>NC_086446.1:130418843-130790509 GCF_028390025.1 Pseudophryne corroboree
AATAGTCAAGTCTTCCAATGGACTTTTTAGTGAAACCCAATAGATAGCTTTATTTTCTCTTTGTTTACTCAAATATTGAATGCTTATGTCTTATAAATTTAGTAGGAAAGTATTCTAATGACTTGCTTATGACACCCCATAGAATATATTATGTTTAGTACCTTGGACACTGTAGCTTATTCACTTAAATCTCTGATAAATTGTGTGTCTTGTATGCACAGTCTGGTTAGCACAGTTAGTAAGGTGTTGGGTTTGCACTATCAAATTAAGACTGTCATTGGTTTGAATCCCATGTAAGCATGTTTTTATTTTACTAGTGTGGTTTGTGGCTCTATACAATGTAATGCATATGTATTTTAACAACAATAATCAAATCTTCCAATGGACTTTTTAGTGAAACCCAATAGATGGCTTTATTTTTTCTTTGTTTACTCAAATATTGAATGCTTATGTCTTATAAATTTAGTAGGAAAGTATTCTAATGACTTGCTTATGACACCCCATAGAATATATTATGTTTAGTAACTTGGACACTGTAGCTTATTCACTTAAATCTCTGATAAATTGTGTGTCTGGTAAGCACTGTCTGGTTAGCACAGTTAGTAAGGTGTTGGGTTTGCACTATCAAATTAAGACTGTCATTGGTTCGAATCCCATGTCATCATGTTTTTATTTTACTAGTGTGGTTTGTGGCTCTATAATATGAATGCCTATGTCTTTTAACAACAATAGTCAAGTCTTCCAATGGACTTTTTAGTGAAACCCAATAGATAGCTTTATTTTCTCTTTGTTTACTCAAATATTGAATGCTTATGTCTTATAAATTTAGTAGGAAAGTATTCTAATGATTTGCTTAAGACACCCCATAGAATATATTATGTTTAGTACCTTGGACACTGTAGCTTATTCACTTAAATCTCTGATAAATGGTGTGTCTTGTATGGACAGTCTGGTTAGCACAGTTAGTAAGATGTTGGGTTTGCACTATCAAATTAAGACTGTCATTGGTTCGAATCCCATGTTATCATCTTTTTATTTTACTAGTGTGATTTGTGGCTCTATAATATGAATGCCCATGTCTTTTAACAACAATAATCAAGTCTTCCAATGGACTTTTTAGTGAAACTCAATAGATAGCTTTATTTTCTCTTTGTTTACTCAAATATTGAATGCTTATGTCTTATAAATTTAGTAGGAAAGTATTCTAATGACTTGCTTATGACACCACATAGAATATATTATGTTTAGTACCTTGGACACTGTAGCTTATTCACTTAAATCTCTGATAAATTGTGTGTCTGATATGCACAGTCTGGTTAGCACAGTTAGTAAGGTGTTGGGTTTGCACTATCAAATTAAGACTGTTGTTGGTTCGAATATCATGTTTCTATTTTACTAGTGTGGTTTGTGGCTCTATAATATAAATGCCCATGTCTTTTAACAACAATAGTCAAGTCTTCCAATGGACTTTTTAGTGAAACTCAATAGATAGCTTTATTTTCTCTTTGTTTACTCAAATATTGAATGCATATGTCATATAAATTTAGTAGGAAAGTATTCTAATGACTTGCTTATGACACCCAATGAAATATAGTATGTTTAGTACATTGGACTGGTATGCACAGACTGGTTAGCACAGTTGGTAAGTAGAGATGAGCGGGTTCGGTTTCTCTGAATCCGAACCCGCCAGAACTTCATGTTTTTTTTCACGGGTCCGAGCGACTCAGATCTTCCCGCCTTGCTCGGTTAACCCGAGCGCGCCCGAACGTCATCATGACGCTGTCGGATTCTCGCGAGGCTCGGATTCTATCGCGAGACTCGGATTCTATATAAGGAGCCGCGCGTCGCCGCCATTTTCACACGTGCATTGAGATTGATAGGGAGAGGACGTGGCTGGCGTCCTCTCCGTTTAGAATTAGAATAGATTAGAGAGACACTTGATTTACTAATTTTGGGGAGCATTAGGAGTACTCAGTAGTGTACAGTGCAGAGTTTTGCTGATAGTGACCAGTGACCACCACTTTTATTTATAATCCGTTCTCTGCCTGAAAAAAGCGATACACAGCACACAGTGACTCAGTCACATACCATATCTGTGTGCACTGCTCAGGCTCAGGCCAGTGTGCTGCATCATCTATTATCTATATATAATATTATATATATCTGTCTGACTGCTCAGCTCACACAGCTTATAATTGTGGGGGAGACTGGGGAGCACTACTGCAGTGCCAGTTATAGGTTATAGCAGGAGCCAGGAGTACATAATATAATCCGTTCTCTGCCTGAAAAAAGCGATACACAGCACACAGTGACTCAGTCACATACCATATCTGTGTGCACTGCTCAGGCTCAGGCCAGTGTGCTGCATCATCTATTATCTATATATAATATTATATATATCTGTCTGACTGCTCAGCTCACACAGCTTATAATTGTGGGGGAGACTGGGGAGCACTACTGCAGTGCCAGTTATAGGTTATAGCAGGAGCCAGGAGTACATAATATATTATATAGTGAGTGACCACCAGACACACAGTGCAGTTTATTTAATATATCCGTTCTCTGCCTGAAAAAAGCGATACACACAGTGACTCAGTCAGTCACATACCATATCTGTGTGCACTGCTCAGGCTCAGGCCAGTGTGCTGCATCATCTATATATATTATATATCTGTCTGACTGCTCAGCTCACACAGCTTATAATTGTGGGGGAGACTGGGGAGCACTACTGCAGTGCCAGTTATAGGTTATAGCAGGAGCCAGGAGTACATAATATTATATTAAAATTAAACAGTGCACACTTTTGCTGCAGGAGTGCCACTGCCAGTGTGACTAGTGACCAGTGACCTGACCACCAGTATATAATATTAGTAGTATACTATCTCTTTATCAACCAGTCTATATTAGCAGCAGACACAGTACAGTGCGGTAGTTCACGGCTGTGGCTACCTCTGTGTCGGCACTCGGCAGCCCGTCCATAATTGTATATACCACCTAACCGTGGTTTTTTTTTCTTTCTTTATACATACATACTAGTTACGAGTATACTATCTCTTTATCAACCAGTCTATATATTAGCAGCAGACACAGTACAGTGCGGTAGTTCACGGCTGTGGCTACCTCTGTGTCGGCACTCGGCAGCCCGTCCATAATTGTATATACCACCTAACCGTGGTTTTTTTTTTTTCTTTATACATACATACTAGTTACGAGTAGACTATCTCTTTATCAACCAGTCTATATATTAGCAGCAGACACAGTACAGTGCGGTAGTTCACGGCTGTGGCTACCTCTGTGTCGGCACTCGGCAGCCCGTCCATAATTGTATATACCACCTAACCGTGTTTTTTTTTTCATTCTTTATACATACATACTAGTTACGAGTATACTATCTCTTTATCAACCAGTCTATATTAGCAGCAGACACAGTACAGTGCGGTAGTTCACGGCTGTGGCTACCTCTGTGTCGGCACTCGGCAGCCCATCCATAATTGTATATACCACCTAACCGTGGTTTTTTTTTCTTTCTTTATACATACATACTAGTTACGAGTATACTATCTCTTTATCAACCAGTCTATATATTAGCAGCAGACACAGTACAGTGCGGTAGTTCACGGCTGTGGCTACCTCTGTGTCGGCACTCGGCAGCCCGTCCATAATTGTATATACCACCTAACCGTGGTTTTTCTTTCTTTCTTTATACATACATACTAGTTACGAGTATACTATCTCTTTATCAACCAGTCTATATATTAGCAGCAGACACAGTACAGTGCGGTAGTTCACGGCTGTGGCTACCTCTGTGTCGGCACTCGGCAGCCCGTCCATAATTGTATATACCACCTAACCGTGGTTTTTTTTTCTTTCTTTATACATACATACTAGTTACGAGTATACTATCTCTTTATCAACCAGTCTATATATTAGCAGCAGACACAGTACAGTGCGGTAGTTCACGGCTGTGGCTACCTCTGAGTCGGCACTCGGCAGCCCGTCCATAATTGTATATACCACCTAACCGTGGTTTTTTTTTCTTTCTTTATACATACATACTAGTTACGAGTATACTATCTCTTTATCAACCAGTCTATATATTAGCAGCAGACACAGTACAGTGCGGTAGTTCACGGCTGTGGCTACCTCTGTGTCGGCACTCGGCAGCCCGTCCATAATTGTATACTAGTATCCAATCCATCCATCTCCATTGTTTACCTGAGGTGCCTTTTAGTTGTGCCTATTAAAATATGGAGAACAAAAATGTTGAGGTTCCAAAATTAGGGAAAGATCAAGATCCACTTCCACCTCGTGCTGAAGCTGCTGCCACTAGTCATGGCCGAGACGATGAAATGCCAGCAACGTCGTCTGCCAAGGCCGATGCCCAATGGCATAGTACAGAGCATGTCAAAACCAAAACACCAAATATCAGTAAAAAAAGGACTCCAAAACCTAAAATAAAATTGTCGGAGGAGAAGCGTAAACTTGCCAATATGCCATTTACCACACGGAGTGGCAAGGAACGGCTGAGGCCCTGGCCTATGTTCATGGCTAGTGGTTCAGCTTCACATGAGGATGGAAGCACTCAGCCTCTCGCTAGAAAACTGAAAAGACTCAAGCTGGCAAAAGCACCGCAAAGAACTGTGCGTTCTTTGAAATCCCAAATCCACAAGGAGAGTCCAATTGTGTCGGTTGCGATGCCTGACCTTCCCAACACTGGACGTGAAGAGCATGCGCCTTCCACCATTTGCACGCCCCCTGGAAGTGCTGGAAGGAGCACCCGCAGTCCAGTTCCTGATAGTCAGATTGAAGATGTCAGTGTTGAAGTACACCAGGATGAGGAGGATATGGGTGTTGCTGGCGCTGGGGAGGAAATTGACCAGGAGGATTCTGATGGTGAGGTGGTTTGTTTAAGTCAGGCACCCGGGGAGACACCTATTGTCCGTGGGAGGAATATGGCCGTTGACATGCCAGGTGAAAATACCAAAAAAATCAGCTCTTCGGTGTGGAGGTATTTCACCAGAAATGCGGACAACAGGTGTCAAGCCGTGTGTTCCCTTTGTCAAGCTGTAATAAGTAGGGGTAAGGACGTTAACCACCTCGGAACATCCTCCCTTATACATCACCTGCAGCGCATTCATAATAAGTCAGTGACAAGTTCAAAAACTTTGGGTGACAGCGGAAGCAGTCCACTGACCAGTAAATCCCTTCCTCTTGTAACCAAGCTCACGCAAACCACCCCACCAACTCCCTCAGTGTCAATTTCCTCCTTCCCCAGGAATGCCAATAGTCCTGCAGGCCATGTCACTGGCAATTCTGACGAGTCCTCTCCTGCCTGGGATTCCTCCGATGCATCCTTGCGTGTAACGCCTACTGCTGCTGGCGCTGCTGTTGTTGCCGCTGGGAGTCGATGGTCATCCCAGAGGGGAAGTCGTAAGCCCACTTGTACTACTTCCAGTAAGCAATTGACTGTTCAACAGTCCTTTGCGAGGAAGATGAAATATCACAGCAGTCATCCTACTGCAAAGCGGATAACTGAGTCCTTGACAACTATGTTGGTGTTAGACGTGCGTCCGGTATCCGCCGTTAGTTCACAGGGAACTAGACAATTTATTGAGGCAGTGTGCCCCCGTTACCAAATACCATCTAGGTTCCACTTCTCTAGGCAGGCGATACCGAGAATGTACATGGACGTCAGAAAAAGACTCACCAGTGTCCTAAAAAATGCAGTTGTACCCAATGTCCACTTAACCACGGACATGTGGACAA
The DNA here is from genome assembly GCF_028390025.1 of Pseudophryne corroboree. Lineage (NCBI taxonomy): Eukaryota > Metazoa > Chordata > Amphibia > Anura > Myobatrachidae > Pseudophryne > Pseudophryne corroboree. The sequence goes on from NC_086446.1 coordinate 130,424,610, forward strand.
GTGGAGCAGGGCAGGGTCAGGACTATATGACTGTGACAGCCCACTGGGTAGATGTATGGACTCCCGCCGCAAGAACAGCAGCGGCGGCACCAGTAGCAGCATCTCGCAAACGCCAACTCTTTCCTAGGCAGGCTACGCTTTGTATCACCGCTTTCCAGAATACGCACACAGCTGAAAACCTCTTACGGCAACTGAGGAAGATCATCGCGGAATGGCTTACCCCAATTGGACTCTCCTGTGGATTTGTGGCATCGGACAACGCCAGCAATATTGTGGGTGCATTAAATATGGGCAAATTCCAGCACGTCCCATGTTTTGCACATACCTTGAATTTGGTGGTGCAGAATTTTTTAAAAAACGACAGGGGCGTGCAAGAGATGCTGTCGGTGGCCAGAAAAATTGCGGGACACTTTCGGCGTACAGGCACCACGTACAGAAGACTGGAGCACCACCAAAAACTACTGAACCTGCCCTGCCATCATCTGAAGCAAGAAGTGGTAACGAGGTGGAATTCAACCCTCTATATGCTTCAGAGGTTGGAGGAGCAGCAAAAGGCCATTCAAGCCTATACAATTGAGCACGATATAGTAGGTGGAATGCACCTGTCTCAAGTGCAGTGGAGAATGATTTCAACGTTGTGCAAGGTTCTGATGCCCTTTGAACTTGCCACACGTGAAGTCAGTTCAGACACTGCCAGCCTGAGTCAGGTCATTCCCCTCATCAGGCTTTTGCAGAAGAAGCTGGAGGCATTGAAGAAGGAGCTAAAAGGGAGCGATTCCGCTAGGCATGTGGGACTTGTGGATGCAGCCCTTAATTCGCTTAACAAGGATTCACGGGTGGTCAATCTGTTGAAATCAGAGCACTACATTTTGGCCACCGTGCTCGATCCTAGATTTAAAGCCTACCTTGGATCTCTCTTTCCGGCAGACACAGGTCTGCTGGGGTTGAAAGACCTGCTGGTGACAAAATTGTCAAGTCAAGCGGAACGCGACCTGTCAACATCTCCTCCTTCACATTCTCCCGCAACTGGGGGTGCGAGGAAAAGGCTCAGAATTCCGAGCCCACCCGCTGGCGGTGATGCAGGGCAGTCTGGAGCGACTGCTGATGCTGACATCTGGTCCGGACTGAAGGACCTGACAACGATTACGGACATGTCGTCTACTGTCACTGCATATGATTCTCTCAACATTGATAGAATGGTGGAGGATTATATGAGTGACCGCATCCAAGTAGGCACGTCACACAGTCCGTACTTATACTGGCAGGAAAAAGAGGCAATTTGGAGGCCCTTGCACAAACTGGCTTTATTCTACCTAAGTTGCCCTCCCACAAGTGTGTACTCCGAAAGAGTGTTTAGTGCCGCCGCTCACCTTGTCAGCAATCGGCGTACGAGGTTACATCCAGAAAATGTGGAGAAGATGATGTTCATTAAAATGAATTATAATCAATTCCTCCGCGGAGACATTGACCAGCAGCAATTGCCTCAACAAAGTACACAGGGAGCTGAGATGGTGGATTCCAGTGGGGACGAATTGATAATCTGTGAGGAGGGGGATGTACACGGTGATATATCGGAGGGTGAAGATGAGGTGGACATCTTGCCTCTGTAGAGCCAGTTTGTGCAAGGAGAGATTAATTGCTTCTTTTTTGGGGGGGGTCCAAACCAACCCGTCATATCAGTCACAGTCGTGTGGCAGACCCTGTCACTGAAATGATGGGTTGGTTAAAGTGTGCATGTCCTGTTTTGTTTATACAACATAAGGGTGGGTGGGAGGGCCCAAGGACAATTCCATCTTGCACCTCTTTTTTCTTTTCTTTTTCTTTGCATCATGTGCTGATTGGGGAGGGTTTTTTGGAAGGGACATCCTGCGTGACACTGCAGTGCCACTCCTAGATGGGCCCGGTGTTTGTGTCGGCCACTAGGGTCGCTAATCTTACTCACACAGTCAGCTACCTCATTGCGCCTCTTTTTTTCTTTGCGTCATGTGCTGTTTGGGGAGGGTTTTTTGGAAGGGACATCCTGCGTGACACTGCAGTGCCACTCCTAGATGGGCCCGGTGTTTGTGTCGGCCACTAGGGTCGCTAATCTTACTCACACAGTCAGCTACCTCATTGCGCCTCTTTTTTTCTTTGCGTCATGTGCTGTTTGGGGAGGGTTTTTTGGAAGGGACATCCTGCGTGACACTGCAGTGCCACTCCTAGATGGGCCCGGTGTTTGTGTCGGCCACTAGGGTCGCTAATCTTACTCACACAGCTACCTCATTGCGCCTCTTTTTTTCTTTGCGTCATGTGCTGTTTGGGGATGGTTTTTTGGAAGGGACATCCTGCGTGACACTGCAGTGCCACTCCTAGATGGGCCCGGTGTTTGTGTCGGCCACTAGGGTCGCTAATCTTACTCACACAGTCAGCTACCTCATTGCGCCTCTTTTTTTCTTTGCGTCATGTGCTGTTTGGGGAGGGTTTTTTGCAAGGGCCATCCTGCGTGACACTGCAGTGCCACTCCTAGATGGGCCCGGTGTTTGTGTCGGCCACTAGGGTCGCTAATCTTACTCACACAGCTACCTCATTGCGCCTCTTTTTTTCTTTGCGTCATGTGCTGTTTGGGGAGGGTTTTTTGGAAGGGCCATCCTGCGTGACACTGCAGTGCCACTCCTAGATGGGCCCGGTGTTTGTGTCGGCCACTAGGGTCGCTAATCTTACTCACACAGCTACCTCATTGCGCCTCTTTTTTTCTTTGCGTCATGTGCTATTTGGGGAGGGTTTTTTGGAAGGGACATCCTGCGTGACACTGCAGTGCCACTCCTAGATGGGCCCGGTGTTTGTGTCGGCCACTAGGGTCGCTTATCTTACTCACACAGCGACCTCGGTGCAAATTTTAGGACTAAAAATAATATTGTGAGGTGTGAGGTATTCAGAATAGACTGAAAATGAGTGTAAATTATGGTTTTTGAGGTTAATAATACTTTGGGATCAAAATGACCCCCAAATTCTATGATTTAAGCTGTTTTTTAGTGTTTTTGGAAAAAAACACCCGAATCCAAAACACACCCGAATCCGACAAAAAAAAATCGGTGAGGTTTTGCCAAAACGCGTTCGAACCCAAAACACGGCCGCGGAACCGAACCCAAAACCAAAACACAAAACCCGAAAAATTTCAGGCGCTCATCTCTATTGGTAAGGTGTTGGGTTTGCACTATTAAATTAAGACTGTCATTGGTTCGAGTCTCATGTTGTCATGTTTTTATTTTACTAGTGTGGTTTGTGGCTCTATAATAGGAATGCCTATGTCTTTTAACAACATTAGTAGAGTCTTCCAATGGTTTTTTTAGTGAAACCCAATAGATAGCTTTATTTTCTCTTTGTTTACTCAAATATTGAATGCATATGTCTTATAACTTTAGTAGGAAAGTATTCTAATGACTTGTTTATGACACCCCATAGAATATATTATGTTTAGTACCTTGGACATTGTAGCTTATTTACCTAAATCTCTGATAAATTGTGTGACTAAAATGCACAGACTGGTTAGCACAGTTGGTAAAGTGTTGGGTTTGCACTATCAAATTACGACTGTCATTGGTTTGAATCCCATGTAAGCATGTTTTTATTTTACTAGTGTGGTTTGTGGCTCTATACAATGTAATGCATATGTATTTTAACAACAATAATCAAATCTTCCAATGAAGTTTTTAGTAAAACCCAATAGATAGCTTTATTTTTTCTTTGTTTACTCAAATATTGAATGCTTATGTCTTATAAATTTAGTAGGAAAGTATTCTAATGACTTGCTTATGACACCCCATAGAATATATTATGTTTAGTACCTTGGACACTGTAGCTTATTCACTTAAATCTCTGATAAATTGTTTGTCTGGTATGCACTGTCTGGTTAGCACAGTTAGTAAGGTGTTGGGTTTGCACTATCAAATTAAGACTGTCATTGGTTTGAATCCCATGTTATCATGTTTTTATTTTACTAGTGTGGTTTGTGGCTCTATAATATGAATGCCTATGTCTTTTAACAACAATAGTCAAGTCTTCCAATGGACTTTTTAGTGAAACCCAATAGATAGCTTTATTTTCTCTTTGTTTACTCAAATATTGAATGCTTATGTCTTATAAATTTAGTAGGAAAGTATTCTAATGACTTGCTTATGACACCCCATAGAATATATCATGTTTAGTACCTTGGACACTGTAGCTTATTCACTTAAATCTCTGATAAATTGTGTGTCTGCTATGCACAGTCTGGTTAGCACAGTTAGTAAGGTGTTGGGTTTGCACTATCAAATTAAGACTGTCATTGGTTCGAATCTCATGTTATCATGTTTTTATTTTACTAGTGTGGTTTGTGGCTCTACAATATGAATGCCTATGTCTTTTAACAACAATAGTCAAGTCTTCCAATGGACTTTTTAGTGAAACCCAATAGATAGCTTTATTTTCTCTTTGTTTACTCAAATATTGAATGCTTATGTCTTATAAATTTAGTAGGAAAGTATTCTAATGACTTGCTTATGACACCCCATAGAATATATTATGTTTAGTACCTTGGACACTGTAGCTTATTCACTTAAATATCTGATAAATTGTGTATCTTGTATGCACAGTCTGGTTAGCACAGTTAGTAAGGTGTTGGGTTTGCACTATCAAATTAAGACTTTCATTGGTTCGAATCCCATGTTATCATCTTTTTATTTTACTAGTGTGATTTGTGGCTCTATAATATGAATGCCTATGTCTTTTAACAACAATAGTCAAGTCTTCCAAAGGACTTTTTAGTGAAACCCAATAGATAGCTTTATTTTCTCTTTGTTTACTCAAATATTGAATGCTTATGTCTTATAAATTTAGTAGGAAAGTATTCTAATGACTTGCTTATGATACCCCATAGAATATATTATGTTTAGTACCTTGGACACTGTAGCTTATTCACTTAAATCTCTGATAAATTGTGTGTCTGGTATGCACAGTCTGGTTAGCACGGTTAGTAAGGTGTTGATTTTGCACTATCAAATTAAGACTGTCATTGGTTCGAATCCCATGTTATCAACTTTTTATTTTACTTGTGTGGTTTGTGGCTCTATAATATGAATGCCTATGTCTTTTAACAACAATAGTCAAGTCTTCCAATGGACTTTTTAGTGAAACCCAATAGATAGCTTTATTTTCTCTTTGTTTACTCAAATATTTAATGCTTATGTATTATAAATTTAGTAGGAAAGTATTCTAATGACTTGCTTATGACACCCCATAGAATATATTATGTTTAGTACCTTGGACACTGTAGCTTATTCACTTAAATCTCTGATAAATTGTGTGTCTGGTATGCACAGTCTGGTTAGCACAGTTAGTAAGGTGTTGGGTTTGCACTATCAAATTAAGACTGTTGTTGGTTTGAATCCCATGTTATCATGTTTCTATTTTACTAGTGTGGTTTGTGGCTCTATAATATGAATGCCTATGTCTTTTAACAACAATAGTCAAGTCTTCCAATGGACTTTTTAGTGAAACCCAATAGATAGCTTTATTTTCTCTTTGTTTACTCAAATATTGAATGCTTATGTCTTATAAATTTAGTAGGAAATTATTCTGACTTGCTTATGACACCCCATGAAATATAGTATGTTTAGTACCTTAGACTGGTATGCACAGACTGGTTAGCACAGTTGGTAAGGTGTTGGGTTTGCACTATTAAATTAAGACTGTCATTGGTTCGAGTCTCATGTTGTCATGTTTTTATTTTACTAGTGTGGTTTGTGGCTCTATAATAGGAATGCCTATGTCTTTTAACAACATTAGTAGAGTCTTCCAATGGTTTTTTTAGTGAAACCCAATAGATAGCTTTATTTTCTCTTTGTTTACTCAAATATTGAATGCATATGTCTTATAACTTTAGTAGGAAAGTATTCTAATGACTTGTTTATGACACCCCATAGAATATATTATGTTTAGTACCTTGGACATTGTAGCTTATTTACTTAAATCTCTGATAAATTGTGTGACTGGTATGCACAGACTGGTTAGCACAGTTGGTAAAGTGTTGGGTTTGCACTATCAAATTACGACTGTCATTGGTTTGAATCCCATGTAAGTATGTTTTTATTTTACTAGTGTGGTTTGTGGCTCTATACAATGTAATGCATATGTATTTTCACAACAATAATCAAATCTTCCAATGAACTTTTTAGTAAAACCCAATAGATAGCTTTATTTTTTCTTTGTTTACTCAAATATTGAATGCTTATGTCTTATAAATTTAGTAGGAAAGTATTCTAATGACTTGCTTATGACACCCCATAGAATATATTATGTTTAGTACCTTGGACACTGTAGCTTATTCACTTAAATCTCTGATAAATTGTGTGTCTGGTATGCACTGTCTGGTTAGCACAGTTAGTAAGGTGTTGGGTTTGCACTATCAAATTAAGACTGTCATTGGTTTGAATTCCATGTTATCATGTTTTTATTTTACTAGCGTTGTTTGTGGCTCTATATTATGAATGCCTATGTCTTTTAACAACAATAGTCAAGTCTTCCAATTGACTTTTTAGTGAAACCCAATAGATAGCTTTATTTTCTCTTTGTTTACTCAAATATTGAATGCTTATGTCTTATAAATTTAGTAGGAAAGTATTCTAATGACTTGCTTATGACACCCCATAGAATATATCATGTTTAGTACCTTGGACACTGTAGCTTATTCATTTAAATCTCTGATAAATTGTGTGTCTGCTATGCACAGTCTGGTTAGCACAGTTAGTAAGGTGTTGGGTTTGCACTATCAAATTAAGACTGTCATTGGTTCGAATCCCATGTTATCATGTTTTTATTTTACTAGTGTGGTTTGTGGCTCTACAATATGAATGCCTATGTCTTTTAACAACAATAGTCAAGTCTTCCAATGGACTTTTTAGTGAAACCCAATAGATAGCTTTATTTTCTCTTTGTTTACTCAAATATTGAATGCTTATGTCTTATAAATTTAGTAGGAAAGTATTCTAATGACTTGCTTATGACACCCCATAGAATATATTATGTTTAGTACCTTGGACACTGTAGCTTATTCACTTAAATCTCTGATAAATTGTGTGTCTTGTATGCACAGTCTGGTTAGCACAGTTAGTAAGGTGTTGGGTTTGCACTATCAAATTAAGACTGTCATTGGTTCGAATCCCATGTTATCATCTTTTTATTTTACTAGTGTGATTTGTGGCTCTATAATATGAATGCCTATGTCTTTTAACAACAATAGTCAAGTCTTCCAAAGGACTTTTTAGTGAAACCCAATAGATAGCTTTATTTTCTCTTTGTTTACTCAAATATTGAATGCTTATGTCTTATAAATTTAGTAGGAAAGTATTCTAATGACTTGCTTATGATACCCCATAGAATATATTATGTTTAGTACCTTGGACACTGTAGCTTATTCACTTAAATCTCTGATAAATTGTGTGTCTGGTATGCACAGTCTGGTTAGCACGGTTAGTAAGGTGTTGATTTTGCACTATCAAATTAAGACTGTCATTGGTTCGAATCCCATGTTATCAACTTTTTATTTTACTTGTGTGGTTTGTGGCTCTATAATATGAATGCCTATGTCTTTTAACAACAATAGTCAAGTCTTCCAATGGACTTTTTAGTGAAACCCAATAGATAGCTTTATTTTCTCTTTGTTTACTCAAATATTTAATGCTTATGTATTATAAATTTAGTAGGAAAGTATTCTAATGACTTGCTTATGACACCCCATAGAATATATTATGTTTAGTACCTTGGACACTGTAGCTTATTCACTTAAATCTCTGATAAATTGTGTGTCTGGTATGCACAGTCTGGTTAGCACAGTTAGTAAGGTGTTGGGTTTGCACTATCAAATTAAGACTGTCATTGGTTCGAATCCCATGTTATCATCTTTTTATTTTACTAGTGTGATTTGTGGCTCTATAATATGAATGCCTATGTCTTTTAACAACAATAGTCAAGTCTTCCAATGGACTTTTTAGTGAAACCCAATAGATAGCTTTATTTTCTCTTTGTTTACTCAAATATTGAATGCTTATGTCTTATAAATTTAGTAGGAAAGTATTCTAATGACTTGCTTATGATACCCCATAGAATATATTATGTTTAGTACCTTGGACACTGTAGCTTATTCACTTAAATCTCTGATAAATTGTGTGTCTGGTATGCACAGTCTGGTTAGCACGGTTAGTAAGGTGTTGATTTTGCACTATCAAATTAAGACTGTCATTGGTTCGAATCCCATGTTATCAACTTTTTATTTTACTTGTGTGGTTTGTGGCTCTATAATATGAATGCCTATGTCTTTTAACAACAATAGTCAAGTCTTCCAATGGACTTTTTAGTGAAACCCAATAGATAGCTTTATTTTCTCTTTGTTTACTCAAATATTTAATGCTTATGTATTATAAATTTAGTAGGAAAGTATTCTAATGACTTGCTTATGACACCCCATAGAATATATTATGTTTAGTACCTTGGACACTGTAGCTTATTCACTTAAATCTCTGATAAATTGTGTGTCTGGTATGCACAGTCTGGTTAGCACAGTTAGTAAGGTGTTGGGTTTGCACTATCAAATTAAGACTGTCGTTGGTTTGAATCCCATGTTATCATGTTTCTATTTTACTAGTGTGGTTTGTGGCTCTATAATATGAATGCCTATGTCTTTTAACAACAATAGTCAAGTCTTCCAATGGACTTTTTAGTGAAACCCAATAGATAGCTTTATTTTCTCTTTGTTTACTCAAATATTGAATGCATATGTCTTATAACTTTAGTAGGAAAGTATTCTAATGACTTGTTTATGACACCCCATAGAATATATTATGTTTAGTACCTTGGACATTGTAGCTTATTTACTTAAATCTCTGATAAATTGTGTGACTGGTATGCACAGACTGGTTAGCACAGTTGGTAAAGTGTTGGGTTTGCACTATCAAATTACGACTGTCATTGGTTTGAATCCCATGTAAGTATGTTTTTATTTTAGTAGTGTGGTTTGTGGCTCTATACAATGTAATGCATATGTATTTTCACAACAATAATCAAATCTTCCAATGAACTTTTTAGTAAAACCCAATAGATAGCTTTATTTTTTCTTTGTTTACTCAAATATTGAATGCTTATGTCTTATAAATTTAGTAGGAAAGTATTCTAATGACTTGCTTATGACACCCCATAGAATATATTATGTTTAGTACCTTGGACACTGTAGCTTATTCACTTAAATCTCTGATAAATTGTGTGTCTGGTATGCACTGTCTGGTTAGCACAGTTAGTAAGGTGTTGGGTTTGCACTATCAAATTAAGACTGTCATTGGTTTGAATTCCATGTTATCATGTTTTTATTTTACTAGCGTTGTTTGTGGCTCTATATTATGAATGCCTATGTCTTTTAACAACAATAGTCAAGTCTTCCAATTGACTTTTTAGTGAAACCCAATAGATAGCTTTATTTTCTCTTTGTTTACTCAAATATTGAATGCTTATGTCTTATAAATTTAGTAGGAAATTATTCTGACTTGCTTATGACACCCCATAGAATATATTATGTTTAGTACCTTGGACACTGTAGCTTATTCACTTAAATCTCTGATAAATTGTGTGTCTGTTATGCACAGTCTGGTTAGCACAGTTAGTAAGGTGTTGGGTTTGCACTATCAAATTAAGACTGTCATTGGTTCAAATCCCATGTTATCTTGTTTTTATTTTACTAGTGTGGTTTTTGGCTCTATAATATGAATGCCTATGTCTTTTAACAACAATAGTCAAGTCTTCCAATGGACTTTTTAGTGAAACCCAACAGATAGCTTTATTTTCTCTTTGTTTACTCAAATATTGAATGCATATGTCATATAAATTTAGTAGGAAAGTATTCTAATGACTTGCTTATGACACCCCATGGAATATAGTATGTTTAGTACCTTGGACTGGTATGCACAGACTGCTTAGCAACAGTTGGTAAGGTGTTGGGTTTGCACTATTAAATTAAGACTGTCATTGGTTCGAGTCTCATGTTGTCATGTTTTTATTTTACTAGTGTGGTTTGTGGCTCTATACAATGTAATGCATATGTATTTTAACAACAATAATCAAATCTTCCAATGAACTTTTTAGTAAAACCCAATAGATAGCTTTATTTTTTCTTTGTTTACTCAAATATTGAATGCTTATGTCTTATAAATTTAGTAGGAAAGTATTCTAATGACTTGCTTATGACACCCCATAGAATATATTATGTTTAGTACCTTGGACACTGTAGCTTATTCACTTAAATCTCTGATAAATTGTTTGTCTGGTATGCACTGTCTGGTTAGCACAGTTAGTAAGGTGTTGGGTTTGCACTATCAAATTAAGACTGTCATTGGTTTGAATCCCATGTTATCATGTTTTTATTTTACTAGTGTGGTTTGTGGCTCTATAATATGAATGCCTATGTCTTTTAACAACAATAGTCAAGTCTTCCAATGGACTTTTTAGTGAAACCCAATAGATAGCTTTATTTTCTCTTTGTTTACTCAAATATTGAATGCTTATGTCTTATAAATTTAGTAGGAAAGTATTCTAATGACTTGCTTATGACACCCCATAGAATATATCATGTTTAGTACCTTGGACACTGTAGCTTATTCACTTAAATCTCTGATAAATTGTGTGTCTGCTATGCACAGTCTGGTTAGCACAGTTAGTAAGGTGTTGGGTTTGCACTATCAAATTAAGACTGTCATTGGTTCGAATCCCATGTTATCATGTTTTTATTTTACTAGTGTGGTTTGTGGCTCTACAATATGAATGCCTATGTCTTTTAACAACAATAGTCAAGTCTTCCAATGGACTTTTTAGTGAAACCCAATAGATAGCTTTATTTTCTCTTTGTTTACTCAAATATTGAATGCTTATGTCTTATAAATTTAGTAGGAAAGTATTCTAATGACTTGCTTATGACACCCCATAGAATATATTATGTTTAGTACCTTGGACACTGTAGCTTATTCACTTAAATCTCTGATAAATTGTGTGTCTGGTATGCACAGTCTGGTTAGCACAGTTAGTAAGGTGTTGGGTTTGCACTATCAAATTAAGACTGTCATTGGTTCTAATCCCATGTTATCATCTTTTTATTTTACTAGTGTGATTTGTGGCTCTATAATATGAATGCCTATGTCTTTTAACAACAATAGTCAAGTCTTCCAATGGACTTTTTAGTGAAACCCAATAGATAGCTTTATTTTCTCTTTGTTTACTCAAATATTGAATGCTTATGTCTTATAAATTTAGTAGGAAAGTATTCTAATGACTTGCTTATGATACCCCATAGAATATATTATGTTTAGTACCTTGGACACTGTAGCTTATTCACTTAAATCTCTGATAAATTGTGTGTCTGGTATGCACAGTCTGGTTAGCACGGTTAGTAAGGTGTTGATTTTGCACTATCAAATTAAGACTGTCATTGGTTCGAATCCCATGTTATCAACTTTTTATTTTACTTGTGTGGTTTGTGGCTCTATAATATGAATGCCTATGTCTTTTAACAACAATAGTCAAGTCTTCCAATGGACTTTTTAGTGAAACCCAATAGATAGCTTTATTTTCTCTTTGTTTACTCAAATATTTAATGCTTATGTATTATAAATTTAGTAGGAAAGTATTCTAATGACTTGCTTATGACACCCCATAGAATATATTATGTTTAGTACCTTGGACACTGTAGCTTATTCACTTAAATCTCTGATAAATTGTGTGTCTGGTATGCACAGTCTGGTTAGCACAGTTAGTAAGGTGTTGGGTTTGCACTATCAAATTAAGACTGTCGTTGGTTTGAATCCCATGTTATCATGTTTCTATTTTACTAGTGTGGTTTGTGGCTCTATAATATGAATGCCTATGTCTTTTAACAACAATAGTCAAGTCTTCCAATGGACTTTTTAGTGAAACCCAATAGATAGCTTTATTTTATCTTTGTTTACTCAAATATTGAATGCTTATGTCTTATAAATTTAGTAGGAAATTATTCTGACTTGCTTATGACACCCCATGGAATATAGTATGTTTAGTACCTTAGACTGGTATGCACAGACTGGTTAGCACAGTTGGTAAGGTGTTGGGTTTGCACTATTAAATTAAGACTGTCATTGGTTCGAGTCTCATGTTGTCATGTTTTTATTTTACTAGTGTGGTTTGTGGCTCTATAATAGGAATGCCTATGTCTTTTAACAACATTAGTAGAGTCTTCCAATGGTTTTTTTAGTGAAACCCAATAGATAGCTTTATTTTCTCTTTGTTTACTCAAATATTGAATGCATATGTCTTATAACTTTAGTAGGAAAGTATTCTAATGACTTGTTTATGACACCCCATAGAATATATTATGTTTAGTACCTTGGACATTGTAGCTTATTTACTTAAATCTCTGATAAATTGTGTGACTGGTATGCACAGACTGGTTAGCACAGTTGGTAAAGTGTTGGGTTTGCACTATCAAATTACGACTGTCATTGGTTTGAATCCCATGTAAGTATGTTTTTATTTTACTAGTGTGGTTTGTGGCTCTATACAATGTAATGCATATGTATTTTCACAACAATAATCAAATCTTCCAATGAACTTTTTAGTAAAACCCAATAGATAGCTTTATTTTTTCTTTGTTTACTCAAATATTGAATGCTTATGTCTTATAAATTTAGTAGGAAAGTATTCTAATGACTTGCTTATGACACCCCATAGAATATATTATGTTTAGTACCTTGGACACTGTAGCTTATTCACTTAAATCTCTGATAAATTGTGTGTCTGGTATGCACTGTCTGGTTAGCACAGTTAGTAAGGTGTTGGGTTTGCACTATCAAATTAAGACTGTCATTGGTTTGAATTCCATGTTATCATGTTTTTATTTTACTAGCGTTGTTTGTGGCTCTATATTATGAATGCCTATGTCTTTTAACAACAATAGTCAAGTCTTCCAATTGACTTTTTAGTGAAACCCAATAGATAGCTTTATTTTCTCTTTGTTTACTCAAATATTGAATGCTTATGTCTTATAAATTTATTAGGAAAGTATTCTAATGACTTGCTTATGACACCCCATAGAATATATCATGTTTAGTACCTTGGACACTGTAGCTTATTCACTTAAATCTCTGATAAATTGTGTGTCTGCTATGCACAGTCTGGTTAGCACAGTTAGTAAGGTGTTGGGTTTGCACTATCAAATTAAGACTGTCATTGGTTCGAATCCCATGTTATCATGTTTTTATTTTACTAGTGTGGTTTGTGGCTCTACAATATGAATGCCTATGTCTTTTAACAACAATAGTCAAGTCTTCCAATGGACTTTTTAGTCAAACCCAATAGATAGCTTTACTTTCTCTTTGTTTACTCAAATATTGAATGCTTATGTCTTATAAATTTAGTAGGAAAGTATTCTAATGACTTGCTTATGACACCCCATAGAATATATTATGTTTAGTACCTTGGACACTGTAGCTTATTCACTTAAATCTCTGATAAATTGTGTGTCTTGTATGCACAGTCTGGTTAGCACAGTTAGTAAGGTGTTGGGTTTGCACTATCAAATTAAGACTGTCATTGGTTCGAATCCCATGTTATCATCTTTTTATTTTACTAGTGTGATTTGTGGCTCTATAATATGAATGCCTATGTCTTTTAACAACAATAGTCAAGTCTTCCAAAGGACTTTTTAGTGAAACCCAATAGATAGCTTTATTTTCTCTTTGTTTACTCAAATATTGAATGCTTATGTCTTATAAATTTAGTAGGAAAGTATTCTAATGACTTGCTTATGATACCCCATAGAATATATTATGTTTAGTACCTTGGACACTGTAGCTTATTCACTTAAATCTCTGATAAATTGTGTGTCTGGTATGCACAGTCTGGTTAGCACGGTTAGTAAGGTGTTGATTTTGCACTATCAAATTAAGACTGTCATTGGTTCGAATCCCATGTTATCAACTTTTTATTTTACTTGTGTGGTTTGTGGCTCTATAATATGAATGCCTATGTCTTTTAACAACAATAGTCAAGTCTTCCAATGGACTTTTTAGTGAAACCCAATAGATAGCTTTATTTTCTCTTTGTTTACTCAAATATTTAATGCTTATGTATTATAAATTTAGTAGGAAAGTATTCTAATGACTTGCTTATGACACCCCATAGAATATATTATGTTTAGTACCTTGGACACTGTAGCTTATTCACTTAAATCTCTGATAAATTGTGTGTCTGGTATGCACAGTCTGGTTAGCACAGTTAGTAAGGTGTTGGGTTTGCACTATCAAATTAAGACTGTTGTTGGTTTGAATCCCATGTTATCATGTTTCTATTTTACTAGTGTGGTTTGTGGCTCTATAATATGAATGCCTATGTCTTTTAACAACAATAGTCAAGTCTTCCAATGGACTTTTTAGTGAAACCCAATAGATAGCTTTATTTTCTCTTTGTTTACTCAAATATTGAATGCTTATGTCTTATAAATTTAGTAGGAAATTATTCTGACTTGCTTATGACACCCCATGAAATATAGTATGTTTAGTACCTTAGACTGGTATGCACAGACTGGTTAGCACAGTTGGTAAGGTGTTGGGTTTGCACTATTAAATTAAGACTGTCATTGGTTCGAGTCTCATGTTGTCATGTTTTTATTTTACTAGTGTGGTTTGTGGCTCTATAATAGGAATGCCTATGTCTTTTAACAACATTAGTAGAGTCTTCCAATGGTTTTTTTAGTGAAACCCAATAGATAGCTTTATTTTCTCTTTGTTTACTCAAATATTGAATGCATATGTCTTATAACTTTAGTAGGAAAGTATTCTAATGACTTGTTTATGACACCCCATAGAATATATTATGTTTAGTACCTTGGACATTGTAGCTTATTTACTTAAATCTCTGATAAATTGTGTGACTGGTATGCACAGACTGGTTAGCACAGTTGGTAAAGTGTTGGGTTTGCACTATCAAATTACGACTGTCATTGGTTTGAATCCCATGTAAGTATGTTTTTATTTTACTAGTGTGGTTTGTGGCTCTATACAATGTAATGCATATGTATTTTCACAACAATAATCAAATCTTCCAATGAACTTTTTAGTAAAACCCAATAGATAGCTTTATTTTTTCTTTGTTTACTCAAATATTGAATGCTTATGTCTTATAAATTTAGTAGGAAAGTATTCTAATGACTTGCTTATGACACCCCATAGAATATATTATGTTTAGTACCTTGGACACTGTAGCTTATTCACTTAAATCTCTGATAAATTGTGTGTCTGGTATGCACTGTCTGGTTAGCACAGTTAGTAAGGTGTTGGGTTTGCACTATCAAATTAAGACTGTCATTGGTTTGAATTCCATGTTATCATGTTTTTATTTTACTAGCGTTGTTTGTGGCTCTATATTATGAATGCCTATGTCTTTTAACAACAATAGTCAAGTCTTCCAATTGACTTTTTAGTGAAACCCAATAGATAGCTTTATTTTCTCTTTGTTTACTCAAATATTGAATGCTTATGTCTTATAAATTTAGTAGGAAAGTATTCTAATGACTTGCTTATGACACCCCATAGAATATATCATGTTTAGTACCTTGGACACTGTAGCTTATTCATTTAAATCTCTGATAAATTGTGTGTCTGCTATGCACAGTCTGGTTAGCACAGTTAGTAAGGTGTTGGGTTTGCACTATCAAATTAAGACTGTCATTGGTTCGAATCCCATGTTATCATGTTTTTATTTTACTAGTGTGGTTTGTGGCTCTACAATATGAATGCCTATGTCTTTTAACAACAATAGTCAAGTCTTCCAATGGACTTTTTAGTGAAACCCAATAGATAGCTTTATTTTCTCTTTGTTTACTCAAATATTGAATGCTTATGTCTTATAAATTTAGTAGGAAAGTATTCTAATGACTTGCTTATGACACCCCATAGAATATATTATGTTTAGTACCTTGGACACTGTAGCTTATTCACTTAAATCTCTGATAAATTGTGTGTCTTGTATGCACAGTCTGGTTAGCACAGTTAGTAAGGTGTTGGGTTTGCACTATCAAATTAAGACTGTCATTGGTTCGAATCCCATGTTATCATCTTTTTATTTTACTAGTGTGATTTGTGGCTCTATAATATGAATGCCTATGTCTTTTAACAACAATAGTCAAGTCTTCCAAAGGACTTTTTAGTGAAACCCAATAGATAGCTTTATTTTCTCTTTGTTTACTCAAATATTGAATGCTTATGTCTTATAAATTTAGTAGGAAAGTATTCTAATGACTTGCTTATGATACCCCATAGAATATATTATGTTTAGTACCTTGGACACTGTAGCTTATTCACTTAAATCTCTGATAAATTGTGTGTCTGGTATGCACAGTCTGGTTAGCACGGTTAGTAAGGTGTTGATTTTGCACTATCAAATTAAGACTGTCATTGGTTCGAATCCCATGTTATCAACTTTTTATTTTACTTGTGTGGTTTGTGGCTCTATAATATGAATGCCTATGTCTTTTAACAACAATAGTCAAGTCTTCCAATGGACTTTTTAGTGAAACCCAATAGATAGCTTTATTTTCTCTTTGTTTACTCAAATATTTAATGCTTATGTATTATAAATTTAGTAGGAAAGTATTCTAATGACTTGCTTATGACACCCCATAGAATATATTATGTTTAGTACCTTGGACACTGTAGCTTATTCACTTAAATCTCTGATAAATTGTGTGTCTGGTATGCACAGTCTGGTTAGCACAGTTAGTAAGGTGTTGGGTTTGCACTATCAAATTAAGACTGTCATTGGTTCGAATCCCATGTTATCATCTTTTTATTTTACTAGTGTGATTTGTGGCTCTATAATATGAATGCCTATGTCTTTTAACAACAATAGTCAAGTCTTCCAATGGACTTTTTAGTGAAACCCAATAGATAGCTTTATTTTCTCTTTGTTTACTCAAATATTGAATGCTTATGTCTTATAAATTTAGTAGGAAAGTATTCTAATGACTTGCTTATGATACCCCATAGAATATATTATGTTTAGTACCTTGGACACTGTAGCTTATTCACTTAAATCTCTGATAAATTGTGTGTCTGGTATGCACAGTCTGGTTAGCACGGTTAGTAAGGTGTTGATTTTGCACTATCAAATTAAGACTGTCATTGGTTCGAATCCCATGTTATCAACTTTTTATTTTACTTGTGTGGTTTGTGGCTCTATAATATGAATGCCTATGTCTTTTAACAACAATAGTCAAGTCTTCCAATGGACTTTTTAGTGAAACCCAATAGATAGCTTTATTTTCTCTTTGTTTACTCAAATATTTAATGCTTATGTATTATAAATTTAGTAGGAAAGTATTCTAATGACTTGCTTATGACACCCCATAGAATATATTATGTTTAGTACCTTGGACACTGTAGCTTATTCACTTAAATCTCTGATAAATTGTGTGTCTGGTATGCACAGTCTGGTTAGCACAGTTAGTAAGGTGTTGGGTTTGCACTATCAAATTAAGACTGTCGTTGGTTTGAATCCCATGTTATCATGTTTCTATTTTACTAGTGTGGTTTGTGGCTCTATAATATGAATGCCTATGTCTTTTAACAACAATAGTCAAGTCTTCCAATGGACTTTTTAGTGAAACCCAATAGATAGCTTTATTTTCTCTTTGTTTACTCAAATATTGAATGCATATGTCTTATAACTTTAGTAGGAAAGTATTCTAATGACTTGTTTATGACACCCCATAGAATATATTATGTTTAGTACCTTGGACATTGTAGCTTATTTACTTAAATCTCTGATAAATTGTGTGACTGGTATGCACAGACTGGTTAGCACGGTTGGTAAAGTGTTGGGTTTGCACTATCAAATTACGACTGTCATTGGTTTGAATCCCATGTAAGTATGTTTTTATTTTAGTAGTGTGGTTTGTGGCTCTATACAATGTAATGCATATGTATTTTCACAACAATAATCAAATCTTCCAATGAACTTTTTAGTAAAACCCAATAGATAGCTTTATTTTTTCTTTGTTTACTCAAATATTGAATGCTTATGTCTTATAAATTTAGTAGGAAAGTATTCTAATGACTTGCTTATGACACCCCATAGAATATATTATGTTTAGTACCTTGGACACTGTAGCTTATTCACTTAAATCTCTGATAAATTGTGTGTCTGGTATGCACTGTCTGGTTAGCACAGTTAGTAAGGTGTTGGGTTTGCACTATCAAATTAAGACTGTCATTGGTTTGAATTCCATGTTATCATGTTTTTATTTTACTAGCGTTGTTTGTGGCTCTATATTATGAATGCCTATGTCTTTTAACAACAATAGTCAAGTCTTCCAATTGACTTTTTAGTGAAACCCAATAGATAGCTTTATTTTCTCTTTGTTTACTCAAATATTGAATGCTTATGTCTTATAAATTTAGTAGGAAATTATTCTGACTTGCTTATGACACCCCATAGAATATATTATGTTTAGTACCTTGGACACTGTAGCTTATTCACTTAAATCTCTGATAAATTGTGTGTCTGTTATGCACAGTCTGGTTAGCACAGTTAGTAAGGTGTTGGGTTTGCACTATCAAATTAAGACTGTCATTGGTTCAAATCCCATGTTATCTTGTTTTTATTTTACTAGTGTGGTTTTTGGCTCTATAATATGAATGCCTATGTCTTTTAACAACAATAGTCAAGTCTTCCAATGGACTTTTTAGTGAAACCCAACAGATAGCTTTATTTTCTCTTTGTTTACTCAAATATTGAATGCATATGTCATATAAATTTAGTAGGAAAGTATTCTAATGACTTGCTTATGACACCCCATGGAATATAGTATGTTTAGTACCTTGGACTGGTATGCACAGACTGCTTAGCAACAGTTGGTAAGGTGTTGGGTTTGCACTATTAAATTAAGACTGTCATTGGTTCGAGTCTCATGTTGTCATGTTTTTATTTTACTAGTGTGGTTTGTGGCTCTATACAATGTAATGCATATGTATTTTAACAACAATAATCAAATCTTCCAATGAACTTTTTAGTAAAACCCAATAGATAGCTTTATTTTTTCTTTGTTTACTCAAATATTGAATGCTTATGTCTTATAAATTTAGTAGGAAAGTATTCTAATGACTTGCTTATGACACCCCATAGAATATATTATGTTTAGTACCTTGGACACTGTAGCTTATTCACTTAAATCTCTGATAAATTGTTTGTCTGGTATGCACTGTCTGGTTAGCACAGTTAGTAAGGTGTTGGGTTTGCACTATCAAATTAAGACTGTCATTGGTTTGAATCCCATGTTATCATGTTTTTATTTTACTAGTGTGGTTTGTGGCTCTATAATATGAATGCCTATGTCTTTTAACAACAATAGTCAAGTCTTCCAATGGACTTTTTAGTGAAACCCAATAGATAGCTTTATTTTCTCTTTGTTTACTCAAATATTGAATGCTTATGTCTTATAAATTTAGTAGGAAAGTATTCTAATGACTTGCTTATGACACCCCATAGAATATATCATGTTTAGTACCTTGGACACTGTAGCTTATTCACTTAAATCTCTGATAAATTGTGTGTCTGCTATGCACAGTCTGGTTAGCACAGTTAGTAAGGTGTTGGGTTTGCACTATCAAATTAAGACTGTCATTGGTTCGAATCCCATGTTATCATGTTTTTATTTTACTAGTGTGGTTTGTGGCTCTACAATATGAATGCCTATGTCTTTTAACAACAATAGTCAAGTCTTCCAATGGACTTTTTAGTGAAACCCAATAGATAGCTTTATTTTCTCTTTGTTTACTCAAATATTGAATGCTTATGTCTTATAAATTTAGTAGGAAAGTATTCTAATGACTTGCTTATGACACCCCATAGAATATATTATGTTTAGTACCTTGGACACTGTAGCTTATTCACTTAAATCTCTGATAAATTGTGTGTCTGGTATGCACAGTCTGGTTAGCACAGTTAGTAAGGTGTTGGGTTTGCACTATCAAATTAAGACTGTCATTGGTTCTAATCCCATGTTATCATCTTTTTATTTTACTAGTGTGATTTGTGGCTCTATAATATGAATGCCTATGTCTTTTAACAACAATAGTCAAGTCTTCCAATGGACTTTTTAGTGAAACCCAATAGATAGCTTTATTTTCTCTTTGTTTACTCAAATATTGAATGCTTATGTCTTATAAATTTAGTAGGAAAGTATTCTAATGACTTGCTTATGATACCCCATAGAATATATTATGTTTAGTACCTTGGACACTGTAGCTTATTCACTTAAATCTCTGATAAATTGTGTGTCTGGTATGCACAGTCTGGTTAGCACGGTTAGTAAGGTGTTGATTTTGCACTATCAAATTAAGACTGTCATTGGTTCGAATCCCATGTTATCAACTTTTTATTTTACTTGTGTGGTTTGTGGCTCTATAATATGAATGCCTATGTCTTTTAACAACAATAGTCAAGTCTTCCAATGGACTTTTTAGTGAAACCCAATAGATAGCTTTATTTTCTCTTTGTTTACTCAAATATTTAATGCTTATGTATTATAAATTTAGTAGGAAAGTATTCTAATGACTTGCTTATGACACCCCATAGAATATATTATGTTTAGTACCTTGGACACTGTAGCTTATTCACTTAAATCTCTGATAAATTGTGCGTCTGGTATGCACAGTCTGGTTAGCACAGTTAGTAAGGTGTTGGGTTTGCACTATCAAATTAAGACTGTCGTTGGTTTGAATCCCATGTTATCATGTTTCTATTTTACTAGTGTGGTTTGTGGCTCTATAATATGAATGCCTATGTCTTTTAACAACAATAGTCAAGTCTTCCAATGGACTTTTTAGTGAAACCCAATAGATAGCTTTATTTTATCTTTGTTTACTCAAATATTGAATGCTTATGTCTTATAAATTTAGTAGGAAATTATTCTGACTTGCTTATGACACCCCATGGAATATAGTATGTTTAGTACCTTAGACTGGTATGCACAGACTGGTTAGCACAGTTGGTAAGGTGTTGGGTTTGCACTATTAAATTAAGACTGTCATTGGTTCGAGTCTCATGTTGTCATGTTTTTATTTTACTAGTGTGGTTTGTGGCTCTATAATAGGAATGCCTATGTCTTTTAACAACATTAGTAGAGTCTTCCAATGGTTTTTTTAGTGAAACCCAATAGATAGCTTTATTTTCTCTTTGTTTACTCAAATATTGAATGCATATGTCTTATAACTTTAGTAGGAAAGTATTCTAATGACTTGTTTATGACACCCCATAGAATATATTATGTTTAGTACCTTGGACATTGTAGCTTATTTACTTAAATCTCTGATAAATTGTGTGACTGGTATGCACAGACTGGTTAGCACAGTTGGTAAAGTGTTGGGTTTGCACTATCAAATTACGACTGTCATTGGTTTGAATCCCATGTAAGTATGTTTTTATTTTACTAGTGTGGTTTGTGGCTCTATACAATGTAATGCATATGTATTTTCACAACAATAATCAAATCTTCCAATGAACTTTTTAGTAAAACCCAATAGATAGCTTTATTTTTTCTTTGTTTACTCAAATATTGAATGCTTATGTCTTATAAATTTAGTAGGAAAGTATTCTAATGACTTGCTTATGACACCCCATAGAATATATTATGTTTAGTACCTTGGACACTGTAGCTTATTCACTTAAATCTCTGATAAATTGTGTGTCTGGTATGCACTGTCTGGTTAGCACAGTTAGTAAGGTGTTGGGTTTGCACTATCAAATTAAGACTGTCATTGGTTTGAATTCCATGTTATCATGTTTTTATTTTACTAGCGTTGTTTGTGGCTCTATATTATGAATGCCTATGTCTTTTAACAACAATAGTCAAGTCTTCCAATTGACTTTTTAGTGAAACCCAATAGATAGCTTTATTTTCTCTTTGTTTACTCAAATATTGAATGCTTATGTCTTATAAATTTATTAGGAAAGTATTCTAATGACTTGCTTATGACACCCCATAGAATATATCATGTTTAGTACCTTGGACACTGTAGCTTATTCACTTAAATCTCTGATAAATTGTGTGTCTGCTATGCACAGTCTGGTTAGCACAGTTAGTAAGGTGTTGGGTTTGCACTATCAAATTAAGACTGTCATTGGTTCGAATCCCATGTTATCATGTTTTTATTTTACTAGTGTGGTTTGTGGCTCTACAATATGAATGCCTATGTCTTTTAACAACAATAGTCAAGTCTTCCAATGGACTTTTTAGTCAAACCCAATAGATAGCTTTACTTTCTCTTTGTTTACTCAAATATTGAATGCTTATGTCTTATAAATTTAGTAGGAAAGTATTCTAATGACTTGCTTATGACACCCCATAGAATATATTATGTTTAGTACCTTGGACACTGTAGCTTATTCACTTAAATCTCTGATAAATTGTGTGTCTTGTATGCACAGTCTGGTTAGCACAGTTAGTAAGGTGTTGGGTTTGCACTATCAAATTAAGACTGTCATTGGTTCGAATCCCATATTATCATCTTTTTATTTTACTAGTGTGATTTGTGGCTCTATAATATGAATGCCTATGTCTTTTAACAACAATAGTCAAGTCTTCCAAAGGACTTTTTAGTGAAACCCAATAGATAGCTTTATTTTCTCTTTGTTTACTCAAATATTGAATGCTTATGTCTTATAAATTTAGTAGGAAAGTATTCTAATGACTTGCTTATGATACCCCATAGAATATATTATGTTTAGTACCTTGGACACTTTAGCTTATTCACTTAAATCTCTGATAAATTGTGTGTCTGGTATGCACAGTCTGGTTAGCACGGTTAGTAAGGTGTTGATTTTGCACTATCAAATTAAGACTGTCATTGGTTCGAATCCCATGTTATCAACTTTTTATTTTACTTGTGTGGTTTGTGGCTCTATAATATGAATGCCTATGTCTTTTAACAACAATAGTCAAGTCTTCCAATGGACTTTTTAGTGAAACCCAATAGATAGCTTTATTTTCTCTTTGTTTACTCAAATATTTAATGCTTATGTATTATAAATTTAGTAGGAAAGTATTCTAATGACTTGCTTATGACACCCCATAGAATATATTATGTTTAGTACCTTGGACACTGTAGCTTATTCACTTAAATCTCTGATAAATTGGGTGTCTGGTATGCACAGTCTGGTTAGCACAGTTAGTAAGGTGTTGGGTTTGCACTATCAAATTAAGACTGTCATTGGTTCGAATCCCATGTTATCATCTTTTTATTTTACTAGTGTGATTTGTGGCTCTATAATATGAATGCCTATGTCTTTTAACAACAATAGTCAAGTCTTCCAATGGACTTTTTAGTGAAACCCAATAGATAGCTTTATTTTCTCTTTGTTTACTCAAATATTGAATGCTTATGTCTTATAAATTTAGTAGGAAAGTATTCTAATGACTTGCTTATGACACCCCATAGAATATATCATGTTTAGTACCTTGGACACTGTAGCTTATTCACTTAAATCTCTGATAAATTGTGTGTCTGCTATGCACAGTCTGGTTAGCACAGTTAGTAAGGTGTTGGGTTTGCACTATCAAATTAAGACTGTCATTGGTTCGAATCTCATGTTATCATGTTTTTATTTTACTAGTGTGGTTTGTGGCTCTACAATATGAATGCCTATGTCTTTTAACAACAATAGTCAAGTCTTCCAATGGACTTTTTAGTGAAACCCAATAGATAGCTTTATTTTCTCTTTGTTTACTCAAATATTGAATGCTTATGTCTTATAAATTTAGTAGGAAAGTATTCTAATGACTTGCTTATGACACCCCATAGAATATATTATGTTTAGTACCTTGGACACTGTAGCTTATTCACTTAAATATCTGATAAATTGTGTATCTTGTATGCACAGTCTGGTTAGCACAGTTAGTAAGGTGTTGGGTTTGCACTATCAAATTAAGACTTTCATTGGTTCGAATCCCATGTTATCATCTTTTTATTTTACTAGTGTGATTTGTGGCTCTATAATATGAATGCCTATGTCTTTTAACAACAATAGTCAAGTCTTCCAAAGGACTTTTTAGTGAAACCCAATAGATAGCTTTATTTTCTCTTTGTTTACTCAAATATTGAATGCTTATGTCTTATAAATTTAGTAGGAAAGTATTCTAATGACTTGCTTATGATACCCCATAGAATATATTATGTTTAGTACCTTGGACACTGTAGCTTATTCACTTAAATCTCTGATAAATTGTGTGTCTGGTATGCACAGTCTGGTTAGCACGGTTAGTAAGGTGTTGATTTTGCACTATCAAATTAAGACTGTCATTGGTTCGAATCCCATGTTATCAACTTTTTATTTTACTTGTGTGGTTTGTGGCTCTATAATATGAATGCCTATGTCTTTTAACAACAATAGTCAAGTCTTCCAATGGACTTTTTAGTGAAACCCAATAGATAGCTTTATTTTCTCTTTGTTTACTCAAATATTTAATGCTTATGTATTATAAATTTAGTAGGAAAGTATTCTAATGACTTGCTTATGACACCCCATAGAATATATTATGTTTAGTACCTTGGACACTGTAGCTTATTCACTTAAATCTCTGATAAATTGTGTGTCTGGTATGCACAGTCTGGTTAGCACAGTTAGTAAGGTGTTGGGTTTGCACTATCAAATTAAGACTGTTGTTGGTTTGAATCCCATGTTATCATGTTTCTATTTTACTAGTGTGGTTTGTGGCTCTATAATATGAATGCCTATGTCTTTTAACAACAATAGTCAAGTCTTCCAATGGACTTTTTAGTGAAACCCAATAGATAGCTTTATTTTCTCTTTGTTTACTCAAATATTGAATGCTTATGTCTTATAAATTTAGTAGGAAATTATTCTGACTTGCTTATGACACCCCATGAAATATAGTATGTTTAGTACCTTAGACTGGTATGCACAGACTGGTTAGCACAGTTGGTAAGGTGTTGGGTTTGCACTATTAAATTAAGACTGTCATTGGTTCGAGTCTCATGTTGTCATGTTTTTATTTTACTAGTGTGGTTTGTGGCTCTATAATAGGAATGCCTATGTCTTTTAACAACATTAGTAGAGTCTTCCAATGGTTTTTTTAGTGAAACCCAATAGATAGCTTTATTTTCTCTTTGTTTACTCAAATATTGAATGCATATGTCTTATAACTTTAGTAGGAAAGTATTCTAATGACTTGTTTATGACACCCCATAGAATATATTATGTTTAGTACCTTGGACATTGTAGCTTATTTACTTAAATCTCTGATAAATTGTGTGACTGGTATGCACAGACTGGTTAGCACAGTTGGTAAAGTGTTGGGTTTGCACTATCAAATTACGACTGTCATTGGTTTGAATCCCATGTAAGTATGTTTTTATTTTACTAGTGTGGTTTGTGGCTCTATACAATGTAATGCATATGTATTTTCACAACAATAATCAAATCTTCCAATGAACTTTTTAGTAAAACCCAATAGATAGCTTTATTTTTTCTTTGTTTACTCAAATATTGAATGCTTATGTCTTATAAATTTAGTAGGAAAGTATTCTAATGACTTGCTTATGACACCCCATAGAATATATTATGTTTAGTACCTTGGACACTGTAGCTTATTCACTTAAATCTCTGATAAATTGTGTGTCTGGTATGCACTGTCTGTTTAGCACAGTTAGTAAGGTGTTGGGTTTGCACTATCAAATTAAGACTGTCATTGGTTTGAATTCCATGTTATCATGTTTTTATTTTACTAGCGTTGTTTGTGGCTCTATATTATGAATGCCTATGTCTTTTAACAACAATAGTCAAGTCTTCCAATTGACTTTTTAGTGAAACCCAATAGATAGCTTTATTTTCTCTTTGTTTACTCAAATATTGAATGCTTATGTCTTATAAATTTAGTAGGAAAGTATTCTAATGACTTGCTTATGACACCCCATAGAATATATCATGTTTAGTACCTTGGACACTGTAGCTTATTCATTTAAATCTCTGATAAATTGTGTGTCTGCTATGCACAGTCTGGTTAGCACAGTTAGTAAGGTGTTGGGTTTGCACTATCAAATTAAGACTGTCATTGGTTCGAATCCCATGTTATCATCTTTTTATTTTACTAGTGTGATTTGTGGCTCTATAATATGAATGCCTATGTCTTTTAACAACAATAGTCAAGTCTTCCAAAGGACTTTTTAGTGAAACCCAATAGATAGCTTTATTTTCTCTTTGTTTACTCAAATATTGAATGCTTATGTCTTATAAATTTAGTAGGAAAGTATTCTAATGACTTGCTTATGATACCCCATAGAATATATTATGTTTAGTACCTTGGACACTGTAGCTTATTCACTTAAATCTCTGATAAATTGTGTGTCTGGTATGCACAGTCTGGTTAGCACGGTTAGTAAGGTGTTGATTTTGCACTATCAAATTAAGACTGTCATTGGTTCGAATCCCATGTTATCAACTTTTTATTTTACTTGTGTGGTTTGTGGCTCTATAATATGAATGCCTATGTCTTTTAACAACAATAGTCAAGTCTTCCAATGGACTTTTTAGTGAAACCCAATAGATAGCTTTATTTTCTCTTTGTTTACTCAAATATTTAATGCTTATGTATTATAAATTTAGTAGGAAAGTATTCTAATGACTTGCTTATGACACCCCATAGAATATATTATGTTTAGTACCTTGGACACTGTAGCTTATTCACTTAAATCTCTGATAAATTGTGTGTCTGGTATGCACAGTCTGGTTAGCACAGTTAGTAAGGTGTTGGGTTTGCACTATCAAATTAAGACTGTCATTGGTTCGAATCCCATGTTATCATCTTTTTATTTTACTAGTGTGATTTGTGGCTCTATAATATGAATGCCTATGTCTTTTAACAACAATAGTCAAGTCTTCCAATGGACTTTTTAGTGAAACCCAATAGATAGCTTTATTTTCTCTTTGTTTACTCAAATATTGAATGCTTATGTCTTATAAATTTAGTAGGAAAGTATTCTAATGACTTGCTTATGATACCCCATAGAATATATTATGTTTAGTACCTTGGACACTGTAGCTTATTCACTTAAATCTCTGATAAATTGTGTGTCTGGTATGCACAGTCTGGTTAGCACGGTTAGTAAGGTGTTGATTTTGCACTATCAAATTAAGACTGTCATTGGTTCGAATCCCATGTTATCAACTTTTTATTTTACTTGTGTGGTTTGTGGCTCTATAATATGAATGCCTATGTCTTTTAACAACAATAGTCAAGTCTTCCAATGGACTTTTTAGTGAAACCCAATAGATAGCTTTATTTTCTCTTTGTTTACTCAAATATTTAATGCTTATGTATTATAAATTTAGTAGGAAAGTATTCTAATGACTTGCTTATGACACCCCATAGAATATATTATGTTTAGTACCTTGGACACTGTAGCTTATTCACTTAAATCTCTGATAAATTGTGTGTCTGGTATGCACAGTCTGGTTAGCACAGTTAGTAAGGTGTTGGGTTTGCACTATCAAATTAAGACTGTCGTTGGTTTGAATCCCATGTTATCATGTTTCTATTTTACTAGTGTGGTTTGTGGCTCTATAATATGAATGCCTATGTCTTTTAACAACAATAGTCAAGTCTTCCAATGGACTTTTTAGTGAAACCCAATAGATAGCTTTATTTTCTCTTTGTTTACTCAAATATTGAATGCATATGTCTTATAACTTTAGTAGGAAAGTATTCTAATGACTTGTTTATGACACCCCATAGAATATATTATGTTTAGTACCTTGGACATTGTAGCTTATTTACTTAAATCTCTGATAAATTGTGTGACTGGTATGCACAGACTGGTTAGCACAGTTGGTAAAGTGTTGGGTTTGCACTATCAAATTACGACTGTCATTGGTTTGAATCCCATGTAAGTATGTTTTTATTTTAGTAGTGTGGTTTGTGGCTCTATACAATGTAATGCATATGTATTTTCACAACAATAATCAAATCTTCCAATGAACTTTTTAGTAAAACCCAATAGATAGCTTTATTTTTTCTTTGTTTACTCAAATATTGAATGCTTATGTCTTATAAATTTAGTAGGAAAGTATTCTAATGACTTGCTTATGACACCCCATAGAATATATTATGTTTAGTACCTTGGACACTGTAGCTTATTCACTTAAATCTCTGATAAATTGTGTGTCTGGTATGCACTGTCTGGTTAGCACAGTTAGTAAGGTGTTGGGTTTGCACTATCAAATTAAGACTGTCATTGGTTTGAATTCCATGTTATCATGTTTTTATTTTACTAGCGTTGTTTGTGGCTCTATATTATGAATGCCTATGTCTTTTAACAACAATAGTCAAGTCTTCCAATTGACTTTTTAGTGAAACCCAATAGATAGCTTTATTTTCTCTTTGTTTACTCAAATATTGAATGCTTATGTCTTATAAATTTAGTAGGAAATTATTCTGACTTGCTTATGACACCCCATAGAATATATTATGTTTAGTACCTTGGACACTGTAGCTTATTCACTTAAATCTCTGATAAATTGTGTGTCTGTTATGCACAGTCTGGTTAGCACAGTTAGTAAGGTGTTGGGTTTGCACTATCAAATTAAGACTGTCATTGGTTCAAATCCCATGTTATCTTGTTTTTATTTTACTAGTGTGGTTTTTGGCTCTATAATATGAATGCCTATGTCTTTTAACAACAATAGTCAAGTCTTCCAATGGACTTTTTAGTGAAACCCAACAGATAGCTTTATTTTCTCTTTGTTTACTCAAATATTGAATGCATATGTCATATAAATTTAGTAGGAAAGTATTCTAATGACTTGCTTATGACACCCCATGGAATATAGTATGTTTAGTACCTTGGACTGGTATGCACAGACTGCTTAGCACAGTTGGTAAGGTGTTGGGTTTGCACTATTAAATTAAGACTGTCATTGGTTCGAGTCTCATGTTGTCATGTTTTTATTTTACTAGTGTGGTTTGTGGCTCTATACAATGTAATGCATATGTATTTTAACAACAATAATCAAATCTTCCAATGAACCTTTTAGTAAAACCCAATAGATAGCTTTATTTTTTCTTTGTTTACTCAAATATTGAATGCTTATGTCTTATAAATTTAGTAGGAAAGTATTCTAATGACTTGCTTATGACACCCCATAGAATATATTATGTTTAGTACCTTGGACACTGTAGCTTATTCACTTAAATCTCTGATAAATTGTTTGTCTGGTATGCACTGTCTGGTTAGCACAGTTAGTAAGGTGTTGGGTTTGCACTATCAAATTAAGACTGTCATTGGTTTGAATCCCATGTTATCATGTTTTTATTTTACTAGTGTGGTTTGTGGCTCTATAATATGAATGCCTATGTCTTTTAACAACAATAGTCAAGTCTTCCAATGGACTTTTTAGTGAAACCCAATAGATAGCTTTATTTTCTCTTTGTTTACTCAAATATTGAATGCTTATGTCTTATAAATTTAGTAGGAAAGTATTCTAATGACTTGCTTATGACACCCCATAGAATATATCATGTTTAGTACCTTGGACACTGTAGCTTATTCACTTAAATCTCTGATAAATTGTGTGTCTGCTATGCACAGTCTGGTTAGCACAGTTAGTAAGGTGTTGGGTTTGCACTATCAAATTAAGACTGTCATTGGTTCGAATCCCATGTTATCATGTTTTTATTTTACTAGTGTGGTTTGTGGCTCTACAATATGAATGCCTATGTCTTTTAACAACAATAGTCAAGTCTTCCAATGGACTTTTTAGTGAAACCCAATAGATAGCTTTATTTTCTCTTTGTTTACTCAAATATTGAATGCTTATGTCTTATAAATTTAGTAGGAAAGTATTCTAATGACTTGCTTATGACACCCCATAGAATATATTATGTTTAGTACCTTGGACACTGTAGCTTATTCACTTAAATCTCTGATAAATTGTGTGTCTGGTATGCACAGTCTGGTTAGCACAGTTAGTAAGGTGTTGGGTTTGCACTATCAAATTAAGACTGTCATTGGTTCTAATCCCATGTTATCATCTTTTTATTTTACTAGTGTGATTTGTGGCTCTATAATATGAATGCCTATGTCTTTTAACAACAATAGTCAAGTCTTCCAATGGACTTTTTAGTGAAACCCAATAGATAGCTTTATTTTCTCTTTGTTTACTCAAATATTGAATGCTTATGTCTTATAAATTTAGTAGGAAAGTATTCTAATGACTTGCTTATGATACCCCATAGAATATATTATGTTTAGTACCTTGGACACTGTAGCTTATTCACTTAAATCTCTGATAAATTGTGTGTCTGGTATGCACAGTCTGGTTAGCACGGTTAGTAAGGTGTTGATTTTGCACTATCAAATTAAGACTGTCATTGGTTCGAATCCCATGTTATCAACTTTTTATTTTACTTGTGTGGTTTGTGGCTCTATAATATGAATGCCTATGTCTTTTAACAACAATAGTCAAGTCTTCCAATGGACTTTTTAGTGAAACCCAATAGATAGCTTTATTTTCTCTTTGTTTACTCAAATATTTAATGCTTATGTATTATAAATTTAGTAGGAAAGTATTCTAATGACTTGCTTATGACACCCCATAGAATATATTATGTTTAGTACCTTGGACACTGTAGCTTATTCACTTAAATCTCTGATAAATTGTGTGTCTGGTATGCACAGTCTGGTTAGCACAGTTAGTAAGGTGTTGGGTTTTCACTATCAAATTAAGACTGTCGTTGGTTTGAATCCCATGTTATCATGTTTCTATTTTACTAGTGTGGTTTGTGGCTCTATAATATGAATGCCTATGTCTTTTAACAACAATAGTCAAGTCTTCCAATGGACTTTTTAGTGAAACCCAATAGATAGCTTTATTTTATCTTTGTTTACTCAAATATTGAATGCTTATGTCTTATAAATTTAGTAGGAAATTATTCTGACTTGCTTATGACACCCCATGGAATATAGTATGTTTAGTACCTTAGACTGGTATGCACAGACTGGTTAGCACAGTTGGTAAGGTGTTGGGTTTGCACTATTAAATTAAGACTGTCATTGGTTCGAGTCTCATGTTGTCATGTTTTTATTTTACTAGTGTGGTTTGTGGCTCTATAATAGGAATGCCTATGTCTTTTAACAACATTAGTAGAGTCTTCCAATGGTTTTTTTAGTGAAACCCAATAGATAGCTTTATTTTCTCTTTGTTTACTCAAATATTGAATGCATATGTCTTATAACTTTAGTAGGAAAGTATTCTAATGACTTGTTTATGACACCCCATAGAATATATTATGTTTAGTACCTTGGACATTGTAGCTTATTTACTTAAATCTCTGATAAATTGTGTGACTGGTATGCACAGACTGGTTAGCACAGTTGGTAAAGTGTTGGGTTTGCACTATCAAATTACGACTGTCATTGGTTTGAATCCCATGTAAGTATGTTTTTATTTTACTAGTGTGGTTTGTGGCTCTATACAATGTAATGCATATGTATTTTCACAACAATAATCAAATCTTCCAATGAACTTTTTAGTAAAACCCAATAGATAGCTTTATTTTTTCTTTGTTTACTCAAATATTGAATGCTTATGTCTTATAAATTTAGTAGGAAAGTATTCTAATGACTTGCTTATGACACCCCATAGAATATATTATGTTTAGTACCTTGGACACTGTAGCTTATTCACTTAAATCTCTGATAAATTGTGTGTCTGGTATGCACTGTCTGGTTAGCACAGTTAGTAAGGTGTTGGGTTTGCACTATCAAATTAAGACTGTCATTGGTTTGAATTCCATGTTATCATGTTTTTATTTTACTAGCGTTGTTTGTGGCTCTATATTATGAATGCCTATGTCTTTTAACAACAATAGTCAAGTCTTCCAATTGACTTTTTAGTGAAACCCAATAGATAGCTTTATTTTCTCTTTGTTTACTCAAATATTGAATGCTTATGTCTTATAAATTTATTAGGAAAGTATTCTAATGACTTGCTTATGACACCCCATAGAATATATCATGTTTAGTACCTTGGACACTGTAGCTTATTCACTTAAATCTCTGATAAATTGTGTGTCTGCTATGCACAGTCTGGTTAGCACAGTTAGTAAGGTGTTGGGTTTGCACTATCAAATTAAGACTGTCATTGGTTCGAATCCCATGTTATCATGTTTTTATTTTACTAGTGTGGTTTGTGGCTCTACAATATGAATGCCTATGTCTTTTAACAACAATAGTCAAGTCTTCCAATGGACTTTTTAGTCAAACCCAATAGATAGCTTTACTTTCTCTTTGTTTACTCAAATATTGAATGCTTATGTCTTATAAATTTAGTAGGAAAGTATTCTAATGACTTGCTTATGACACCCCATAGAATATATTATGTTTAGTACCTTGGACACTTTAGCTTATTCACTTAAATCTCTGATAAATTGTGTGTCTGGTATGCACAGTCTGGTTAGCACGGTTAGTAAGGTGTTGATTTTGCACTATCAAATTAAGACTGTCATTGGTTCGAATCCCATGTTATCAACTTTTTATTTTACTTGTGTGGTTTGTGGCTCTATAATATGAATGCCTATGTCTTTTAACAACAATAGTCAAGTCTTCCAATGGACTTTTTAGTGAAACCCAATAGATAGCTTTATTTTCTCTTTGTTTACTCAAATATTTAATGCTTATGTATTATAAATTTAGTAGGAAAGTATTCTAATGACTTGCTTATGACACCCCATAGAATATATTATGTTTAGTACCTTGGACACTGTAGCTTATTCACTTAAATCTCTGATAAATTGGGTGTCTGGTATGCACAGTCTGGTTAGCACAGTTAGTAAGGTGTTGGGTTTGCACTATCAAATTAAGACTGTCATTGGTTCGAATCCCATGTTATCATCTTTTTATTTTACTAGTGTGATTTGTGGCTCTATAATATGAATGCCTATGTCTTTTAACAACAATAGTCAAGTCTTCCAATGGACTTTTTAGTGAAACCCAATAGATAGCTTTATTTTCTCTTTGTTTACTCAAATATTGAATGCTTATGTCTTATAAATTTAGTAGGAAAGTATTCTAATGACTTGCTTATGATACCCCATAGAATATATTATGTTTAGTACCTTGGACACTGTAGCTTATTCACTTAAATCTCTGATAAATTGTGTGTCTGGTATGCACAGTCTGGTTAGCACGGTTAGTAAGGTGTTGATTTTGCACTATAAAATTAAGACTGTCATTGGTTCGAATCCCATGTTATCAACTTTTTATTTTACTAGTGTGGTTTGTGGCTCTATAATATGAATGCCTATGTCTTTTAACAACAATAGTCAAGTCTTCCAATGGACTTTTTAGTGAAACCCAATAGATAGCTTTATTTTATCTTTGTTTACTCAAATATTGAATGCTTATGTCTTATAAATTTAGTAGGAAATTATTCTGACTTGCTTATGACACCCCATGGAATATAGTATGTTTAGTACCTTAGACTGGTATGTACAGACTGGTTAGCACAGTTGGTAAGGTGTTGGGTTTGCACTATTAAATTAAGACTGTCATTGGTTCGAGTCTCATGTTGTCATGTTTTTATTTTACTAGTGTGGTTTGTGGCTCTATAATAGGAATGCCTATGTCTTTTAACAACATTAGTAGAGTCTTCCAATGGTTTTTTTAGTGAAACCCAATAGATAGCTTTATTTTCTCTTTGTTTACTCAAATATTGAATGCATATGTCTTATAACTTTAGTAGGAAAGTATTCTAATGACTTGTTTATGACACCCCATAGAATATATTATGTTTAGTACCTTGGACATTGTAGCTTATTTACTTAAATCTCTGATAAATTGTGTGACTGGTATGCACAGACTGGTTAGCACAGTTGGTAAAGTGTTGGGTTTGCACTATCAAATTACGACTGTCATTGGTTTGAATCCCATGTAAGTATGTTTTTATTTTACTAGTGTGGTTTGTGGCTCTATACAATGTAATGCATATGTATTTTCACAACAATAATCAAATCTTCCAATGAACTTTTTAGTAAAACCCAATAGATAGCTTTATTTTTTCTTTGTTTACTCAAATATTGAATGCTTATGTCTTATAAATTTAGTAGGAAAGTATTCTAATGACTTGCTTATGACACCCTATAGAATATATTATGTTTAGTACCTTGGACACTGTAGCTTATTCACTTAAATCTCTGATAAATTGTGTGTCTGGTATGCACTGTCTGGTTAGCACAGTTAGTAAGGTGTTGGGTTTGCACTATCAAATTAAGACTGTCATTGGTTTGAATTCCATGTTATCATGTTTTTATTTTACTAGCGTTGTTTGTGGCTCTATATTATGAATGCCTATGTCTTTTAACAACAATAGTCAAGTCTTCCAATTGACTTTTTAGTGAAACCCAATAGATAGCTTTATTTTCTCTTTGTTTACTCAAATATTGAATGCTTATGTCTTATAAATTTATTAGGAAAGTATTCTAATGACTTGCTTATGACACCCCATAGAATATATCATGTTTAGTACCTTGGACACTGTAGCTTATTCATTTAAATCTCTGATAAATTGTGTGTCTGCTATGCACAGTCTGGTTAGCACAGTTAGTAAGGTGTTGGGTTTGCACTATCAAATTAAGACTGTCATTGGTTCGAATCCCGTGTTATCATGTTTTTATTTTACTAGTGTGGTTTGTGGCTCTACAATATGAATGCCTATGTCTTTTAACAACAATAGTCAAGTCTTCCAATGGACTTTTTAGTGAAACCCAATAGATAGCTTTATTTTCTCTTTGTTTACTCAAATATTGAATGCTTATGTCTTATAAATTTAGTAGGAAAGTATTCTAATGACTTGCTTATGATACCCCATAGAATATATTATGTTTAGTACCTTTGACACTGTAGCTTATTCACTTAAATCTCTGATAAATTGTGTGTCTGGTATGCACAGTCTGGTTAGCACGGTTAGTAAGGTGTTGATTTTGCACTATCAAATTAAGACTGTCATTGGTTCGAATCCCATGTTATCAACTTTTTATTTTACTAGTGTGGTTTGTGGCTCTATAATATGAATGCCTATGTCTTTTAACAACAATAGTCAAGTCTTCCAATGGACTTTTTAGTGAAACCCAATAGATAGCTTTATTTTCTCTTTGTTTACTCAAATATTTAATGCTTATGTCTTATAAATTTAGTAGGAAAGTATTCTAATGACTTGCTTATGACACCCCATAGAATATATTATGTTTAGTACCTTGGACACTGTAGCTTATTCACTTAAATCTCTGATAAATTGTGTGTCTGGCGTGCACAGTCTGGTTAGCACAGTTAGTAAGGTGTTGGGTTTGCACTATCAAATTAAGACTGTCGGTTTGAATCCCATGTTATCATGTTTCTATTTTACTAGTGTGGTTTGTGGCTCTATAATATGAATGCCTATGTCTTTTAACAACAATAGTCAAGTCTTCCAATGGACTTTTTAGTGAAACCCAATAGATAGCTTTATTTTATCTTTGTTTACTCAAATATTGAATGCTTATGTCTTATAAATTTAGTAGGAAATTATTCTGACTTGCTTATGACACCCCATAGAATATATTATGTTTAGTACCTTGGACACTGTAGCTTATTCACTTAAATCTCTGATAAATTGTGTGTCTGTTATGCACAGTCTGGTTAGCACAGTTAGTAAGGTGTTGGGTTTGCACTATCAAATTAAGACTGTCATTGGTTCAAATCCCATGTTATCTTGTTTTTATTTTACTAGTGTGGTTTTTGGCTCTATAATATGAATGCCTATGTCTTTTAACAACAATAGTCAAGTCTTCCAATGGACTTTTTAGTGAAACCCAACAGATAGCTTTATTTTCTCTTTGTTTACTCAAATATTGAATGCATATGTCATATAAATTTAGTAGGAAAGTATTCTAATGACTTGCTTATGACACCCCATGGAATATAGTATGTTTAGTACCTTGGACTGGTATGCACAGACTGCTTAGCACAGTTGGTAAGGTGTTGGGTTTGCACTATTAAATTAAGACTGTCATTGGTTCGAGTCTCATGTTGTCATGTTTTTATTTTACTAGTGTGGTTTGTGGCTCTATACAATGTAATGCATATGTATTTTAACAACAATAATCAAATCTTCCAATGAACTTTTTAGTAAAACCCAATAGATAGCTTTATTTTTTCTTTGTTTACTCAAATATTGAATGCTTATGTCTTATAAATTTAGTAGGAAAGTATTCTAATGACTTGCTTATGACACCCCATAGAATATATTATGTTTAGTACCTTGGACACTGTAGCTTATTCACTTAAATCTCTGATAAATTGTGTGTCTGGTATGCACTGTCTGGTTAGCACAGTTAGTAAGGTGTTGGGTTTGCACTATCAAATTAAGACTGTCATTGGTTTGAATTCCATGTTATCATGTTTCTATTTTACTAGCGTGGTTTGTGGCTCTATATTATGAATGCCTATGTCTTTTAACAACAATAGTCAAGTCTTCCAATGGACTTTTTAGTGAAACCCAATAGATAGCTTTATTTTCTCTTTGTTTACTCAAATATTGAATGCTTATGTCTTATAAATTTAGTAGGAAAGTATTCTAATGACTTGCTTATGACACCCCATAGAATATATTATGTTTAGTACCTTGGACACTGTAGCTTATTCACTTAAATCTCTGATAAATTGTGTGTCTGGTATGCACTGTCTGGTTAGCACAGTTAGTAAGGTGTTGGGTTTGCACTATCAAATTAAGACTGTCATTGGTTTGAATTCCATGTTATCTTGTTTTTATTTTACTAGCGTGGTTTGTGGCTCTATATTATGAATGCCTATGTCTTTTAACAACAATAGTCAAGTCTTCCAATGGACTTTTTAGTGAAACCCAATAGATAGCTTTATTTTCTCTTTGTTTACTCAAATATTGAATGCTTATGTCTTATAAATTTATTAGGAAAGTATTCTAATGACTTGCTTATGACACCCCATAGAATATATCATGTTTAGTACCTTGGACACTGTAGCTTATTCATTTAAATCTCTGATAAATTGTGTGTCTGCTATGCACAGTCTGGTTAGCACAGTTAGTAAGGTGTTGGGTTTGCACTATCAAATTAAGACTTTCATTGGTTCGAATCCCATGTTATCGTGTTTTTATTTTACTAGTGTGGTTTGTGGCTCTACAATATGAATGCCTATGTCTTTTAACAACAATAGTCAAGTCTTCCAATGGACTTTTTAGTGAAACCCAATAGATAGCTTTACTTTCTCTTTGTTTACTCAAATATTGAATGCTTATGTCTTATAAATTTAGTAGGAAAGTATTCTAATGACTTGCTTATGACACCCCATAGAATATATTATGTTTAGTACCTTGTACACTGTAGCTTATTCACTTAAATCTCTGATAAATTGTGAGTCTGGTATGCACAGTCTGGTTAGCACAGTTAGTAAGGTTTTGGGTTTGCACTATCAAATTAAGACTGTCATTGGTTCGAATCCCATGTTATCATCTTTTTATTTTACTAGTGTGATTTGTGGCTCTATAATATGAATGCCTATGTCTTTTAACAACAATAGTCAAGTCTTCCAATGGACTTTTTAGTGAAACCCAATAGATAGCTTTATTTTCTCTTTGTTTACTCAAATATTGAATGCTTATGTCTTATAAATTTAGTAGGAAAGTATTCTAATGACTTGCTTATGATACCCCATAGAATATATTATGTTTAGTACCTTTGACACTGTAGCTTATTCACTTAAATCTCTGATAAATTGTGTGTCTGGTATGCACAGTCTGGTTAGCACGGTTAGTAAGGTGTTGATTTTGCACTATCAAATTAAGACTGTCATTGGTTCGAATCCCATGTTATCAACTTTTTATTTTACTAGTGTGGTTTGTGGCTCTATAATATGAATGCCTATGTCTTTTAACAACAATAGTCAAGTCTTCCAATGGACTTTTTAGTGAAACCCAATAGATAGCTTTATTTTCTCTTTGTTTACTCAAATATTTAATGCTTATGTCTTATAAATTTAGTAGGAAAGTATTCTAATGACTTGCTTATGACACCCCATAGAATATATTATGTTTAGTACCTTGGACACTGTAGCTTATTCACTTAAATCTCTGATAAATTGTGTGTCTGGCGTGCACAGTCTGGTTAGCACAGTTAGTAAGGTGTTGGGTTTGCACTATCAAATTAAGACTGTCGTTGGTTTGAATCCCATGTTATCATGTTTCTATTTTACTAGTGTGGTTTGTGGCTCTATAATATGAATGCCTATGTCTTTTAACAACAATAGTCAAGTCTTCCAATGGACTTTTTAGTGAAACCCAATAGATAGCTTTATTTTATCTTTGTTTACTCAAATATTGAATGCTTATGTCTTATAAATTTAGTAGGAAATTATTCTGACTTGCTTATGACACCCCATAGAATATATTATGTTTAGTACCTTGGACACTGTAGCTTATTCACTTAAATCTCTGATAAATTGTGTGTCTGGTATGCACTGTCTGGTTAGCACAGTTAGTAAGGTGTTGGGTTTGCACTATCAAATTAAGACTGTCATTGGTTTGAATTCCATGTTATCATGTTTCTATTTTACTAGCGTGGTTTGTGGCTCTATATTATGAATGCCTATGTCTTTTAACAACAATAGTCAAGTCTTCCAATGGACTTTTTAGTGAAACCCAATAGATAGCTTTATTTTCTCTTTGTTTACTCAAATATTGAATGCTTATGTCTTATAAATTTAGTAGGAAAGTATTCTAATGACTTGCTTATGACACCCCATAGAATATATTATGTTTAGTACCTTGGACACTGTAGCTTATTCACTTAAATCTCTGATAAATTGTGTGTCTGGTATGCACTGTCTGGTTAGCACAGTTAGTAAGGTGTTGGGTTTGCACTATCAAATTAAGACTGTCATTGGTTTGAATTCCATGTTATCTTGTTTTTATTTTACTAGCGTGGTTTGTGGCTCTATATTATGAATGCCTATGTCTTTTAACAACAATAGTCAAGTCTTCCAATGGACTTTTTAGTGAAACCCAATAGATAGCTTTATTTTCTCTTTGTTTACTCAAATATTGAATGCTTATGTCTTATAAATTTATTAGGAAAGTATTCTAATGACTTGCTTATGACACCCCATAGAATATATCATGTTTAGTACCTTGGACACTGTAGCTTATTCATTTAAATCTCTGATAAATTGTGTGTCTGCTATGCACAGTCTGGTTAGCACAGTTAGTAAGGTGTTGGGTTTGCACTATCAAATTAAGACTGTCATTGGTTCGAATCCCATGTTATCATGTTTTTATTTTACTAGTGTGGTTTGTGGCTCTACAATATGAATGCCTATGTCTTTTAACAACAATAGTCAAGTCTTCCAATGGACTTTTTAGTGAAACCCAATAGATAGCTTTACTTTCTCTTTGTTTACTCAAATATTGAATGCTTATGTCTTATAAATTTAGTAGGAAAGTATTCTAATGACTTGCTTATGACACCCCATAGAATATATTATGTTTAGTACCTTGTACACTGTAGCTTATTCACTTAAATCTCTGATAAATTGTGAGTCTGGTATGCACAGTCTGGTTAGCACAGTTAGTAAGGTGTTGGGTTTGTACTATCAAATTAAGACTGTCATTGGTTCGAATCCCATGTTATCATCTTTTTATTTTACTAGTGTGATTTGTGGCTCTATAATATGAATGCCTATGTCTTTTAACAACAATAGTCAAGTCTTCCAATGGACTTTTTAGTGAAACCCAATAGATAGCTTTATTTTCTCTTTGTTTACTCAAATATTGAATGCTTATGTCTTATAAATTTAGTAGGAAAGTATTCTAATGACTTGCTTATGATACCCCATAGAATATATTATGTTTAGTACCTTTGACACTGTAGCTTATTCACTTAAATCTCTGATAAATTGTGTGTCTGGTATGCACAGTCTGGTTAGCACGGTTAGTAAGGTGTTGATTTTGCACTATCAAATTAAGACTGTCATTGGTTCGAATCCCATGTTATCAACTTTTTATTTTACTAGTGTGGTTTGTGGCTCTATAATATGAATGCCTATGTCTTTTAACAACAATAGTCAAGTCTTCCAATGGACTTTTTAGTGAAACCCAATAGATAGCTTTATTTTCTCTTTGTTTACTCAAATATTTAATGCTTATGTCTTATAAATTTAGTAGGAAAGTATTCTAATGACTTGCTTATGACACCCCATAGAATATATTATGTTTAGTACCTTGGACACTGTAGCTTATTCACTTAAATCTCTGATAAATTGTGTGTCTGGCGTGCACAGTCTGGTTAGCACAGTTAGTAAGGTGTTGGGTTTGCACTATCAAATTAAGACTGTCGTTGGTTTGAATCCCATGTTATCATGTTTCTATTTTACTAGTGTGGTTTGTGGCTCTATAATATGAATGCCTATGTCTTTTAACAACAATAGTCAAGTCTTCCAATGGACTTTTTAGTGAAACCCAATAGATAGCTTTATTTTATCTTTGTTTACTCAAATATTGAATGCTTATGTCTTATAAATTTAGTAGGAAATTATTCTGACTTGCTTATGACACCCCATAGAATATATTATGTTTAGTACCTTGGACACTGTAGCTTATTCACTTAAATCTCTGATAAATTGTGTGTCTGTTATGCACAGTCTGGTTAGCACAGTTAGTAAGGTGTTGGGTTTGCACTATCAAATTAAGACTGTCATTGGTTCAAATCCCATGTTATCTTGTTTTTATTTTAC
The DNA here is from genome assembly GCF_028390025.1 of Pseudophryne corroboree. NCBI lineage: Eukaryota > Metazoa > Chordata > Amphibia > Anura > Myobatrachidae > Pseudophryne > Pseudophryne corroboree. Next base: position 130,465,499 of record NC_086446.1, read on the forward strand.
TAGTGTGGTTTTTGGCTCTATAATATGAATGCCTATGTCTTTTAACAACAATAGTCAAGTCTTCCAATGGACTTTTTAGTGAAACCCAACAGATAGCTTTATTTTCTCTTTGTTTACTCAAATATTGAATGCATATGTCATATAAATTTAGTAGGAAAGTATTCTAATGACTTGCTTATGACACCCCATGGAATATAGTATGTTTAGTACCTTGGACTGGTATGCACAGACTGCTTAGCACAGTTGGTAAGGTGTTGGGTTTGCACTATTAAATTAAGACTGTCATTGGTTCGAGTCTCATGTTGTCATGTTTTTATTTTACTAGTGTGGTTTGTGGCTCTATACAATGTAATGCATATGTATTTTAACAACAATAATCAAATCTTCCAATGAACTTTTTAGTAAAACCCAATAGATAGCTTTATTTTTTCTTTGTTTACTCAACTATTGAATGCTTATGTCTTATAAATTTAGTAGGAAAGTATTCTAATGACTTGCTTATGACACCCCATAGAATATATTATGTTTAGTACCTTGGACACTGTAGCTTATTCACTTAAATCTCTGATAAATTGTGTGTCTGGTATGCACTGTCTGGTTAGCACAGTTAGTAAGGTGTTGGGTTTGCACTATCAAATTAAGACTGTCATTGGTTTGAATTCCATGTTATCATGTTTCTATTTTACTAGCGTGGTTTGTGGCTCTATATTATGAATGCCTATGTCTTTTAACAACAATAGTCAAGTCTTCCAATGGACTTTTTAGTGAAACCCAATAGATAGCTTTATTTTCTCTTTGTTTACTCAAATATTGAATGCTTATGTCTTATAAATTTAGTAGGAAAGTATTCTAATGACTTGCTTATGACACCCCATAGAATATATTATGTTTAGTACCTTGGACACTGTAGCTTATTCACTTAAATCTCTGATAAATTGTGTGTCTGGTATGCACTGTCTGGTTAGCACAGTTAGTAAGGTGTTGGGTTTGCACTATCAAATTAAGACTGTCATTGGTTCGAATCCCATGTTATCATGTTTTTATTTTACTAGTGTGGTTTGTGGCTCTACAATATGAATGCCTATGTCTTTTAACAACAATAGTCAAGTCTTCCAATGGACTTTTTAGTGAAACCCAATAGATAGCTTTACTTTCTCTTTGTTTACTCAAATATTGAATGCTTATGTCTTATAAATTTAGTAGGAAAGTATTCTAATGACTTGCTTATGACACCCCATAGAATATATTATGTTTAGTACCTTGTACACTGTAGCTTATTCACTTAAATCTCTGATAAATTGTGAGTCTGGTATGCACAGTCTGGTTAGCACAGTTAGTAAGGTGTTGGGTTTGCACTATCAAATTAAGACTGTCATTGGTTCGAATCCCATGTTATCATCTTTTTATTTTACTAGTGTGATTTGTGGCTCTATAATATGAATGCCTATGTCTTTTAACAACAATAGTCAAGTCTTCCAATGGACTTTTTAGTGAAACCCAATAGATAGCTTTATTTTCTCTTTGTTTACTCAAATATTGAATGCTTATGTCTTATAAATTTAGTAGGAAAGTATTCTAATGACTTGCTTATGATACCCCATAGAATATATTATGTTTAGTACCTTTGACACTGTAGCTTATTCACTTAAATCTCTGATAAATTGTGTGTCTGGTATGCACAGTCTGGTTAGCACGGTTAGTAAGGTGTTGATTTTGCACTATCAAATTAAGACTGTCATTGGTTCGAATCCCATGTTATCAACTTTTTATTTTACTAGTGTGGTTTGTGGCTCTATAATATGAATGCCTATGTCTTTTAACAACAATAGTCAAGTCTTCCAATGGACTTTTTAGTGAAACCCAATAGATAGCTTTATTTTCTCTTTGTTTACTCAAATATTTAATGCTTATGTCTTATAAATTTAGTAGGAAAGTATTCTAATGACTTGCTTATGACACCCCATAGAATATATTATGTTTAGTACCTTGGACACTGTAGCTTATTCACTTAAATCTCTGATAAATTGTGTGTCTGGTATGCACTGTCTGGTTAGCACAGTTAGTAAGGTGTTGGGTTTGCACTATCAAATTAAGACTGTCATTGGTTTGAATTCCATGTTATCATGTTTCTATTTTACTAGCGTGGTTTGTGGCTCTATATTATGAATGCCTATGTCTTTTAACAACAATAGTCAAGTCTTCCAATGGACTTTTTAGTGAAACCCAATAGATAGCTTTATTTTCTCTTTGTTTACTCAAATATTGAATGCTTATGTCTTATAAATTTAGTAGGAAAGTATTCTAATGACTTGCTTATGACACCCCATAGAATATATTATGTTTAGTACCTTGGACACTGTAGCTTATTCACTTAAATCTCTGATAAATTGTGTGTCTGGTATGCACTGTCTGGTTAGCACAGTTAGTAAGGTGTTGGGTTTGCACTATCAAATTAAGACTGTCATTGGTTTGAATTCCATGTTATCTTGTTTTTATTTTACTAGCGTGGTTTGTGGCTCTATATTATGAATGCCTATGTCTTTTAACAACAATAGTCAAGTCTTCCAATGGACTTTTTAGTGAAACCCAATAGATAGCTTTATTTTCTCTTTGTTTACTCAAATATTGAATGCTTATGTCTTATAAATTTATTAGGAAAGTATTCTAATGACTTGCTTATGACACCCCATAGAATATATCATGTTTAGTACCTTGGACACTGTAGCTTATTCATTTAAATCTCTGATAAATTGTGTGTCTGCTATGCACAGTCTGGTTAGCACAGTTAGTAAGGTGTTGGGTTTGCACTATCAAATTAAGACTGTCATTGGTTCGAATCCCATGTTATCATGTTTTTATTTTACTAGTGTGGTTTGTGGCTCTACAATATGAATGCCTATGTCTTTTAACAACAATAGTCAAGTCTTCCAATGGACTTTTTAGTGAAACCCAATAGATAGCTTTACTTTCTCTTTGTTTACTCAAATATTGAATGCTTATGTCTTATAAATTTAGTAGGAAAGTATTCTAATGACTTGCTTATGACACCCCATAGAATATATTATGTTTAGTACCTTGTACACTGTAGCTTATTCACTTAAATCTCTGATAAATTGTGAGTCTGGTATGCACAGTCTGGTTAGCACAGTTAGTAAGGTGTTGGGTTTGCACTATCAAATTAAGACTGTCATTGGTTCGAATCCCATGTTATCATCTTTTTATTTTACTAGTGTGATTTGTGGCTCTATAATATGAATGCCTATGTCTTTTAACAACAATAGTCAAGTCTTCCAATGGACTTTTTAGTGAAACCCAATAGATAGCTTTATTTTCTCTTTGTTTACTCAAATATTGAATGCTTATGTCTTATAAATTTAGTAGGAAAGTATTCTAATGACTTGCTTATGATACCCCATAGAATATATTATGTTTAGTACCTTTGACACTGTAGCTTATTCACTTAAATATCTGATAAATTGTGTGTCTGGTATGCACAGTCTGGTTAGCACGGTTAGTAAGGTGTTGATTTTGCACTATCAAATTAAGACTGTCATTGGTTCGAATCCCATGTTATCAACTTTTTATTTTACTAGTGTGGTTTGTGGCTCTATAATATGAATGCCTATGTCTTTTAACAACAATAGTCAAGTCTTCCAATGGACTTTTTAGTGAAACCCAATAGATAGCTTTATTTTCTCTTTGTTTACTCAAATATTTAATGCTTATGTCTTATAAATTTAGTAGGAAAGTATTCTAATGACTTGCTTATGACACCCCATAGAATATATTATGTTTAGTACCTTGGACACTGTAGCTTATTCACTTAAATCTCTGATAAATTGTGTGTCTGGCGTGCACAGTCTGGTTAGCACAGTTAGTAAGGTGTTGGGTTTGCACTATCAAATTAAGACTGTCGTTGGTTTGAATCCCATGTTATCATGTTTCTATTTTACTAGTGTGGTTTGTGGCTCTATAATATGAATGCCTATGTCTTTTAACAACAATAGTCAAGTCTTCCAATGGACTTTTTAGTGAAACCCAATAGATAGCTTTATTTTATCTTTGTTTACTCAAATATTGAATGCTTATGTCTTATAAATTTAGTAGGAAATTATTCTGACTTGCTTATGACACCCCATAGAATATATTATGTTTAGTACCTTGGACACTGTAGCTTATTCACTTAAATCTCTGATAAATTGTGTGTCTGTTATGCACAGTCTGGTTAGCACAGTTAGTAAGGTGTTGGGTTTGCACTATCAAATTAAGACTGTCATTGGTTCAAATCCCATGTTATCTTGTTTTTATTTTACTAGTGTGGTTTTTGGCTCTATAATATGAATGCCTATGTCTTTTAACAACAATAGTCAAGTCTTCCAATGGACTTTTTAGTGAAACCCAACAGATAGCTTTATTTTCTCTTTGTTTACTCAAATATTGAATGCATATGTCATATAAATTTAGTAGGAAAGTATTCTAATGACTTGCTTATGACACCCCATGGAATATAGTATGTTTAGTACCTTGGACTGGTATGCACAGACTGCTTAGCACAGTTGGTAAGGTGTTGGGTTTGCACTATTAAATTAAGACTGTCATTGGTTCGAGTCTCATGTTGTCATGTTTTTATTTTACTAGTGTGGTTTGTGGCTCTATACAATGTAATGCATATGTATTTTAACAACAATAATCAAATCTTCCAATGAACTTTTTAGTAAAACCCAATAGATAGCTTTATTTTTTCTTTGTTTACTCAAATATTGAATGCTTATGTCTTATAAATTTAGTAGGAAAGTATTCTAATGACTTGCTTATGACACCCCATAGAATATATTATGTTTAGTACCTTGGACACTGTAGCTTATTCACTTAAATCTCTGATAAATTGTGTGTCTGGTATGCACTGTCTGGTTAGCACAGTTAGTAAGGTGTTGGGTTTGCACTATCAAATTAAGACTGTCATTGGTTTGAATTCCATGTTATCATGTTTCTATTTTACTAGCGTGGTTTGTGGCTCTATATTATGAATGCCTATGTCTTTTAACAACAATAGTCAAGTCTTCCAATGGACTTTTTAGTGAAACCCAATAGATAGCTTTATTTTCTCTTTGTTTACTCAAATATTGAATGCTTATGTCTTATAAATTTAGTAGGAAAGTATTCTAATGACTTGCTTATGACACCCCATAGAATATATCATGTTTAGTACCTTGGACACTGTAGCTTATTCACTTAAATCTCTGATAAATTGTGTGTCTGCTATGCACAGTCTGGTTAGCACAGTTAGTAAGGTGTTGGGTTTGCACTATCAAATTAAGACTGTCATTGGTTCGAATCCCATGTTATCATGTTTTTATTTTACTAGTGTGGTTTGTGGCTCTACAATATGAATGCCTATGTCTTTTAACAACAATAGTCAAGTCTTCCAATGGACTTTTTAGTCAAACCCAATAGATAGCTTTACTTTCTCTTTGTTTACTCAAATATTGAATGCTTATGTCTTATAAATTTAGTAGGAAATTATTCTGACTTGCTTATGACACCCCATAGAATATATTGTTTAGTACCTTGGACACTGTAGCTTATTCACTTAAATCTCTGATAAATTGTGTGTCTGTTATGCACAGTCTGGTTAGCACAGTTAGTAAGGTGTTGGGTTTGCACTATCAAATTAAGACTGTCATTGGTTCAAATCCCATGTTGTCTTGTTTTTATTTTACTAGTGTGGTTTTTGGCTCTATAATATGAATGCCTATGTCTTTTAACAACAATAGTCAAGTCTTCCAATGGACTTTTTAGTGAAACCCAATAGATAGCTTTATTTTCTCTTTGTTTACTCAAATATTGAATGCATATGTCATATAAATTTAGTAGGAAAGTATTCTAATGACTTGTTTATGACACCCCATGGAATATAGTATGTTTAGTACCTTGGACTGGTATGCACAGACTGGTTAGCACAGTTGGTAAGGTGTTGGGTTTGCCCTATTAAATTAAGACTGTCATTGGTTCGAGTCTCATGTTGTCATGTTTTTATTTTACTAGTGTGGTTTGTGGCTCTATAATAGGAATGCCTATGTCTTTTAACAACATTAGTAGAGTCTTCCAATGGTTTTTTTAGTGAAACCCAATAGATAGCTTTATTGTCTCTTTGTTTACTCAAATATTGAATGCATATGTCTTATAACTTTAGTAGGAAAGTATTCTAATGACTTGTTTATGACACCCCATAGAATATATTATGTTTAGTACCTTGGACATTGTAGCTTATTTACTTAAATCTCTGATAAATTGTGTGACTGGTATGCACAGACTGGTTAGCACAGTTGGTAAAGTGTTGGGTTTGCACTATCAAATTACGACTGTCATTGGTTTGAATTCCATGTAAGCATGTTTTTATTTTACTAGTGTGGTTTGTGGCTCTATACAATGTAATGCATATGTATTTTAACAACAATAATCAAATCTTCCAATGAACTTTTTAGTAAAACCCAATAGATAGCTTTATTTTCTCTTTGTTTACTCAAATATTGAATGCTTATGTCTTATAAATTTAGTAGGAAAGTATTCTAATGACTTGCTTATGACACCCCATAGAATATATTATGTTTAGTACCTTGGACACTGTAGCTTATTCACTTAAATCTCTGATAAATTGTGTGTCTGGTATGCACTGTCTGGTTAGCACAGTTAGTAAGGTGTTGGGTTTGCACTATCAAATTAAGACTGTCATTGGTTTGAATTCCATGTTATCATGTTTTTATTTTACTAGCGTGGTTTGTGGCTCTATATTATGAATGCCTATGTCTTTTAACAACAATATTCAAGTCTTCCAATGGACTTTTTAGTGAAACCCAATAGATAGCTTTACTTTCTCTTTGTTTACTCAAATATTGAATGCTTATGTCTTATAAATTTAGTAGGAAAGTATTCTAATGACTTGCTTATGACACCCCATAGAATATATTATGTTTAGTACCTTGGACACTGTAGCTTATTCACTTAAATTTCTGATAAATTGTGTGTCTGGTATGCACAGTCTGGTTAGCACAGTTAGTAAGGTGTTGGGTTTTCACTATCAAATTAAGACTGTCATTGGTTCGAATCCCATGTTATCATCTTTTTATTTTACTAGTGTGATTTGTGGCTCTATAATATGAATGCCTATGTCTTTTAACAACAATAGTCAAGTCTTCCAATGGACTTTTTAGTGAAACCCAATAGATAGCTTTACTTTCTCTTTGTTTACTCAAATATTGAATGCTTATGTCTTATAAATTTAATAGGAAAGTATTCTAATGACTTGCATATGACACCCCATAGAATATATTATGTTTAGTACCTTGGACACTGTAGCTTATTCACTTAAATTTCTGATAAATTGTGTGTCTGGTATGCACAGTCTGGTTAGCACAGTTAGTAAGGTGTTGGGTTTGCACTATCAAATTAAGACTGTCATTGGTTCGAATCCCATGTTATCATCTTTTTATTTTACTAGTGTGATTTGTGGCTCTATAATATGAATGCCTATGTCTTTTAACAACAATAGTCAAGTCTTCCAATGGACTTTTTAGTGAAACCCAATAGATAGCTTTATTTTCTCTTTGTTTACTCAAATATTTAATGCTTATGTCTTATAAATTTAGTAGGAAAGTATTCTAATGACTTGCTTATGACACCCCATAGAATATATTATGTTTAGTACCTTGGACACTGTAGCTTATTCACTTAAATCTCTGATAAATTGTGTGTCTGGTGTGCACAGTCTGGTTAGCACAGTTAGTAAGGTGTTGGGTTTGCACTATCAAATTAAGACTGTCATTGGTTTGAATCCCATGTTATCATGTTTCTATTTTACTAGTGTGGTTTGTGGCTCTATAATATGAATGCCTATGTCTTTTAACAACAATAGTCAAGTCTTCCAATGGACTTTTTAGTGAAACCCAATAGATAGCTTTATTTTATCTTTGTTTACTCAAATATTGAATGCTTATGTCTTATAAATTTAGTAGGAAATTATTCTGACTTGCTTATGACACCCCATAGAATATATTATGTTTAGTACCTTGGACACTGTAGCTTATTCACTTAAATCTCTGATAAATTGTGTGTCTGTTATGCACAGTCTGGTTAGCACAGTTAGTAAGGTGTTGGGTTTGCACTATCAAATTAAGACTGTCATTGGTTCAAATCCCATGTTATCTTGTTTTTATTTTACTAGTGTGGTTTTTGGCTCTATAATATGAATGCCTATGTCTTTTAACAACAATAGTCAAGTCTTCCAATGGACTTTTTAGTGAAACCCAACAGATAGCTTTATTTTCTCTTTGTTTACTCAAATATTGAATGCATATGTCATATAAATTTAGTAGGAAAGTATTCTAATGACTTGCTTATGACACCCCATGGAATATAGTATGTTTAGTACCTTGGACTGGTATGCACAGACTGCTTAGCACAGTTGGTAAGGTGTTGGGTTTGCACTATTAAATTAAGTCTGTCATTGGTTCGAGTGTCATGTTTTTATTTTACTAGTGTGGTTTGTGGCTCTATAATAGGAATGCCTATGTCTTTTAGCAACATTAGTAGAGTCTTCCAATTGTTTTTTTAGTGAAACCCAATAGATAGCTTTATTTTCTCTTTGTTTACTCAAATATTGAATGCATATGTCTTATAACTTTAGTAGGAAAGTATTCTAATGACTTGTTTATGACACCCCATAGAATATATTATCTTTAGTACCTTGGACATTGTAGCTTATTTACTTAAATCTCTGATAAATTGTGTGACTGGTATGCACAGACTGGTTAGCACAGTTGGTAACGTGTTGGGTTTGCACTATCAAATTACGACTGTCATTGGTTTGAATCCCATGTAAGCATGTTTTTATTTTACTAGTGTGGTTTGTGGCTCTATACAATGTAATACATATGTATTTTAACAACAATAATCAAATCTTCCAATGAACTTTTTAGTAAAACCCAATAGATAGCTTTATTTTTTCTTTGTTTACTCAAATATTGAATGCTTATGTCTTATAAATTTAGTAGGAAAGTATTCTAATGACTTGCTTATGACACCCCATAGAATATATTATGTTTAGTACCTTGGACACTGTAGCTTATTCACTTAAATCTCTGATAAATTGTGTGTCTGGTATGCACTGTCTGGTTAGCACAGTTAGTAAGGTGTTGGGTTTGCACTATCAAATTAAGACTGTCATTGGTTTGAATTCCATGTTATCATGTTTCTATTTTACTAGCGTGGTTTGTGGCTCTATATTATGAATGCCTATGTCTTTTAACAACAATAGTCAAGTCTTCCAATGGACTTTTTAGTGAAACCCAATAGATAGCTTTATTTTCTCTTTGTTTACTCAAATATTGAATGCTTATGTCTTATAAATTTAGTAGGAAAGTATTCTAATGACTTGCTTATGACACCCCATAGAATATATTATGTTTAGTACCTTGGACACTGTAGCTTATTCACTTAAATCTCTGATAAATTGTGTGTCTGGTATGCACTGTCTGGTTAGCACAGTTAGTAAGGTGTTGGGTTTGCACTATCAAATTAAGACTGTCATTGGTTTGAATTCCATGTTATCATGTTTTTATTTTACTAGCGTGGTTTGTGGCTCTATATTATGAATGCCTATGTCTTTTAACAACAATAGTCAAGTCTTCCAATGGACTTTTTAGTGAAACCCAATAGATAGCTTTATTTTCTCTTTGTTTACTCAAATATTGAATGCTTATGTCTTATAAATTTAGTAGGAAAGTATTCTAATGACTTGCTTATGACACCCCATAGAATATATCATGTTTAGTACCTTGGACACTGTAGCTTGTTCACTTAAATCTCTGATAAATTGTGTGTCTGCTATGCACAGTCTGGTTAGCACAGTTAGTAAGGTGTTGGGTTTGCACTATCAAATTAAGACTGTCATTGGTTCAAATCCCATGTTATCATGTTTTTATTTTACTAGTGTGGTTTGTGGCTCTACAATATGAATGCCTATGTCTTTTAACAACAATAGTCAAGTCTTCCAATGGACTTTTTAGTCAAACCCAATAGATAGCTTTACTTTCTCTTTGTTTACTCAAATATTGAATGCTTATGTCTTATAAATTTAGTAGGAAAGTATTCTAATGACTTGCTTATGACACCCCATAGAATATATTATGTTTAGTACCTTGGACACTGTAGCTTATTCAGTTAAATCTCTGATAAATTGTGTGTCTGGTATGCACAGTCTGGTTAGCACAGTTAGTAAGGTGTTGGGTTTGCACTATCAAATTAAGACTGTCATTGGTTCGAATCCCATGTTATCATCTTTTTATTTTACTAGTGTGATTTGTGGCTTTATAATATGAATGCCTATGTCTTTTAACAACAATAGTCAAGTCTTCCAATGGACTTTTTAGTGAAACCCAATAGATAGCTTTATTTTCTCTTTGTTTACTCAAATATTGAATGCTTATGTCTTATAAATTTAGTAGGAAAGTATTCTAATGACTTGCTTATGACACTCCATAGAATATATTATGTTTAGTACCTTGGACACTGTAGCTTATTCACTTAAATCTCTGATAAATTGTGTGTCTGCTGTGCACAGTCTGGTTAGCACAGTTAGTAAGGTTTTGGGTTTGCACTATCAAATTAAGACTGTCATTGGTTCGAATCCCATGTTATCATCTTTTTATTTTACTAGTGTGATTTGTGGCTCTATAATATGAATGCCTATGTCTTTTAACAACAATAGTCAAGTCTTCCAATGGACTTTTTAGTGAAACCCAATAGATAGCTTTATTTTCTCTTTGTTTACTCAAATATTTAATGCTTATGTCTTATAAATTTAGTAGGAAATTATTCTGACTTGCTTATGACACCCCATAGAATATATTATGTTTAGTACCTTGGACACTGTAGCTTATTCACTTAAATCTCTGATAAATTGTGTGTCTGGTATGCACAGTCTGGTTAGCACAGTTAGTAAGGTGTTGGGTTTGCACTATCAAATTAAGACTGTCATTGGTTTGAGTCCCATGTTATCATGTTTCTATTTTACTAGTGTGGTTTGTGGCTCTATAATATGAATGCCTATGTCTTTTAACAACAATAGTCAAGTCTTCCAATGGACTTTTTAGTGAAACCCAATAGATAGCTTTATTTTATCTTTGTTTACTCAAATATTGAATGCTTATGTCTTGTAAATTTAGTAGGAAATTATTCTGATTTGCTTATGACACTCCATAGAATATATTATGTTTAGTACCTTGGACACTGTAGCTTATTCACTTAAATCTCTGATAAATTGTGTGTCTGGTATGCACAGTCTGGTTAGCACAGTTAGTAAGGTGTTGGGTTTGCACTATCAAATTAAGACTGTCATTGGTTCAAATCCCATGTTATCTTTATTTTATTTTTTTAGTGTGGTTTTTGGCTCTATAATATGAATGCCTATGTCTTTTAACAACAATAGTCAAGTCTTCCAATGGACTTTTTAGTGAAACCCAATAGATAGCTTTATTTTCTCTTTGTTTACTCAAATATTGAATGCATATGTCATATAAATTTAGTAGGAAAGTATTCTAATGACTTGCTTATGACACCCCATGGAATATAGTATGTTTAGTACCTTGGACTGGTATGCACAGACTGGTTAGCACAGTTGGTAAGGTGTTGCGTTTGCACTATTAAATTAAGACTGTCATTGGTTCGAGTCTCATGTTGTTATGTTTTTATTTTACTAGTGTGGTTTGTGGCTCTATAATAGGAATGCCTATGTCTTTTAACAACATTAGTAGAGTCTTCCAATGGTTTTTTTAGTGAAACCCAATAGATAGCTTTATTTTCTCTTTGTTTACTCAAATATTGAATGCATATGTCTTATAACTTTAGTAGGAAAGTATTCTAATGACTTGTTTATGACACCCCATAGAATATATTATGTTTAGTACCTTGGACATTGTAGCTTATTTACTTAAATCTCTGATAAATTGTGTGACTGGTATGCACAGACTGGTTAGCACAGTTGGTAAAGTGTTGGGTTTGCACTATCAAATTACGACTGTCATTGGTTTGAATTCCATGTAAGCATGTTTTTATTTTACTAGTGTGGTTTGTGGCTCTATACAATGTAATGCATATGTATTTTAACAACAATAATCAAATCTTCCAATGAACTTTTTAGTAAAACCCAATAGATAGCTTTATTTTCTCTTTGTTTACTCAAATATTGAATGCTTATGTCTTATAAATTTAGTAGGAAAGTATTCTAATGACTTGCTTATGACACCCCATAGAATATATCATGTTTAGTACCTTGGACACTGTAGCTTGTTCACTTAAATCTCTGATAAATTGTGTGTCTGCTATGCTCAGTCTGGTTAGCACAGTTAGTAAGGTGTTGGGTTTGCACTATCAAATTAAGACTGTCATTGGTTCGAATCCCATGTTATCATGTTTTTATTTTACTAGTGTGGTTTGTGGCTCTACAATATGAATGCCTATGTCTTTTAACAACAATAGTCAAGTCTTCCAATGGACTTTTTAGTCAAACCCAATAGATAGCTTTACTTTCTCTTTGTTTACTCAAATATTGAATGCTTATGTCTTATAAATTTAGTAGGAAAGTATTCTAATGACTTGCTTATGACACCCCATAGAATATATTATGTTTAGTACCTTGGACACTGTAGCTTATTCACTTAAATCTCTGATAAATTGTGTGTCTGGTATGCACAGTCTGGTTAGCACAGTTAGTAAGGTGTTGGGTTTGCACTATCAAATTAAGACTGTCATTGGTTCGAATCCCATGTTATCATCTTTTTATTTTACTAGTGTGATTTGTGGCTTTATAATATGAATGCCTATGTCTTTTAACAACAATAGTCAAGTCTTCCAATGGACTTTTTAGTGAAACCCAATAGATAGCTTTATTTTCTCTTTGTTTACTCAAATATTGAATGCTTATGTCTTATAAATTTAGTAGGAAAGTATTCTAATGACTTGCTTATGACACTCCATAGAATATATTATGTTTAGTACCTTGGACACTGTAGCTTATTCACTTAAATCTCTGATAAATTGTGTGTCTGCAGTGCACAGTCTGGTTAGCACAGTTAGTAAGGTTTTGGGTTTGCACTATCAAATTAAGACTGTCATTGGTTCGAATCCCATGTTATCATCTTTTTATTTTACTAGTGTGATTTGTGGCTCTATAATATGAATGCCTATGTCTTTTAACAACAATAGTCAAGTCTTCCAATGGACTTTTTAGTGAAACCCAATAGATAGCTTTATTTTCTCTTTGTTTACTCAAATATTTAATGCTTATGTCTTATAAATTTAGTAGGAAATTATTCTGACTTGCTTATGACACCCCATAGAATATATTATGTTTAGTACCTTGGACACTGTAGCTTATTCACTTAAATCTCTGATAAATTGTGTGTCTGGTATGCACAGTCTGGTTAGCACAGTTAGTAAGGTGTTGGGTTTGCACTATCAAATTAAGACTGTCATTGGTTTGAGTCCCATGTTATCATGTTTCTATTTTACTAGTGTGGTTTGTGGCTCTATAATATGAATGCCTATGTCTTTTAACAACAATAGTCAAGTCTTCCAATGGACTTTTTAGTGAAACCCAATAGATAGCTTTATTTTCTCTTTGTTTACTCAAATATTGAATGCATATGTCATATAAATTTAGTAGGAAAGTATTCTAATGACTTGCTTATGACACCCCATGGAATATAGTATGTTTAGTACCTTGGACTGGTATGCACAGACTGGTTAGCACAGTTGGTAAGGTGTTGCGTTTGCACTATTAAATTAAGACTGTCATTGGTTCGAGTCTCATGTTGTTATGTTTTTATTTTACTAGTGTGGTTTGTGGCTCTATAATAGGAATGCCTATGTCTTTTAACAACATTAGTAGAGTCTTCCAATGGTTTTTTTAGTGAAACCCAATAGATAGCTTTATTTTCTCTTTGTTTACTCAAATATTGAATGCATATGTCTTATAACTTTAGTAGGAAAGTATTCTAATGACTTGTTTATGACACCCCATAGAATATATTATGTTTAGTACCTTGGACATTGTAGCTTATTTACTTAAATCTCTGATAAATTGTGTGACTGGTATGCACAGACTGGTTAGCACAGTTGGTAAAGTGTTGGGTTTGCACTATCAAATTACGACTGTCATTGGTTTGAATTCCATGTAAGCATGTTTTTATTTTACTAGTGTGGTTTGTGGCTCTATACAATGTAATGCATATGCATTTTAACAACAATAATCAAATCTTCCAATGAACTTTTTAGTAAAACCCAATAGATAGCTTTATTTTCTCTTTGTTTACTCAAATATTGAATGCTTATGTCTTATAAATTTAGTAGGAAAGTATTCTAATGACTTGCTTATGACACCCCATAGAATATATTATGTTTAGTACCTTGGACACTGTAGCTTATTCACTTAAATCTCTGATAAATTGTGTGTCTGGTATGCACTGTCTGGTTAGCACAGTTAGTAAGGTGTTGGGTTTGCACTATCAAATTGAGACTGTCATTGGTTTGAATTCCATGTTATCATGTTTTTATTTTACTAGCGTGGTTTGTGGCTCTATATTATGAATGCCTATGTCTTTTAACAACAACATTCAAGTCTTCCAATGGACTTTTTAGTGAAACCCAATAGATAGCTTTATTTTCTCTTTGTTTACTCAAATGTTGAATGCTTATGTCTTATAAATTTATTAGGAAAGTATTCTAATGACTTGGTTATGACACCCCATAGAATATATCATGTTTAGTACCTTGGACACTGTAGCTTATTCACTTAAATCTCTGATAAATTGTGTGCCTGCTATGCACAGTCTGGCTAGCACAGTTAGTAAGGTGTTGGGTTTGCACTATCAAATTAAGACTGTCATTGGTTCGAATCCCATGTTATCATGTTTTTATTTTACTAGTGTGGTTTGTGGCTCTACAATATGAATGCCTATGTCTTTTAACAACAATAGTCAAGTCTTCCAATGGACTTTTTAGTGAAACCCAATAGATAGCTTTACTTTCTCTTTGTTTACTCAAATATTGAATGCATATGTCTTATAAATTTAGTAGGAAAGTATTCTAATGACTTGCTTATGACACCCCATAGAATATATTATGTTTAGTACCTTGGACACTGTAGCTTATTCACTTAAATCTCTGATAAATTGTGTGTCTGGTATGCACAGTCTGGTTAGCACGGTTAGTAAGGTGTTGATTTTGCACTATCAAATTAAGACTGTCATTGGTTCGAATCCCATGTTATCAACTTTTTATTTTACTAGTGTGGTTTGTGGCTCTATAATATGAATGCCTATGTCTTTTAACAACAATAGTCAAGTCTTCCAATGGACTTTTTAGTGAAACCCAATAGATAGCTTTATTTTCTCTTTGTTTACTCAAATATTTAATGCTTATGTCTTATAAATTTAGTAGGAAAGTATTCTAATGACTTGCTTATGACACCCCATAGAATATATTATGTTTAGTACCTTGGACACTGTAGCTTATTCACTTAAATCTCTGATAAATTGTGTGTCTGCTGTGCACAGTCTGGTTAGCACAGTTAGTAAAGTTTTGGGTTTGCACTATCAAATTAAGACTGTCATTGGTTCGAATCCCATGTTATCATCTTTTTATTTTACTAGTGTGATTTGTGGCTCTATAATATGAATGCCTATGTCTTTTAACAACAATAGTCAAGTCTTCCAATGGACTTTTTAGTGAAACCCAATAGATAGCTTTATTTTCTCTTTGTTTACTCAAATATTGAATGCTTATGTCTTATAAATTTAGTAGGAAAGTATTCTGACTTGCTTATGACACCCCATAGAATATATTATGTTTAGTACTTTGGATACTGTAGCTTATTCACTTAAATCTCTGATAAATTGTGTGTCTAGAATGCACAGTCTGGTTAGCACAGTTAGTAAGGTGTTGGGTTTGCACTATAAAATTAAGACTGTCATTGGTTCGAATTCCATGTTATCATGTTTTTATTTTACTAGTGTGGTTTGTGGCTCTACAATATGAATGCCTATGTCTTTTAACAACAATAGTCAAGTCTTCCAATGAACTATTTAGTGAAACCCAATAGATAGCTTTATTTTTTCTTTGTTTACTCAAATATTGAATGCTTATGTCTTATAAATTTAGTAGGAAAGTATTCTAATGACTTGCTTATGACACCCCATAGAATATATTATGTTTAGTACTTTGGACACTGTAGCTTAGTCACTTAAATCTCTGATAAATTGTGTGCCTGGTATGCACAGTCTGGTTAGCACGGTAAGTAAGGTGTTGGGTTTGCACTATCAAATTAAGACTGTCATTGGTTCGAATCACATGTTATCATGTTTCTATTTTACTAGTGTGGTTTGTGGCTCTATAATATGAATGTCTATGTCTTTTAACAACAATAGTCAAGTCTTCCAATGGACTTTTTAGTGAAACCCAATAGATAGCTTTATTTTCTCTTTGTTTACTCAAATATTGAATGCTTATGTCTTATAAATTTAGTAGGAAAGTATTCTAATGACTTGCTTATGACACCCCATAGAATATATTATGTTTAGTACCTTGGACACTGTAGCTTATTCACTTAAATCTCTGATAAATTGTACGTCTTGTATGCACAGTCTGGTTAGCACAGTTAGTAAGGTGTTGGGTTTGCACTATCAAATTAAGACTGTTGTTGGTTTGAATCCCATGTTATCATGTTTCTATTTTACTAGTGTGGTTTGTGGCTCTATAATATGAATGTCTATGTCTTTTAACAACAATAGTCAAGTCTTCCAATGGCTTTTTAGTGAAACCCAATAGATAGCTTTATTTTCTCTTTGTTTACTCAAATATTGAATGTTTATGTCTTATAAATTTAGTAGGAAAGTATTCTGACTTGCTTATGACACCCCATAGAATATATTATATTTAGTACCTTGGACACTGTAGCTTATTCACTTAAATCTCTGATAAATTGTGTGACTAGTATGCACAGTCTGGTTAGCACAGTTAGTAAGGTGTTGGGTTTGCACTATCAAATTAAGACTGTTGTTGGTTTGAATCCCATGTTATCATGTTTCTATTTTACTAGTGTGGTTTGTGGCTCTATAATATGAATGTCTATGTCTTTTAACAACAATAGTCAAGTCTTCCAATGGCTTTTTAGTGAAACCCAATAGATAGCTTTATTTTCTCTTTGTTTACTCAAATATTGAATGCTTATGTCTTATAAATTTAGTAGGAAAGTATTCTGACTTGCTTATGACACCCCATAGAATATATTATGTTTAGTACTTTGGATACTGTAGCTTATTCACTTAAATCTCTGATAAATTGTGTGTCTATAATGCACAGTCTGGTTAGCACAGTTAGTAAGGTGTTGGGTTTGCACTATAAAATTAAGACTGTCATTGGTTCGAATTCCATGTTATCATGTTTTTATTTTACTAGTGTGTTTTGTGGCTCTACAATATGAATGCCTATGTCTTTTAACAACAATAGTCAAGTCTTCCAATGAACTATTTAGTGAAACCCAATAGATAGCTTTATTTTTTCTTTGTTTACTCAAATATTGAATGCTTATGTCTTATAAATTTAGTAGGAAAGTATTCTAATGACTTGCTTATGACACCCCATAGAATATATTATGTTTAGTACTTTGGACACTGTAGCTTAGTCACTTAAATCTCTGATAAATTGTGTGCCTGGTATGCACAGTCTGGTTAGCACGGTAAGTAAGGTGTTGGGTTTGCACTATCAAATTAAGACTGTCATTGGTTCGAATCCCATGTTATCATGTTTCTATTTTACTAGTGTGGTTTGTGGCTCTATAATATGAATGTCTATGTCTTTTAACAACAATAGTCAAGTCTTCCAATGGACTTTTTAGTGAAACCCAATAGATAGCTTTATTTTCTCTTTGTTTACTCAAATATTGAATGCTTATGTCTTATAAATTTAGTAGGAAAGTATTCTAATGACTTGCTTATGACACCCCATAGAATATGTTATGTTTAGTACCTTGGACACTGTAGCTTATTCACTTAAATCTCTGATAAATTGTGCGTCTTGTATGCACAGTCTGGTTAGCACAGTTAGTAAGGTGTTGGGTTTGCACTATCAAATTAAGACTGTTGTTGGTTTGAATCCCATGTTATCATGTTTCTATTTTACTAGTGTGGTTTGTGGCTCTATAATATGAATGTCTATGTCTTTTAACAACAATAGTCAAGTCTTCCAATGGCTTTTTAGTGAAACCCAATAGATAGCTTTACTTTCTCTTTGTTTACTCAAATATTGAATGTTTATGTCTTATAAATTTAGTAGGAAAGTATTCTGACTTGCTTATGACACCCCATAGAATATATTATATTTAGTACCTTGGACACTGTAGCTTATTCACTTAAATCTCTGATAAATTGTGTGACTAGTATGCACAGTCTGGTTAGCACAGTTAGTAAGGTGTTGGGTTTGCACTATCAAATTAGGACTGTCCTTGGTTCGAATTCCATGTTATCATGTTTTTATTTTACTAGTGTGGTTTGTGGCTCTACAATATGAATGCCTATGTCTTTTAACAACAATAGTCAAGTCTTCCAATGAACTATTTAGTGAAACCCAATAGATAGCTTTATTTTCTCTTTGTTTACTCAAATATTGAATGCTTATGTCTTATAAATTTAGTAGGAAAGTATTCTAATGACTTGCTTATGACACCCCATAGAATATATTATGTTTAGTACCTTGGACACTGTAGCTTATTCACTTAAATCTATGATAAATTGGGCATCTGGTATGCACAGTCTGGTTAGCACAGTTAGTAAGGTGTTGGGTTTGCACTATCAAATTAAGACTGTCATTCGTTTGAATCCCATGTTATCATGTTTCTATTTTACTAGTGTGGTTTGTGGCTCTATAATATGAATGTCTATGTCTTTTAACAACAATAGTCAAGTCTTCCAATGGACTTTTTAGTGAAACCCAATAGATAGCTTTATTTTCTCTTTGTTTACTCAAATATTGAATGCTTATGTCTTATAAATTTAGTAGGAAAGTATTCTAATGACTTGCTTATGACACCCCATAGAATATATTATGTTTAGTACCTTGGACATTGTAGCTTATTCACTTAAATCTCTGATAAATTGTGTGTCTTGTATGCACAGTCTGGTTAGCACAGTTAGTAAGGTGTTGGATTTGCACTATCAAATTAAGACTGTCATTGGTTCGAATCCCATGTTATCATCTTTTTATTTTACTAGTGTGATTTGTGGCTCTACAATATGAATGCCTATGTCTTTTAACAACAATAGTCAAGTCTTCCAATGAACTATTTAGTGAAACCCAATAGATAGCTTTATTTTCTCTTTGTTTACTCAAATATTGAATGTTTATGTCTTATAAATTTAGTAGGAAAGTACTCTGACTTGCTTATGACACCCCATAGAATATATTATATTTAGTACCTTGGACACTGTAGCTTATTCACTTAAATCTCTTATAAATTGTGTGACTAGTATGTACAGTCTGGTTAGCACAGTTAGTAAGGTGTTGGGTTTGCACTATCAAATTAGGACTGTCCTTGGTTCGAATTCCATGTTATCATGTTTTTATTTTACTAGTGTGGTTTGTGGCTCTACAATATGAATGCCTATGTCTTTTAACAACAATAGTCAAGTCTTCCAATGAACTATTTAGTGAAACCCAATAGATAGCTTTATTTTCTCTTTGTTTACTCAAATATTGAATGCTTATGTCTTATAAATTTAGTAGGAAAGTATTCTAATGACTTGCTTATGACACCCCATAGAATATATTATGTTTAGTACCTTGGACACTGTAGCTTATTCACTTAAATCTCTGATAAATTGTGTGTCTGGTATGCACTGTCTGGTTAGCACAGTTAGTAAGGTGTTGGGTTTGCACTATCATATTAAGACTGTCATTGGTTCGAATCCCATGTTATCATGATTTTATTTTACTAGTGTGGTTTGTGGCTCTATAATATGAATGCCTATGTCTTTTAACAACAATAGTCAAGTCTTCCAATGGACTTTTTAGTGAAACCCAATAGATAGCTTTATTTTCTCTTTGTTTACTCAAATATTGAATGCTTATGTCTTATAAATTTAGTAGGAAAGTATTCTAATGACTTGCTTATGACACCCCATAGAATATATTATGTTTAGTACCTTGGACACTGTAGCTTATTCACTTAAATCTATGATAAATTGGGCATTTGGTATGCACAGTCTGGTTAGCATAGTTAGTAAGGTGTTGGGTTTGCACTATCAAATTAAGACTGTCATTGGTTTGAATCCCATGTTATCATGTTTCTATTTTACTAGTGTGGTTTGTGGCTCTATAATATGAATGACTATGTCTTTTAACAACAATAGTCAAGTCTTCCAATGGACTTTTTAGTGAAACCCAATAGATAGCTTTATTTTCTCTTTGTTTACTCAAATATTGAATGCTTATGTCTTATAAATTTAGTAGGAAAGTATTCTAATGACTTGCTTATGACACCCCATAGAATATATTATGTTTAGTACCTTGGACATTGTAGCTTATTCACTTAAATCTCTGATAAATTGTGTGTCTTGTATGCACAGTCTGGTTAGCACAGTTAGTAAGGTGTTGGATTTGCACTATCAAATTAAGACTGTCATTGGTTCGAATCCCATGTTATCATCTTTTTATTTTACTAGTGTGATTTGTGGCTCTATAATATGAATGCCTATGTCTTTTAACAACAATAGTCAAGTCTTCCAATGGACTTTTTAGTGAAACCCAATAGATAGCTTTATTTTCTCTTTGTTTACTCAAATATTGAATGTTTATGTCTTATAAATTTAGTAGGAAAGTATTCTGACTTGCTTATGACACCCCATAGAATATATTATGTTTAGTACTTTGGACACTGTAGCTTAGTCACTTAAATCTCTGATATATTGTGTGTCTAGTATGCACAGTCTGGTTAGCACAGTTAGTAAGGTGTTGGGTTTGCACTATAAAATTAAGACTGTCATTGGTTCGAATTCCATGTTATCATGTTTTTATTTTACTAGTGTGGTTTGTGGCTCTACAATATGAATGCCTATGTCTTTTAACAACAATAGTCAAGTCTTCCAATGAACTATTTAGTGAAACCCAATAGATAGCTTTATTTTTTCTTTGTTTACTCAAATATTGAATGCTTATGTCTTATAAATTTAGTAGGAAAGTATTCTAATGACTTGCTTATGACACCCCATAGAATATATTATGTTTAGTACTTTGGACACTGTAGCTTATTCACTTAAATCTCTGATAAATTGTGTGTCTGGTATGCACTGTCTGGTTAGCACGGTAAGTAAGGTGTTGATTTTGCACTATCAAATTAAGACTGTCATTGGTTCGAATCCCATGTTATCATCTTTTTATTTTACTAGTGTGGTTTGTGGCTCTATAATATGAATGCCTATGTCTTTTAACAACAATAGTCAAGTCTTCCAATGGACTTTTTAGTGAAACCCAATAGATAGCTTTATTTTCTCTTTGTTTACTCAAATATTGAATGCCTATGTCTTATAAATTTAGTAGGAAAGTATTCTAATGACTTGCTTATGACACCCCATAGAATATATTATGTTTAGTACCTTGGACACTGTAGCTTATTCACTTAAATCTCTGATAAATTGTGTGTATGGTATGCACAGTCTGGTTAGCACAGTTAGTAAGGTGTTGGGTTTGCACTATCAAATTAAGACTGTCGTTGGTTTGAATCCCATGTTATCATGTTTTTATTTTACTAGTGTGGTTTGTGGCTCTATAATATGAATGCCTATGTCTTTTAACAACAATAGTCAAGTCTTCCAATGGACTTTTTAGTGAAATCCAATAGATAGCTTTATTTTCTCTTTGTTTACTCAAATATTGAATGCTTATGTCTTATAAATTTAGTAGGAAAGTATTCTGACTTGCTTATGACACCCCATAGAATATATTATGTTTAGTACCTTGGACACTGTAGCTTATTCACTTACATCTCTGATAAATTGTGTGTCTAGTATGCACAGTCTGGTTAGCACAGTTAGTAAGGTGTTGGGTTTGCACTATCAAATTAAGACTGTCCTTGGTTCGAATTCCATGTTATCATGTTTTTATTTTACTAGTGTGGTTTGTGGCTCTACAATATGAATGCCTATGTCTTTTAACAACAATAGTCAAGTCTTCCAATGAACTATTTAGTGAAACCCAATAGATAGCTTTATTTTATCTTTGTTTACTCAAATATTGAATGCTTATGTCTTATAAATTTAGTAGGAAATTATTCTAATGACTTGCTTATGACACCCCATAGAATATATTATGTTTAGTACCTTGGACACTGTAGCTTATTCACTTAAATCTCTGATAAATTGTGTGTCTGGTATGCACTGTCTGGTTAGCACAGTTAGTAAGGTGTTGGGTTTGCACTATCATATTAAGACTGTCATTGGTTCGAATCCCATGTTATCATAATTTTATTTTACTAGTGTGGTTTGTGGCTCTATAATATGAATGCCTATGTCTTTTAACAACAATAGTCAAGTCTTCCAATGGACTTTTTAGTGAAACCCAATAGATAGCTTTATTTTCTCTTTGTTTACTCAAATATTGAATGCTTATGTCTTATAAATTTAGTAGGAAAGTATTCTAATGACTTGCTTATGACACCCCATAGAATATATCATGTTTAGTACCTTGGACACTGTAGCTTATTCACTTAAATCTCTGATAAATTGTGTATCTGCTATGCACAGTCTGGTTAGCACAGTTAGTAAGGTGTTGGGTTTGCACTATCAAATTAAGACTGTCATTGGTTCGAATCCCATGTTATCATGTTTTTATTTTACTAGTGTGGTTTGTGGCTCTACAATATGAATGCCTATGTCTTTTAACAACAATAGTCAAGTCTTCCAATGGACTTTTTAGTGAAACCCAATAGATAGCTTTATTTTCTCTTTGTTTACTCAAATATTGAATGCTTATGTCTTATAAATTTAGTAGGAAAGTATTCTAATGACTTGCTTATGACACCCCATAGAATATATTATGTTTAGTACATTGGACACTGTAGCTTATTCACTTAAATCTCTGATAAATTGTGTGTCTTGTATGCACAGTCTGGTTAGCACAGTTAGTAAGGTGTTGGGTTTGCACTATCAAATTAAGACTGTCATTGGTTCGAATCCCATGTTATCATCTTTTTATTTTACTAGTGTGATTTGTGGCTCTATAATATGAATGCCTATGTCTTTTAACAACAATAGTCAAGTCTTCCAATGGACTTTTTAGTGAAACCCAATAGATAGCTTTATTTTCTCTTTGTTTACTCAAATATTGAATGCTTATGTCTTATAAATTTAGTAGGAAAGTATTCTAATGACTTGCTTATGACACCCCATAGAATATATTATGTTTAGTACCTTGGACACTGTAGCTTATTCACTTAAATCTCTGATAAATTGTGTGTCTGGTATGCACAGTCTGGTTAGCACGGTTAGTAAGGTGTTAATTTTGCACTATCAAATTAAGACTGTCATTGGTTCGAATCCCATGTTATCTTGTTTCTATTTTACTAGTGTGGTTTGTGGCTCTATAATATGAATGCCTATGTCTTTTAACAACAATAGTCAAGTCTTCCAATGGACTTTTTAGTGAAACCCAATAGATAGCTTTATTTTCTCTTTGTTTACTCAAATATTGAATGCTTATGTCTTATAAATTTAGTAGGAAAGTATTCTTATGACTTGCTTATGACACCCCATAGAATATATTATGTTTAGTACCTTAGACACTGTAGCTTATTCACTTAAATCTCTGATAAATTGTGTGTCTGGTATGCACAGTCTGGTTAGCACGGTTAGTACGGTGTTGATTTTGCACTATCAAATTAAGACTGTCATTGGTTCGAATCCCATGTTATCATGTTTCTATTTTACTAGTGTGGTTTGTGGCTCTATAATATGAATGTCTATGTCTTTTAACAACAATAGTCAAGTCTTCCAATGGACTTTTTAGTGAAACCCAATAGATAGCTTTATTTTCTCTTTGTTTACTCAAATATTGAATGCTTATGTCTTATAAATTTAGTAGGAAAGTATTCTAATGACTTGCTTATGACGCCCCATAGAATATATTATGTTTAGTACCTTGGACATTGTAGCTTATTCACTTAAATCTCTGATAAATTGTGTGTCTTGTATGCACAGTCTGGTTAGCACAGTTAGTAAGGTGTTGGATTTGCACTATCAAATTAAGACTGTCATTGGTTCGAATCCCATGTTATCATCTTTTTATTTTACTAGTGTGATTTGTGGCTCTATAATATGAATGCCTATGTCTTTTAACAACAATAGTCAAGTCTTCCAATGGACTTTTTAGTGAAACCCAATAGATAGCTTTATTTTCTCTTTGTTTACTCAAATATTGAATGTTTATGTCTTATAAATTTAGTAGGAAAGTATTCTGACTTGCTTATGACACCCCATAGAATATATTATGTTTAGTACTTTGGACACTGTAGCTTATTCACTTAAATCTCTGATAAATTGTGTGTCTAGTATGCACAGTCTGGTTAGCACAGTTAGTAAGGTGTTGGGTTTGCACTATAAAATTAAGACTGTCATTGGTTCGAATTCCATGTTATCATGTTTTTATTTTACTAGTGTGGTTTGTGGCTCTACAATATGAATGCCTATGTCTTTTAACAACAATAGTCAAGTCTTCCAATGAACTATTTAGTGAAACCCAATAGATAGCTTTATTTTTTCTTTGTTTACTCAAATATTGAATGCTTATGTCTTATAAATTTAGTAGGAAAGTATTCTAATGACTTGCTTATGACACCCCATAGAATATATTATGTTTAGTACTTTGGACACTGTAGCTTATTCACTTAAATCTCTGATAAATTGTGTGTCTGGTATGCACTGTCTGGTTAGCACGGTAAGTAAGGTGTTGATTTTGCACTATCAAATTAAGACTGTCATTGGTTCGAATCCCATGTTATCATCTTTTTATTTTACTAGTGTGGTTTGTGGCTCTATAATATGAATGCCTATGTCTTTTAACAACAATAGTCAAGTCTTCCAATGGACTTTTTAGTGAAACCCAATAGATAGCTTTATTTTCTCTTTGTTTACTCAAATATTGAATGCCTATGTCTTATAAATTTAGTAGGAAAGTATTCTAATGACTTGCTTATGACACCCCATAGAATATATTATGTTTAGTACCTTGGACACTGTAGCTTATTCACTTAAATCTCTGATAAATTGTGTGTATGGTATGCACAGTCTGGTTAGCACAGTTAGTAAGGTGTTGGGTTTGCACTATCAAATTAAGACTGTCGTTGGTTTGAATCCCATGTTATCATGTTTTTATTTTACTAGTGTGGTTTGTGGCTCTATAATATGAATGCCTATGTCTTTTAACAACAATAGTCAAGTCTTCCAATGGACTTTTTAGTGAAATCCAATAGATAGCTTTATTTTCTCTTTGTTTACTCAAATATTGAATGCTTATGTCTTATAAATTTAGTAGGAAAGTATTCTGACTTGCTTATGACACCCCATAGAATATATTATGTTTAGTACCTTGGACACTGTAGCTTATTCACTTACATCTCTGATAAATTGTGTGTCTAGTATGCACAGTCTGGTTAGCACAGTTAGTAAGGTGTTGGGTTTGCACTATCAAATTAAGACTGTCCTTGGTTCGAATTCCATGTTATCATGTTTTTATTTTACTAGTGTGGTTTGTGGCTCTACAATATGAATGCCTATGTCTTTTAACAACAATAGTCAAGTCTTCCAATGAACTATTTAGTGAAACCCAATAGATAGCTTTATTTTATCTTTGTTTACTCAAATATTGAATGCTTATGTCTTATAAATTTAGTAGGAAATTATTCTAATGACTTGCTTATGACACCCCATAGAATATATTATGTTTAGTACCTTGGACACTGTAGCTTATTCACTTAAATCTCTGATAAATTGTGTGTCTGGTATGCACTGTCTGGTTAGCACAGTTAGTAAGGTGTTGGGTTTGCACTATCATATTAAGACTGTCATTGGTTCGAATCCCATGTTATCATGATTTTATTTTACTAGTGTGGTTTGTGGCTCTATAATATGAATGCCTATGTCTTTTAACAACAATAGTCAAGTCTTCCAATGGACTTTTTAGTGAAACCCAATAGATAGCTTTATTTTCTCTTTGTTTACTCAAATATTGAATGCTTATGTCTTATAAATTTAGTAGGAAAGTATTCTAATGACTTGCTTATGACACCCCATAGAATATATCATGTTTAGTACCTTGGACACTGTAGCTTATTCACTTAAATCTCTGATAAATTGTGTATCTGCTATGCACAGTCTGGTTAGCACAGTTAGTAAGGTGTTGGGTTTGCACTATCAAATTAAGACTGTCATTGGTTCGAATCCCATGTTATCATGTTTTTATTTTACTAGTGTGGTTTGTGGCTCTACAATATGAATGCCTATGTCTTTTAACAACAATAGTCAAGTCTTCCAATGGACTTTTTAGTGAAACCCAATAGATAGCTTTATTTTCTCTTTGTTTACTCAAATATTGAATGCTTATGTCTTATAAATTTAGTAGGAAAGTATTCTAATGACTTGCTTATGACACCCCATAGAATATATTATGTTTAGTACATTGGACACTGTAGCTTATTCACTTAAATCTCTGATAAATTGTGTGTCTTGTATGCACAGTCTGGTTAGCACAGTTAGTAAGGTGTTGGGTTTGCACTATCAAATTAAGACTGTCATTGGTTCGAATCCCATGTTATCATCTTTTTATTTTACTAGTGTGATTTGTGGCTCTATAATATGAATGCCTATGTCTTTTAACAACAATAGTCAAGTCTTCCAATGGACTTTTTAGTGAAACCCAATAGATAGCTTTATTTTCTCTTTGTTTACTCAAATATTGAATGCTTATGTCTTATAAATTTAGTAGGAAAGTATTCTAATGACTTGCTTATGACACCCCATAGAATATATTATGTTTAGTACCTTGGACACTGTAGCTTATTCACTTAAATCTCTGATAAATTGTGTGTCTGGTATGCACAGTCTGGTTAGCACGGTTAGTAAGGTGTTAATTTTGCACTATCAAATTAAGACTGTCATTGGTTCGAATCCCATGTTATCTTGTTTCTATTTTACTAGTGTGGTTTGTGGCTCTATAATATGAATGCCTATGTCTTTTAACAACAATAGTCAAGTCTTCCAATGGACTTTTTAGTGAAACCCAATAGATAGCTTTATTTTCTCTTTGTTTACTCAAATATTGAATGCTTATGTCTTATAAATTTAGTAGGAAAGTATTCTTATGACTTGCTTATGACACCCCATAGAATATATTATGTTTAGTACCTTAGACACTGTAGCTTATTCACTTAAATCTCTGATAAATTGTGTGTCTGGTATGCACAGTCTGGTTAGCACGGTTAGTACGGTGTTGATTTTGCACTATCAAATTAAGACTGTCATTGGTTCGAATCCCATGTTATCATGTTTCTATTTTACTAGTGTGGTTTGTGGCTCTATAATATGAATGCCTATGTCTTTTAACAACAATAGTCAAGTCTTCCAATGGACTTTTTAGTGAAACCCAATAGATAGCTTTATTTTCTCTTTGTTCACTCAAATATTGAATGCTTATGTCTTATAAATTTAGTAGGAAAGTATTCTAATGACTTGCTTATGACACCCCATAGAATTTATCATTTTTAGTACCTTGGACACTGTAGCTTATTCACTTAAATCTCTGATAAATTGTGTGTCTGCTTTGCACAGTCTGGTTAGCACAGTTAGTAAGGTGTTGGGTTTGCGCTATCAAATTAAGACTGTCATTGGTTCGAATCCCATGTTATCATCTTTTTATTTTACTTGTGTGATTTGTGGCTCTATAATATGAATGCCTATGTCTTTTAACAACAATAGTCAAGTCTTCCAATGGACTTTTTAGTGAAACCCAATAGATAGCTTTATTTTCTCTTTGTTTACTCAAATATTGAATGCTTATGTCTTATAAATTTAGTAGGAAAGTATTCTAATGACTTGCTTATGACACCCCATAGAATATATTATGTTTAGTACCTTGGACACTGTAGCTTATTCACTTAAATCTCTGATAAATTGTGTGTCTGGTATGCACAGTCTGGTTAGCACGGTTAGTAAGGTGTTAATTTTGCACTATCAAATTAAGACTGTCATTGGTTCGAATCCCATGTTATCTTGTTTCTATTTTACTAGTGTGGTTTGTGGCTCTATAATATGAATGCCTATGTCTTTTAACAACAATAGTCAAGTCTTCCAATGGACTTTTTAGTGAAACCCAATAGATAGCTTTATTTTCTCTTTGTTTACTCAAATATTGAATGCTTATGTCTTATAAATTTAGTAGGAAAGTATTCTAATGACTTGCTTATGACACCCCATAGAATATATTATGTTTAGTACCTTGGACACTGTAGCTTATTCACTTAAATCTCTGATAAATTGTGTGGCTGGTATGCACAGTCTGGTTAGCACGGTTAGTAAGGTGTTGATTTTGCACTATCAAATTAAGACTGTCATTGGTTCGAATCCCATGTTATCTTGTTTCTATTTTACTAGTGTGGTTTGTGGCTCTATAATATGAATGCCTATGTCTTTTAACAACAATAGTCAAGTCTTCCAATGGACTTTTTAGTGAAACCCAATAGATAGCTTTATTTTCTCTTTGTTTACTCAAATATTGAATGCTTATGTCTTATAAATTTAGTAGGAAAGTATTCTTATGACTTGCTTATGACACCCCATAGAATATATTATGTTTAGTACCTTGGACACTGTAGCTTATTCACTTAAATCTCTGATAAATTGGGCATCTGGTATGCACAGTCTGGTTAGCACAGTTAGTAAGGTGTTGGGTTTGCACTATCAAATTAAGACTGTCATTGGTTCGAATCCCATGTTATCATGTTTCTATTTTACTAGTGTGGTTTGTGGCTCTATAATATGAATGTCTATGTCTTTTAACAACAATAGTCAAGTCTTCCAATGGACTTTTTAGTGAAACCCAATAGATAGCTTTATTTTCTCTTTGTTTACTCAAATATTGAATGCTTATGTCTTATAAATTTAGTAGGAAAGTATTCTAATGACTTGCTTATGACACCCCATAGAATATATTATGTTTAGTACCTTGGACACTAGCTTATTCACTTAAATCTCTGATAAATTGTGTGTCTTGTATGCACAGTCTGGTTAGCACAGTTAGTAAGGTGTTGGATTTGCACTATCAAATTAAGACTGTCATTGGTTCGAATCCCATGTTATCATCTTTTTATTTTACTAGTGTGATTTGTGGCTCTATAATATGTATGCCTATGTCTTTTAACAACAATAGTCAAGTCTTCCAATGGACTTTTTAGTGAAACCCAATAGATAGCTTTATTTTCTCTTTGTTTACTCAAATATTGAATGCTTATGTCTTATAAATTTAGTAGGAAAGTATTCTAATGACTTGCTTATGACACCCCATAGAATATATTATGTTTAGTACCTTGGACACTGTAGCTTATTCACTTAAATCTCTGATAAATTGTGTGTCTGGTATGCACAGTCTGGTTAGCACGGTTAGTAAGGTGTTGATTTTGCACTATCAAATTAAGACTGTCATTGGTTCGAATCCCATGTTATCATCTTTTTATTTTACTAGTGTGATTTGTGGCTCTATAATATGAATGCCTATGTCTTTTAACAACAATAGTCAAGTCTTCCAATGGACTTTTTAGTGAAACCCAATAGATAGCTTTATTTTCTCTTTGTTTACTCAAATATTGAATGCTTATGTCTTATAAATTTAGTAGGAAAGTATTCTAATGACTTGCTTATGACACCCCATAGAATATATTATGTTTAGTACATTGGACACTGTAGCTTATTCACTTAAATCTCTGATAAATTGTGTGTCTTGTATGGACAGTCTGGTTAGCACAGTTAGTAAGGTGTTGGGTTTGCACTATCAAATTAAGACTGTCATTGGTTCGAATCCCATGTTATCATCTTTTTATTTTACTAGTGTGATTTGTGGCTCTATAATATGTATGCCTATGTCTTTTAACAACAATAGTCAAGTCTTCCAATGGACTTTTTAGTGAAACCCAATAGATAGCTTTATTTTCTCTTTGTTTACTCAAATATTGAATGCTTATGTCTTATAAATTTAGTAGGAAAGTATTCTAATGACTTGCTTATGACACCCCATAGAATATATTATGTTTAGTACCTTGGACACTGTAGCTTATTCACTTAAATCTCTGATAAATTGTGTGTCTGGTATGCACAGTCTGGTTAGCACGGTTAGTAAGGTGTTGATTTTGCACTATCAAATTAAGACTGTCATTGGTTCGAATCCCATGTTATCATCTTTTTATTTTACTAGTGTGATTTGTGGCTCTATAATATGAATGCCTATGTCTTTTAACAACAATAGTCAAGTCTTCCAATGGACTTTTTAGTGAAACCCAATAGATAGCTTTATTTTCTCTTTGTTTACTCAAATATTGAATGCTTATGTCTTATAAATTTAGTAGGAAAGTATTCTAATGACTTGCTTATGACACCCCATAGAATATATTATGTTTAGTACATTGGACACTGTAGCTTATTCACTTAAATCTCTGATAAATTGTGTGTCTTGTATGCACAGTCTGGTTAGCACAGTTAGTAATGTGTTGGGTTTGCACTATCAAATTAAGACTGTCATTGGTTCGAATCCCATGTTATCATCTTTTTATTTTACTAGTGTGATTTGTGGCTCTATAATATGAATGCCTATGTCTTTTAACAACAATAGTCAAGTCTTCCAATGGACTTTTTAGTGAAACCCAATAGATAGCTTTATTTTCTCTTTGTTTACTCAAATATTGAATGCTTATGTCTTATAAATTTAGTAGGAAAGTATTCTAATGACTTGCTTATGACACCCCATAGAATATATTATGTTTAGTACCTTGGACACTGTAGCTTATTCACTTAAATCTCTGATAAATTGTGTGTCTGGTATGCACAGTCTGGTTAGCACGGTTAGTAAGGTGTTGATTTTGCACTATCAAATTAAGACTGTCATTGGTTCGAATCCCATGTTATCTTGTTTCTATTTTACTAGTGTGGTTTGTGGCTCTATAATATGAATGCCTATGTCTTTTAACAACAATAGTCAAGTCTTCCAATGGACTTTTTAGTGAAACCCAATAGATAGCTTTATTTTCTCTTTGTTTACTCAAATATTGAATGCTTATGTCTTATAAATTTAGTAGGAAAGTATTCTTATGACTTGCTTATGACACCCCATAGAATATATTATGTTTAGTACCTTGGACACTGTAGCTTATTCACTTAAATCTCTGATAAATTGGGCATCTGGTATGCACAGTCTGGTTAGCACAGTTAGTAAGGTGTTGGGTTTGCACTATCAAATTAAGACTGTCATTGGTTCGAATCCCATGTTATCATGTTTCTATTTTACTAGTGTGGTTTGTGGCTCTATAATATGAATGTCTATGTCTTTTAACAACAATAGTCAAGTCTTCCAATGGACTTTTTAGTGAAACCCAATAGATAGCTTTATTTTCTCTTTGTTTACTCAAATATTGAATGCTTATGTCTTATAAATTTAGTAGGAAAGTATTCTAATGACTTGCTTATGACACCCCATAGAATATATTATGTTTAGTACCTTGGACACTGTAGCTTATTCACTTAAATCTCTGATAAATTGTGTGTCTTGTATGCACAGTCTGGTTAGCACAGTTAGTAAGGTGTTGGATTTGCACTATCAAATTAAGACTGTCATTGGTTCGAATCCCATGTTATCATCTTTTTATTTTACTAGTGTGATTTGTGGCTCTATAATATGTATGCCTATGTCTTTTAACAACAATAGTCAAGTCTTCCAATGGACTTTTTAGTGAAACCCAATAGATAGCTTTATTTTCTCTTTGTTTACTCAAATATTGAATGCTTATGTCTTATAAATTTAGTAGGAAAGTATTCTAATGACTTGCTTATGACACCCCATAGAATATATTATGTTTAGTACCTTGGACACTGTAGCTTATTCACTTAAATCTCTGATAAATTGTGTGTCTGGTATGCACAGTCTGGTTAGCACGGTTAGTAAGGTGTTGATTTTGCACTATCAAATTAAGACTGTCATTGGTTCGAATCCCATGTTATCATCTTTTTATTTTACTAGTGTGATTTGTGGCTCTATAATATGAATGCCTATGTCTTTTAACAACAATAGTCAAGTCTTCCAATGGACTTTTTAGTGAAACCCAATAGATAGCTTTATTTTCTCTTTGTTTACTCAAATATTGAATGCTTATGTCTTATAAATTTAGTAGGAAAGTATTCTAATGACTTGCTTATGACACCCCATAGAATATATTATGTTTAGTACCTTGGACACTGTAGCTTATTCACTTAAATCTCTGATAAATTGTGTGTCTGGTATGCACAGTCTGGTTAGCACGGTTAGTAAGGTGTTGATTTTGCACTATCAAATTAAGACTGTCATTGGTTCGAATCCCATGTTATCATCTTTTTATTTTACTAGTGTGATTTGTGGCTCTATAATATGAATGCCTATGTCTTTTAACAACAATAGTCAAGTCTTCCAATGGACTTTTTAGTGAAACCCAATAGATAGCTTTATTTTCTCTTTGTTTACTCAAATATTGAATGCTTATGTCTTATAAATTTAGTAGGAAAGTATTCTAATGACTTGCTTATGACACCCCATAGAATTTATCATGTTTAGTACCTTGGACACTGTAGCTTATTCACTTAAATCTCTGATAAATTGTGTGTCTGCTATGCACAGTCTGGTTAGCACAGTTAGTAAGGTGTTGGGTTTGCACTATCAAATTAAGACTGTCATTGTTCGAATCCCATGTTATCATCTTTTTATTTTACTAGTGTGATTTGTGGCTCTATAATATGAATGCCTATGTCTTTTAACAACAATAGTCAAGTCTTCCAATGGACTTTTTAGTGAAACCCAATAGATAGCTTTATTTTCTCTTTGTTTACTCAAATATTGAATGCTTATGTCTTATAAATTTAGTAGGAAAGTATTCTAATGACTTGCTTATGACACCCCATAGAATATATTATGTTTAGTACCTTGGACACTGTAGCTTATTCACTTAAATCTCTGATAAATTGTGTGGCTGGTATGCACAGTCTGGTTAGCACGGATAGTAAGGTGTTGATTTAGCACTATCAAATTAAGACTGTCATTGGTTCGAATCCCATGTTATCTTGTTTCTATTTTACTAGTGTGGTTTGTGGCTCTATAATATGAATGCCTATGTCTTTTAACAACAATAGTCAAGTCTTCCAATGGACTTTTTAGTGAAACCCAATAGATAGCTTTATTTTCTCTTTGTTTACTCAAATATTGAATGCTTATGTCTTATAAATTTAGTAGGAAAGTATTCTTATGACTTGCTTATGACACCCCATAGAATATATTATGTTTAGTACCTTGGACACTGTAGCTTATTCACTTAAATCTCTGATAAATTGTGTGTTTTGTATGCACAGTCTGGTTAGCACAGTTAGTAAGGTGTTGGATTTGCACTATCAAATTAAGACTGTCATTGGTTCGAATCCCATGTTATCATCTTTTTATTTTACTAGTGTGATTTGTGGCTCTATAATATGTATGCCTATGTCTTTTAACAACAATAGTCAAGTCTTCCAATGGACTTTTTAGTGAAACCCAATAGATAGCTTTATTTTCTCTTTGTTTACTCAAATATTGAATGCTTATGTCTTATAAATTTAGTAGGAAAGTATTCTAATGACTTGCTTATGACACCCCATAGAATATATTATGTTTAGTACCTTGGACACTGTAGCTTATTCACTTAAATCTCTGATAAATTGTGTGTCTGGTATGCACAGTCTGGTTAGCACGGTTAGTAAGGTGTTGATTTTGCACTATCAAATTAAGACTGTCATTGGTTCGAATCCCATGTTATCATCTTTTTATTTTACTAGTGTGATTTGTGGCTCTATAATATGAATGCCTATGTCTTTTAACAACAATAGTCAAGTCTTCCAATGGACTTTTTAGTGAAACCCAATAGATAGCTTTATTTTCTCTTTGTTTACTCAAATATTGAATGCTTATGTCTTATAAATTTAGTAGGAAAGTATTCTTATGACTTGCTTATGACACCCCATAGAATATATTATGTTTAGTACCTTGGAAATTGTAGCTTATTCACTTAAATCTCAGATAAATTGTGTGTCTGGTTAGCACGGTTAGTAAGGTGTTGATTTTGCACTATCAAATTAAGACTGTCATTGGTTCGAATCCCATGTTATCTTGTTTCTATTTTACTAGTGTGGTTTGTGGCTCTATAATATGAATGCCTATGTCTTTTAACAACAATAGTCAAGTCTTCCAATGGACTTTTTAGTGAAACCCAATAGATAGCTTTATTTTCTCTTTGTTTACTCAAATATTGAATGCTTATGTCTTATAAATTTAGTAGGAAAGTATTCTTATGACTTGCTTATGACACCCCATAGAATATATTATGTTTAGTACCTTGGACACTGTAGCTTATTCACTTAAATCTCTGATAAATTGTGTGTCTTGTATGCACAGTCTGGTTAGCACAGTTAGTAAGGTGTTGGATTTGCACTATCAAATTAAGACTGTCATTGGTTCGAATCCCATGTTATCATCTTTTTATTTTACTAGTGTGATTTGTGGCTCTATAATATGTATGCCTATGTCTTTTAACAACAATAGTCAAGTCTTCCAATGGACTTTTTAGTGAAACCCAATAGATAGCTTTATTTTCTCTTTGTTTACTCAAATATTGAATGCTTATGTCTTATAAATTTAGTAGGAAAGTATTCTAATGACTTGCTTATGACACCCCATAGAATATATTATGTTTAGTACCTTGGACACTGTAGCTTATTCACTTAAATCTCTGATAAATTGTGTGTCTGATATGCACAGTCTGGTTAGCACGGTTAGTAAGGTGTTGATTTTGCACTATCAAATTAAGACTGTCATTGGTTCGAATCCCATGTTATCATCTTTTTATTTTACTAGTGTGATTTGTAGCTCTATAATATGAATGCCTATGTCTTTTAACAACAATAGTCAAGTCTTCCAATGGACTTTTTAGTGAAACCCAATAGATAGCTTTATTTTCTCTTTGTTTACTCAAATATTGAATGCTTATGTCTTATAAATTTAGTAGGAAAGTATTCTAATGACTTGCTTATGACACCCCATAGAATATATTATGTTTAGTACATTGGACACTGTAGCTTATTCACTTAAATCTCTGATAAATTGTGTGTCTTGTATGCACAGTCTGGTTAGCACAGTTAGTAAGGTGTTGGGTTTGCACTATCAAATTAAGACTGTCATTGGTTCGAATCCCATGTTATCATCTTTTTATTTTACTAGTGTGATTTGTGGCTCTATAATATGTATGCCTATGTCTTTTAACAACAATAGTCAAGTCTTCCAATGGACTTTTTAGTGAAACCCAATAGATAGCTTTATTTTCTCTTTGTTTACTCAAATATTGAATGCTTATGTCTTATAAATTTAGTAGGAAAGTATTCTTATGACTTGCTTATGACACCCCATAGAATATATTATGTTTAGTACCTTGGACACTGTAGCTTATTCACTTAAATCTCAGATAAATTGTGTGTCTGGTATGCACAGTCTGGTTAGCACGGTTAGTAAGGTGTTGATTTTGCACTATCAAATTAAGACTGTCATTGGTTCGAATCCCATGTTATCATGTTTCTATTTTACTAGTGTGGTTTGTGGCTCTATAATATGAATGCCTATGTCTTTTAACAACAATAGTCAAGTCTTCCAATGGACTTTTTAGTGAAACCCAATAGATAGCTTTATTTTCTCTTTGTTTACTCAAATATTGAATGCTTATGTCTTATAAATTTAGTAGGAAAGTATTCTAATGACTTGCTTATGACACCCCATAGAATATATTATGTTTAGTACATTGGACACTGTAGCTTATTCACTTAAATCTCTGATAAATTGTGTGTCTTGTATGCACAGTCTGGTTAGCACGGTTAGTAAGGTGTTGATTTTGCACCATCAAATTAAGACTGTCATTGGTTCGAATCCCATGTTATCTTGTTTCTATTTTACTAGTGTGGTTTGTGGCTCTATAATATGAATGCCTATGTCTTTTAACAACAATAGTCAAGTCTTCCAATGGACTTTTTAGTGAAACCCAATAGATAGCTTTATTTTCTCTTTGTTTACTCAAATATTGAATGCTTATGTCTTATAAATTTAGTAGGAAAGTATTCTTATGACTTGCTTATGACACCCCATAGAATATATTATGTTTAGTACCTTGGACACTGTAGCTTATTCACTTAAATCTCAGATAAATCGTGTGTTTGGTATGCACAGTCTGGTTAGCACGGTTAGTAAGGTGTTGATTTTGCACTATCAAATTAAGACTGTCATTGGTTCGAATCCCATGTTATCATGTTTCTATTTTACTAGTGTGGTTTGTGGCTCTATAATATGAATGCCTATGTCTTTTAACAACAATAGTCAAGTCTTCCAATGGACTTTTTAGTGAAACCCAATAGATAGCTTTATTTTCTCTTTGTTCACTCAAATATTGAATGCTTATGTCTTATAAATTTAGTAGGAAAGTATTCTAATGACTTGCTTATGACACCCCATAGAATTTATCATGTTTAGTACCTTGGACACTGTAGCTTATTCACTTAAATCTCTGATAAATTGTGTGTCTGTTATGCACAGTCTGGTTAGCACAGTTAGTAAGGTGTTGGGTTTGCACTATCAAATTAAGACTGTCATTGGTTCGAATCCCATGTTATCATCTTTTTATTTTACTAGTGTGATTTGTGGCTCTATAATATGAATGCCTATGTCTTTTAACAACAATAGTCAAGTCTTCCAATGGACTTTTTAGTGAAACCCAATAGATAGCTTTATTTTCTCTTTGTTTACTCAAATATTGAATGCTTATGTCTTATAAATTTAGTAGGAAAGTATTCTTATGACTTGCTTATGACACCCCATAGAATATATTATGTTTAGTACCTTGGACACTGTAGCTTATTCACTTAAATCTCTGATAAATTGGGCATCTGGTATGCACAGTCTGGTTAGCACAGTTAGTAAGGTGTTGGGTTTGCACTATCAAATTAAGACTGTCATTGGTTCGAATCCCATGTTATCATGTTTCTATTTTACTAGTGTGGTTTGTGGCTCTATAATATGAATGTCTATGTCTTTTAACAACAATAGTCAAGTCTTCCAATGGACTTTTTAGTGAAACCCAATAGATAGCTTTATTTTCTCTTTGTTTACTCAAATATTGAATGCTTATGTCTTATAAATTTAGTAGGAAAGTATTCTAATGACTTGCTTATGACACCCCATAGAATATATTATGTTTAGTACCTTGGACACTGTAGCTTATTCACTTAAATCTCTGATAAATTGTGTGTCTGGTATGCACAGTCTGGTTAGCACGGTTAGTAAGGTGTTGATTTTGCACTATCAAATTAAGACTGTCATTGGTTCGAATCCCATGTTATCTTGTTTCTATTTTACTAGTGTGGTTTGTGGCTCTATAATATGAATGCCTATGTCTTTTAACAACAATAGTCAAGTCTTCCAATGGACTTTTTAGTGAAACCCAATAGATAGCTTTATTTTCTCTTTGTTTACTCTAATATTGAATGCTTATGTCTTATAAATTTAGTAGGAAAGTATTCTTATGACTTGCTTATGACACCCCATAGAATATATTATGTTTAGTACCTTGGACACTGTAGCTTATTCACTTAAATCTCTGATAAATTGTGTGTCTGGTATGCACAGTCTGGTTAGCACGGTTAGTAAGGTGTTGATTTTGCACTATCAAATTAAGACTGTCATTGGTTCGAATCCCATGTTATCATGTTTCTATTTTACTAGTGTGGTTTGTGGCTCTATAATATGAATGCCTATGTCTTTTAACAACAATAGTCAAGTCTTCCAATGGACTTTTTAGTGAAACCCAATAGATAGGTTTATTTTCTCTTTGTTCACTCAAATATTGAATGCTTATGTCTTGTAAATTTAGTAGGAAAGTATTCTAATGACTTGCTTATGACACCCCATAGAATTTATCATGTTTAGTACCTTGGACACTGTAGCTTATTCACTTAAATCTCTGATAAATTGTGTGTCTGCTATGCACAGTCTGGTTAGCACAGTTAGTAAGGTGTTGGGTTTGCACTATCAAATTAAGACTGTCATTGGTTCGAATCCCATGTTATCATCTTTTTATTTTACTAGTGTGATTTGTGGCTCTATAATATGAATGCCTATGTCTTTTAACAACAATAGTCAAGTCTTCCAATGGACTTTTTAGTGAAACCCAATAGATAGCTTTATTTTCTCTTTGTTTACTCAAATATTGAATGCTTATGTCTTGTAAATTTAGTAGGAAAGTATTCTAATGACTTGGTTATGACACCCCATAGAATATATTATGTTTAGTACCTTGGACACTGTAGCTTATTCACTTAAATCTCTGATAAATTGTGTGTCTGGTATGCACAGTCTGGTTAGCACGGTTAGTAAGGTGTTGATTTTGCACTATCAAATTAAGACTGTCATTGGTTCGAATCCCATGTTATCTTGTTTCTATTTTACTAGTGTGGTTTGTGGCTCTATAATATGAATGCCTATGTCTTTTAACAACAATAGTCAAGTCTTCCAATGGACTTTTTAGTGAAACCCAATAGATAGCTTTATTTTCTCTTTGTTTACTCAAATATTGAATGCTTATGTCTTATAAATTTAGTAGGAAAGTATTCTTATGACTTGCTTATGACACCCCATAGAATATATTATGTTTAGTACCTTGGACACTGTAGCTTATTCACTTAAATCTCTGATAAATTGGGCATCTGGTATGCACAGTCTGGTTAGCACAGTTAGTAAGGTGTTGGGTTTGCACTATCAAATTAAGACTGTCATTGGTTCGAATCCCATGTTATCATGTTTCTATTTTACTAGTGTGGTTTGTGGCTCTATAATATGAATGTCTATGTCTTTTAACAACAATAGTCAAGTCTTCCAATGGACTTTTTAGTGAAACCCAATAGATAGCTTTATTTTCTCTTTGTTTACTCAAATATTGAATGCTTATGTCTTATAAATTTAGTAGGAAAGTATTCTAATGACTTGCTTATGACACCCCATAGAATATATTATGTTTAGTACCTTGGACACTGTAGCTTATTCACTTAAATCTCTGATAAATTGTGTGTCTTGTATGCACAGTCTGGTTAGCACAGTTAGTAAGGTGTTGGATTTGCACTATCAAATTAAGACTGTCATTGGTTCGAATCCCATGTTATCATCTTTTTATTTTACTAGTGTGATTTGTGGCTCTATAATATGTATGCCTATGTCTTTTAACAACAATAGTCAAGTCTTCCAATGGACTTTTTAGTGAAACCCAATAGATAGCTTTATTTTCTCTTTGTTTACTCAAATATTGAATGCTTATGTCTTATAAATTTAGTAGGAAAGTATTCTAATGACTTGCTTATGATACCCCATAGAATATATTATGTTTAGTACCTTGGACACTGTAGCTTATTCACTTAAATCTCTGATAAATTGTGTGTCTTGTATGCACAGTTTGGTTAGCACAGTTAGTAAGGTGTTGGGTTTGCACTATCAAATTAAGACTGTCATTGGTACGAATCCCATGTTATCATCTTTTTATTTTACTAGTGTGATTTGTGGCTCTATAATATGAATGCCTATGTCTTTTAACAACAATAGTCAAGTCTTCCAATGGACTTTTTAGTGAAACCCAATAGATAGCTTTATTTTCTCTTTGTTTACTCAAATATTGAATGCTTATGTCTTATAAATTTAGTAGGAAAGTATTCTAATGACTTGCTTATGACACCCCATAGAATATATTATGTTTAGTACCTTGGACACTGTAGCTTATTCACTTAAATCTCTGATAAATTGCTTGTCTGGTATGCACAGTCTGGTTAGCACAGTTAGTAAGGTGTTGGGTTTGCACTATCAAATTAAGGCTGTTGTTGGTTCGAATCCCATGTTATCATATTTATATTTTACTAGTGTGGTTTGTGGCTCTATACTATGAATGTCTATGTCTTTTAACAACAATAGTCAAGTCTTCCAATGGACTTTTTAGTGAAACCCAATAGATAGCTTTATTTTCTCTTTGTTTACTCAAATATTGAATGCTTATGTCTTATAAATTTAGTAGGAAAGTATTCTGACTTGCTTATGACACCCCATAGAATATATTATGTTTAGTACTTTGGACACTGTTGCTTATTCACTTAAATCTCTGATAAATTGTGTGTCTAGAATGCACAGTCTGGTTAGCACAGTTAGTAAGGTGTTGGATTTGCACTATAAAATTAAGACTGTCATTGGTTCGAATTCCATGTTATCATGTTTTTATTTTACTAGTGTGGTTTGTGGCTCTACAATATGAATGCCTATGTCTTTTAACAACAATAGTCAAGTCTTCCAATGGACTTTTTAGTGAAACCCAATAGATAGCTTTATTTTCTCTTTGTTTACTCAAATATTGAATGCTTATGTCTTATAAATTTAGTAGGAAAGTATTCTAATGACTTGCTTATGATACCCCATAGAATATATTATGTTTAGTACCTTGGACACTGTAGCTCATTCACTTAAATCTCTGATAAATTGTGTGTCTGGTATGCACAGTCTGGTTAGCACAGTTAGTAAGGTGTTGGGTTTGCACTATAAAATTAAGACTGTCATTGGTTCGAATTCCATGTTATCATGTTTTTATTTTACTAGTGTGGTTTATGGCTCTACAATATGAATGCCTATGTCTTTTAACAACAATAGTCAAGTCTTCCAATGGACTTTTTAGTGAAACCCAATAGATAGCTTATTTTCTCTTTTTTTACTCAAATATTGAATGCTTATGTCTTATAAATTTAGTAGGAAAGTATTCTAATGACTTGCTTATGATACCCCATAGAATATATTATGTTTAGTACCTTGGACACTGTAGCTTATTCACTTAAATCTCTGATAA
Organism: Pseudophryne corroboree; assembly: GCF_028390025.1. NCBI lineage: Eukaryota > Metazoa > Chordata > Amphibia > Anura > Myobatrachidae > Pseudophryne > Pseudophryne corroboree. The sequence continues at coordinate 130,506,810 of NC_086446.1, forward strand.
ATTGTGTGTCTTGTATGCACAGTCTGGTTAGCACAGTTAGTAAGGTGTTGGATTTGCACTATAAAATTAAGACTGTCATTGGTTCGAATCCCATGTTATCATCTTTTTATTTTACTAGTGTGATTTGTGGCTCTATAATATGTATGCCTATGTCTTTTAACAACAATAGTCAAGTCTTCCAATGGACTTTTTAGTGAAACCCAATAGATAGCTTTATTTTCTCTTTGTTTACTCAAATATTGAATGCTTATGTCTTATAAATTTAGTAGGAAAGTATTCTGACTTGCTTATGACACCCCATAGAATATATTATGTTTAGTACCTTGGACACTGTAGCTTATTCACTTAAATCTCTGATAAATTGTGTGTCTGGTATGCACAGTCTGGTTAGCACGGTTAGTAAGGTGTTGATTTTGCACTATCAAATTAAGACTGTCATTGGTTCGAATCCCATGTTATCTTGTTTCTATTTTACTAGTGTGGTTTGTGGCTCTATAATATGAATGCCTATGTCTTTTAACAACAATAGTCAAGTCTTCCAATGGACTTTTTAGTGAAACCCAATAGATAGCTTTATTTTCTCTTTGTTTACTCTAATATTGAATGCTTATGTCTTATAAATTTAGTAGGAAAGTATTCTTATGACTTGCTTATGACACCCCATAGAATATATTATGTTTAGTACCTTGGACACTGTAGCTTATTCACTTAAATCTCTGATAAATTGTGTGTCTGGTATGCACAGTCTGGTTAGCACGGTTAGTAAGGTGTTGATTTTGCACTATCAAATTAAGACTGTCATTGGTTCGAATCCCATGTTATCTTGTTTCTATTTTACTAGTGTGGTTTGTGGCTCTATAATATGAATGCCTATGTCTTTTAACAACAATAGTCAAGTCTTCCAATGGACTTTTTAGTGAAACCCAATAGATAGCTTTATTTTCTCTTTGTTTACTCAAATATTGAATGCTTATGTCTTATAAATTTAGTAGGAAATTATTCTAATGACTTGCTTATGACACCCCATAGAATATATTATGTTTAGTACCTTGGACACTGTAGCTTATTCACTTAAATCTCTGATAAATTGTGTGTCTTGTATGCACAGTTTGGTTAGCACAGTTAGTAAGGTGTTTGGTTTGCACTATCAAATTAAGACTGTCATTGGTACGAATCCCATGTTATCATCTTTTTATTTTACTAGTGTGATTTGTGGCTCTATAATATGAATGCCTATGTCTTTTAACAACAATAGTCAAGTCTTCCAATGGACTTTTTAGTGAAACCCAATAGATAGCTTTATTTTCTCTTTGTTTACTCAAATATTGAATGCTTATGTCTTATAAATTTAGTAGGAAAGTATTCTAATGACTTGCTTATGACACCCCATAGAATATATTATGTTTAGTACCTTGGACACTGTAGCTTATTCACTTAAATCTCTGATAAATTGCTTGTCTGGTATGCACAGTCTGGTTAGCACAGTTAGTAAGGTGTTGGGTTTGCACTATCAAATTAAGACTGTTGTTGGTTCAAATCCCATGTTATCATATTTCTATTTTACTAGTGTGGTTTGTGGCTCTATACTATGAATGTCTATGTCTTTTAACAACAATAGTCAAGTCTTCCAATGGACTTTTTAGTGAAACCCAATAGATAGCTTATTTTCTCTTTTTTTACTCAAATATTGAATGCTTATGTCTTATAAATTTAGTAGGAAAGTATTCTAATGACTTGCTTATGATACCCCATAGAATATATTATGTTTAGTACCTTGGACACTGTAGCTTATTCACTTAAATCTCTGATAAATTGTGTGTCTTGTATGCACAGTCTGGTTAGCACAGTTAGTAAGGTGTTGGATTTGCACTATAAAATTAAGACTGTCATTGGTTCGAATCCCATGTTATCATCTTTTTATTTTACTAGTGTGATTTGTGGCTCTATAATATGTATGCCTATGTCTTTTAACAACAATAGTCAAGTCTTCCAATGGACTTTTTAGTGAAACCCAATAGATAGCTTTATTTTCTCTTTGTTTACTCAAATATTGAATGCTTATGTCTTATAAATTTAGTAGGAAAGTATTCTGACTTGCTTATGACACCCCATAGAATATATTATGTTTAGTACCTTGGACACTGTAGCTTATTCACTTAAATCTCTGATAAATTGTGTGTCTGGTATGCACAGTCTGGTTAGCACGGTTAGTAAGGTGTTGATTTTGCACTATCAAATTAAGACTGTCATTGGTTCGAATCCCATGTTATCTTGTTTCTATTTTACTAGTGTGGTTTGTGGCTCTATAATATGAATGCCTATGTCTTTTAACAACAATAGTCAAGTCTTCCAATGGACTTTTTAGTGAAACCCAATAGATAGCTTTATTTTCTCTTTGTTTACTCTAATATTGAATGCTTATGTCTTATAAATTTAGTAGGAAAGTATTCTTATGACTTGCTTATGACACCCCATAGAATATATTATGTTTAGTACCTTGGACACTGTAGCTTATTCACTTAAATCTCTGATAAATTGTGTGTCTGGTATGCACAGTCTGGTTAGCACGGTTAGTAAGGTGTTGATTTTGCACTATCAAATTAAGACTGTCATTGGTTCGAATCCCATGTTATCTTGTTTCTATTTTACTAGTGTGGTTTGTGGCTCTATAATATGAATGCCTATGTCTTTTAACAACAATAGTCAAGTCTTCCAATGGACTTTTTAGTGAAACCCAATAGATAGCTTTATTTTCTCTTTGTTTACTCAAATATTGAATGCTTATGTCTTATAAATTTAGTAGGAAATTATTCTAATGACTTGCTTATGACACCCCATAGAATATATTATGTTTAGTACCTTGGACACTGTAGCTTATTCACTTAAATCTCTGATAAATTGTGTGTCTTGTATGCACAGTTTGGTTAGCACAGTTAGTAAGGTGTTTGGTTTGCACTATCAAATTAAGACTGTCATTGGTACGAATCCCATGTTATCATCTTTTTATTTTACTAGTGTGATTTGTGGCTCTATAATATGAATGCCTATGTCTTTTAACAACAATAGTCAAGTCTTCCAATGGACTTTTTAGTGAAACCCAATAGATAGCTTTATTTTCTCTTTGTTTACTCAAATATTGAATGCTTATGTCTTATAAATTTAGTAGGAAAGTATTCTAATGACTTGCTTATGACACCCCATAGAATATATTATGTTTAGTACCTTGGACACTGTAGCTTATTCACTTAAATCTCTGATAAATTGCTTGTCTGGTATGCACAGTCTGGTTAGCACAGTTAGTAAGGTGTTGGGTTTGCACTATCAAATTAAGACTGTTGTTGGTTCAAATCCCATGTTATCATATTTCTATTTTACTAGTGTGGTTTGTGGCTCTATACTATGAATGTCTATGTCTTTTAACAACAATAGTCAAGTCTTCCAATGGACTTTTTAGTGAAACCCAATAGATAGCTTATTTTCTCTTTTTTTACTCAAATATTGAATGCTTATGTCTTATAAATTTAGTAGGAAAGTATTCTAATGACTTGCTTATGATACCCCATAGAATATATTATGTTTAGTACCTTGGACACTGTAGCTTATTCACTTAAATCTCTGATAAATTGTGTGTCTTGTATGCACAGTCTGGTTAGCACAGTTAGTAAGGTGTTGGATTTGCACTATAAAATTAAGACTGTCATTGGTTCGAATTCCATGTTATCATGTTTTTATTTTACTAGTGTGGTTTGTGGCTCTACAATATGAATGCCTATGTCTTTTAACAACAATAGTCAAGTCTTCCAATGGACTTTTTAGTGAAACCCAATAGATAGCTTTATTTTCTCTTTGTTTACTCAAATATTGAATGCTTATGTCTTATAAATTTAGTAGGAAAGTATTCTAATGACTTGCTTATGATACCCCATAGAATATATTATGTTTAGTACCTTGGACACTGTAGCTCATTCACTTAAATCTCTGATAAATTGTGTGTCTGGTATGCACAGTCTGGTTAGCACAGTTAGTAAGGTGTTGGGTTTGCACTATAAAATTAAGACTGTCATTGGTTCGAATTCCATGTTATCATGTTTTTATTTTACTAGTGTGGTTTATGGCTCTACAATATGAATGCCTATGTCTTTTAACAACAATAGTCAAGTCTTCCAATGGACTTTTTAGTGAAACCCAATAGATAGCTTATTTTCTCTTTTTTTACTCAAATATTGAATGCTTATGTCTTATAAATTTAGTAGGAAAGTATTCTAATGACTTGCTTATGATACCCCATAGAATATATTATGTTTAGTACCTTGGACACTGTAGCTTATTCACTTAAATCTCTGATAAATTGTGTGTCTTGTATGCACAGTCTGGTTAGCACAGTTAGTAAGGTGTTGGATTTGCACTATAAAATTAAGACTGTCATTGGTTCGAATCCCATGTTATCATCTTTTTATTTTACTAGTGTGATTTGTGGCTCTATAATATGTATGCCTATGTCTTTTAACAACAATAGTCAAGTCTTCCAATGGACTTTTTAGTGAAACCCAATAGATAGCTTTATTTTCTCTTTGTTTACTCAAATATTGAATGCTTATGTCTTATAAATTTAGTAGGAAAGTATTCTAATGACTTGCTTATGACACCCCATAGAATATATTATGTTTAGTACCTTGGACACTGTAGCTTATTCACTTAAATCTCTGATAAATTGTGTGTCTGGTATGCACAGTCTGGTTAGCACGGTTAGTAAGGTGTTGATTTTGCACTATCAAATTAAGACTGTCATTGGTTCGAATCCCATGTTATCTTGTTTCTATTTTACTAGTGTGGTTTGTGGCTCTATAATATGAATGCCTATGTCTTTTAACAACAATAGTCAAGTCTTCCAATGGACTTTTTAGTGAAACCCAATAGATAGCTTTATTTTCTCTTTGTTTACTCTAATATTGAATGCTTATGTCTTATAAATTTAGTAGGAAAGTATTCTTATGACTTGCTTATGACACCCCATAGAATATATTATGTTTAGTACCTTGGACACTGTAGCTTATTCACTTAAATCTCTGATAAATTGTGTGTCTGGTATGCACAGTCTGGTTAGCACGGTTAGTAAGGTGTTGATTTTGCACTATCAAATTAAGACTGTCATTGGTTCGAATCCCATGTTATCTTGTTTCTATTTTACTAGTGTGGTTTGTGGCTCTATAATATGAATGCCTATGTCTTTTAACAACAATAGTCAAGTCTTCCAATGGACTTTTTAGTGAAACCCAATAGATAGCTTTATTTTCTCTTTGTTTACTCAAATATTGAATGCTTATGTCTTATAAATTTAGTAGGAAATTATTCTAATGACTTGCTTATGACACCCCATAGAATATATTATGTTTAGTACCTTGGACACTGTAGCTTATTCACTTAAATCTCTGATAAATTGTGTGTCTTGTATGCACAGTTTGGTTAGCACAGTTAGTAAGGTGTTTGGTTTGCACTATCAAATTAAGACTGTCATTGGTACGAATCCCATGTTATCATCTTTTTATTTTACTAGTGTGATTTGTGGCTCTATAATATGAATGCCTATGTCTTTTAACAACAATAGTCAAGTCTTCCAATGGACTTTTTAGTGAAACCCAATAGATAGCTTTATTTTCTCTTTGTTTACTCAAATATTGAATGCTTATGTCTTATAAATTTAGTAGGAAAGTATTCTAATGACTTGCTTATGACACCCCATAGAATATATTATGTTTAGTACCTTGGACACTGTAGCTTATTCACTTAAATCTCTGATAAATTGCTTGTCTGGTATGCACAGTCTGGTTAGCACAGTTAGTAAGGTGTTGGGTTTGCACTATCAAATTAAGACTGTTGTTGGTTCAAATCCCATGTTATCATATTTCTATTTTACTAGTGTGGTTTGTGGCTCTATACTATGAATGTCTATGTCTTTTAACAACAATAGTCAAGTCTTCCAATGGACTTTTTAGTGAAACCCAATAGATAGCTTTATTTTCTCTTTGTTTACTCAAATATTGAATGCTTATGTCTTATAAATTTAGTAGGAAAGTATTCTGACTTGCTTATGACACCCCATAGAATATATTATGTTTAGTACTTTGGACACTGTTGCTTATTCACTTAAATCTCTGATAAATTGTGTGTCTAGAATGCACAGTCTGGTTAGCACAGTTAGTAAGGTGTTGGGTTTGCACTATAAAATTAAGACTGTCATTGGTTCGAATTCCATGTTATCATGTTTTTATTTTACTAGTGTGGTTTGTGGCTCTACAATATGAATGCCTATGTCTTTTAACAACAATAGTCAAGTCTTCCAATGGACTTTTTAGTGAAACCCAATAGATAGCTTTATTTTCTCTTTGTTTACTCAAATATTGAATGCTTATGTCTTATAAATTTAGTAGGAAAGTATTCTAATGACTTGCTTATGATACCCCATAGAATATATTATGTTTAGTACCTTGGACACTGTAGCTTATTCACTTAAATCTCTGATAAATTGTGTGTCTGGTATGCACAGTCTGGTTAGCACAGTTAGTAAGGTGTTGGGTTTGCACTGTCAAATTAAGACTGTCGTTGGTTCGAATCCCATGTTATCATGTTTCTATTTTACTAGTGTGGTTTGTGGCTCTATAATATGAATGTCTATGTCTTTTAACAACAATAGTCAAGTCTTCCAATGGACTTTTTAGTGAAACCCAATAGATAGCTTTATTTTCTCTTTGTTTACTCAAATATTGAATGCTTATGTCTTATAAATTTAGTAGGAAAGTATTCTAATGACTTGCTTATGACACCCCATAGAATATATTATGTTTAGTACCTTGGACACTGTAGCTTATTCACTTAAATCTCTGATAAATTGTGTGTCTTGTATGCACAGTCTGGTTAGCACAGTTAGTAAGGTGTTGGATTTGCACTATAAAATTAAGACTGTCATTGGTTCGAATCCCATGTTATCATCTTTTTATTTTACTAGTGTGATTTGTGGCTCTATAATATGTATGCCTATGTCTTTTAACAACAATAGTCAAGTCTTCCAATGGACTTTTTAGTGAAACCCAATAGATAGCTTTATTTTCTCTTTGTTTACTCAAATATTGAATGCTTATGTCTTATAAATTTAGTAGGAAAGTATTCTAATGACTTGCTTATGACACCCCATAGAATATATTATGTTTAGTACCTTGGACACTGTAGCTCATTCACTTAAATCTCTGATAAATTGTGTGTCTGGTATGCACAGTCTGGTTAGCACAGTTAGTAAGGTGTTGGGTTTGCACTATCAAATTAAGACTGTTGTTGGTTCGAATCCCATGTTATCATATTTCTATTTTACTAGTGTGGTTTGTGGCTCTATACTATGAATGTCTATGTCTTTTAACAACAATAGTCAAGTCTTCCAATGGACTTTTTAGTGAAACCCAATAGATAGCTTTATTTTCTCTTTGTTTACTCAAATATTGAATGCTTATGTCTTATAAATTTAGTAGGAAAGTATTCTGACTTGCTTATGACACCCCATAGAATATATTATGTTTAGTACTTTGGACACTGTTGCTTATTCACTTAAATCTCTGATAAATTGTGTGTCTAGAATGCACAGTCTGGTTAGCACAGTTAGTAAGGTGTTGGGTTTGCACTATAAAATTGACTGTCATTGGTTCGAATTCCATGTGATCATGTTTTTATTTTACTAGTGTGGTTTATGGCTCTACAATATGAATGCCTATGTCTTTTAACAACAATAGTCAAGTCTTCCAATGGACTTTTTAGTGAAACCCAATAGATAGCTTTATTTTCTCTTTGTTTACTCAAATATTGAATGCTTATGTCTTATAAATTTAGTAGGAAAGTATTCTAATGACTTGCTTATGATACCCCATAGAATATATTATGTTTAGTACCTTGGACACTGTAGCTTATTCACTTAAATCTCTGATAAATTGTGTGTCTGGTATGCACAGTCTGGTTAGCACAGTTAGTAAGGTGTTGGGTTTGCACTGTCAAATTAAGACTGTCATTGGTTCGAATCCCATGTTATCATCTTTTTATTTTACTAGTGTGATTTGTGGCTCTATAATATGTATGCCTATGTCTTTTAACAACAATAGTCAAGTCTTCCAATGGACTTTTTAGTGAAACCCAATAGATAGCTTTATTTTCTCTTTGTTTACTCAAATATTGAATGCTTATGTCTTATAAATTTAGTAGGAAAGTATTCTAATGACTTGCTTATGACACCCCATAGAATATATTATGTTTAGTACCTTGGACACTGTAGCTTATTCACTTAAATCTCTGATAAATTGTGTGTCTTGTATGCACAGTCTGGTTAGCACAGTTAGTAAGGTGTTGGATTTGCACTATAAAATTAAGACTGTCATTGGTTCGAATCCCATGTTATCATCTTTTTATTTTACTAGTGTGATTTGTGGCTCTATAATATGTATGCCTATGTCTTTTAACAACAATAGTCAAGTCTTCCAATGGACTTTTTAGTGAAACCCAATAGATAGCTTTATTTTCTCTTTGTTTACTCAAATATTGAATGCTTATGTCTTATAAATTTAGTAGGAAAGTATTCTAATGACTTGCTTATGACACCCCATAGAATATATTATGTTTAGTACCTTGGACACTGTAGCTTATTCACTTAAATCTCTGATAAATTGTGTGTCTGGTATGCACAGTCTGGTTAGCACGGTTAGTAAGGTGTTGATTTTGCACTATCAAATTAAGACTGTCATTGGTTCGAATCCCATGTTATCTTGTTTCTATTTTACTAGTGTGGTTTGTGGCTCTATAATATGAATGCCTATGTCTTTTAACAACAATAGTCAAGTCTTCCAATGGACTTTTTAGTGAAACCCAATAGATAGCTTTATTTTCTCTTTGTTCACTCAAATATTGAATGCTTATGTCTTATAAATTTAGTAGGAAAGTATTCTAATGACTTGCTTATGACACCCCATAGAATATATCATGTTTAGTACCTTGGACACTGTAGCTTATTCACTTAAATCTCTGATAAATTGTGTGTCTGCTATGCACAGTCTGGTTAGCACAGTTAGTAAGGTGTTGGGTTTGCACTATCAAATTAAGACTGTCATTGGTTCGAATCCCATGTTGTCATCTTTTTATTTTACTAGTGTGATTTGTGGCTCTATAATATGAATGCCTATGTCTTTTAACAACAATAGTCAAGTCTTCCAATGGACTTTTTAGTGAAACCCAATAGATAGCTTTATTTTCTCTTTGTTTACTCAAATATTGAATGCTTATGTCTTATAAATTTAGTAGGAAAGTATTCTTATGACTTGCTTATGACACCCCATAGAATATATTATGTTTAGTACCTTGGACACTGTAGCTTATTCACTTAAATCTCTGATAAATTGGGCATCTGGTATGCACAGTCTGGTTAGCACAGTTAGTAAGGTGTTGGGTTTGCACTATCAAATTAAGACTGTCATTGGTTCGAATCCCATGTTATCATGTTTCTATTTTACTAGTGTGGTTTGTGGCTCTATAATATGAATGTCTATGTCTTTTAACAACAATAGTCAAGTCTTCCAATGGACTTTTTAGTGAAACCCAATAGATAGCTTTATTTTCTCTTTGTTTACTCAAATATTGAATGCTTATGTCTTATAAATTTAGTAGGAAAGTATTCTAATGACTTGCTTATGACACCCCATAGAATATATTATGTTTAGTACCTTGGACACTGTAGCTTATTCACTTAAATCTCTGATAAATTGTGTGTCTTGTATGCACAGTCTGGTTAGCACAGTTAGTAAGGTGTTGGATTTGCACTATCAAATTAAGACTGTCATTGGTTCGAATCCCATGTTATCATCTTTTTATTTTACTAGTGTGATTTGTGGCTCTATAATATGTATGCCTATGTCTTTTAACAACAATAGTCAAGTCTTCCAATGGACTTTTTAGTGAAACCCAATAGATAGCTTTATTTTCTCTTTGTTTACTCAAATATTGAATGCTTATGTCTTATAAATTTAGTAGGAAAGTATTCTAATGACTTGCTTATGATACCCCATAGAATATATTATGTTTAGTACCTTGGACACTGTAGCTTATTCACTTAAATCTCTGATAAATTGTGTGTCTGGTATGCACAGTCTGGTTAGCACAGTTAGTAAGGTGTTGGGTTTGCACTGTCAAATTAAGACTGTCGTTGGTTCGAATCCCATGTTATCATGTTTCTATTTTACTAGTGTGGTTTGTGGCTCTATAATATGAATGTCTATGTCTTTTAACAACAATAGTCAAGTCTTCCAATGGACTTTTTAGTGAAACCCAATAGATAGCTTTATTTTCTCTTTGTTTACTCAAATATTGAATGCTTATGTCTTATAAATTTAGTAGGAAATTATTCTAATGACTTGCTTATGACACCCCATAGAATATATTATGTTTAGTACCTTGGACACTGTAGCTTATTCACTTAAATCTCTGATAAATTGTGTGTCTTGTATGCACAGTTTGGTTAGCACAGTTAGTAAGGTGTTGGGTTTGCACTATCAAATTAAGACTGTCATTGGTACGAATCCCATGTTATCATCTTTTTATTTTACTAGTGTGATTTGTGGCTCTATAATATGAATGCCTATGTCTTTTAACAACAATAGTCAAGTCTTCCAATGGACTTTTTAGTGAAACCCAATAGATAGCTTTATTTTCTCTTTGTTTACTCAAATATTGAATGCTTATGTCTTATAAATTTAGTAGGAAAGTATTCTAATGACTTGCTTATGACACCCCATAGAATATATTATGTTTAGTACCTTGGACACTGTAGCTTATTCACTTAAATCTCTGATAAATTGTGTGTCTGGTATGCACAGTCTGGTTAGCACAGTTAGTAAAGTGTTGGGTTTGCACTATCAAATTAAGACTGTTGTTGGTTCGAATCCCATGTTATCATATTTATATTTTACTAGTGTGGTTTGTGGCTCTATACTATGAATGTCTATGTCTTTTAACAACAATAGTCAAGTCTTCCAATGGACTTTTTAGTGAAACCCAATAGATAGCTTTATTTTCTCTTTGTTTACTCAAATATTGAATGCTTATGTCTTATAAATTTAGTAGGAAAGTATTCTGACTTGCTTATGACACCCCATAGAATATATTATGTTTAGTACTTTGGACACTGTTGCTTATTCACTTAAATCTCTGATAAATTGTGTGTCTAGAATGCACAGTCTGGTTAGCACAGTTAGTAAGGTGTTGGGTTTGCACTATAAAATTAAGACTGTCATTGGTTCGAATTCCATGTTATCATGTTTTTATTTTACTCGTGTGGTTTGTGGCTCTACAATATGAATGCCTATGTCTTTTAACAACAATAGTCAAGTCTTCCAATGGACTTTTTAGTGAAACCCAATAGATAGCTTTATTTTCTCTTTGTTTACTCAAATATTGAATGCTTATGTCTTATAAATTTAGTAGGAAAGTATTCTAATGACTTGCTTATGATACCCCATAGAATATATTATGTTTAGTACCTTGGACACTGTAGCTTATTCACTTAAATCTCTGATAAATTGTGCGTCTGGTATGCACAGTCTGGTTAGCACAGTTAGTAAGGTGTTGGGTTTGCACTGTCAAATTAAGACTGTCGTTGGTTCGAATCCCATGTTATCATGTTTCTATTTTACTAGTGTGGTTTGTGGCTCTATAATATGAATGTCTATGTCTTTTAACAACAATAGTCAAGTCTTCCAATGGACTTTTTAGTGAAACCCAATAGATAGCTTTATTTTCTCTTTGTTTACTCAAATATTGAATGCTTATGTCTTATAAATTTAGTAGGAAATTATTCTAATGACTTGCTTATGACACCCCATAGAATATATTATGTTTAGTACCTTGGACACTGTAGCTTATTCACTTAAATCTCTGATAAATTGTGTTTCTTGTATGCACAGTTTGGTTAGCACAGTTAGTAAGGTGTTGGGTTTGCACTATCAAATTAAGACTGTCATTGGTACGAATCCCATGTTATCATCTTTTTATTTTACTAGTGTGATTTGTGGCTCTATAATATGAATGCCTATGTCTTTTAACAACAATAGTCAAGTCTTCCAATGGACTTTTTAGTGAAACCCAATAGATAGCTTTATTTTCTCTTTGTTTACTCAAATATTGAATGCTTATGTCTTATAAATTTAGTAGGAAAGTATTCTAATGACTTGCTTATGACACCCCATAGAATATATTATGTTTAGTACCTTGGACACTGTAGCTCATTCACTTAAATCTCTGATAAATTGTGTGTCTGGTATGCACAGTCTGGTTAGCACAGTTAGTAAGGTGTTGGGTTTGCACTATCAAATTAAGACTGTTGTTGGTTCAAATCCCATGTTATCATATTTCTATTTTACTAGTGTGGTTTGTGGCTCTATACTATGAATGTCTATGTCTTTTAACAACAATAGTCAAGTCTTCCAATGGACTTTTTAGTGAAACCCAATAGATAGCTTTATTTTCTCTTTGTTTACTCAAATATTGAATGCTTATGTCTTATAAATTTAGTAGGAAAGTATTCTGACTTGCTTATGACACCCCATAGAATATATTATGTTTAGTACTTTGGACACTGTTGCTTATTCACTTAAATCTCTGATAAATTGTGTGTCTAGAATGCACAGTCTGGTTAGCACAGTTAGTAAGGTGTTGGGTTTGCACTATAAAATTAAGACTGTCATTGGTTCGAATTCCATGTTATCATGTTTTTATTTTACTAGTGTGGTTTATGGCTCTACAATATGAATGCCTATGTCTTTTAACAACAATAGTCAAGTCTTCCAATGGACTTTTTAGTGAAACCCAATAGATAGCTTTATTTTCTCTTTGTTTACTCAAATATTGAATGCTTATGTCTTATAAATTTAGTAGGAAAGTATTCTAATGACTTGCTTATGATACCCCATAGAATATATTATGTTTAGTACCTTGGACACTGTAGCTTATTCACTTAAATCTCTGATAAATTGTGTGTCTTGTTTGCACAGTCTGGTTAGCACAGTTAGTAAGGTGTTGGATTTGCACTATAAAATTAAGACTGTCATTGGTTCGAATCCCATGTTATCATCTTTTTATTTTACTAGTGTGATTTGTGGCTCTATAATATGTATGCCTATGTCTTTTAACAACAATAGTCAAGTCTTCCAATGGACTTTTTAGTGAAACCCAATAGATAGCTTTATTTTCTCTTTGTTCACTCAAATATTGAATGCTTATGTCTTATAAATTTAGTAGGAAAGTATTCTAATGACTTGCTTATGACACCCCATAGAATATATCATGTTTAGTACCTTGGACACTGTAGCTTATTCACTTAAATCTCTGATAAATTGTGTGTCTGCTATGCACAGTCTGGTTAGCACAGTTAGTAAGGTGTTGGGTTTGCACTATCAAATTAAGACTGTCATTGGTTCGAATCCCATGTTATCATCTTTTTATTTTACTAGTGTGATTTGTGGCTCTATAATATGAATGCCTATGTCTTTTAACAACAATAGTCAAGTCTTCCAATGGACTTTTTAGTGAAACCCAATAGATAGCTTTATTTTCTCTTTGTTTACTCAAATATTGAATGCTTATGTCTTATAAATTTAGTAGGAAAGTATTCTAATGACTTGCTTATGACACCCCATAGAATATATTATGTTTAGTACATTGGACACTGTAGCTTATTCACTTAAATCTCTGATAAATTGTGGGTCTTGTATGCACAGTCTGGTTAGCACAGTTAGTAAGGTGTTGAGTTTGCACTATCAAATTAAGACTGTCATTGGTTCGAATCCCATGTTATCATCTTTTTATTTTACTAGTGTGATTTGTGGCTCTATAATATGAATGCCTATGTCTTTTAACAACAATAGTCAAGTCTTCCAATGGACTTTTTAGTGAAACCCAATAGATAGCTTTATTTTCTCTTTGTTTACTCAAATATTGAATGCTTATGTCTTATAAATTTAGTAGGAAAGTATTCTAATGACTTGCTTATGACACCCCATAGAATATATTCTGTTTAGTACCTTGGACACTGTAGCTTATTCACTTAAATCTCTGATAAATTGTGTGTCTGGTATGCACAGTCTGGTTAGCACGGTTAGTAAGGTGTTGATTTTGCACTATCAAATTAAGACTGTCATTGGTTCGAATCCCATGTTATTTTGTTTCTATTTTACTAGTGTGGTTTGTGGCTCTATAATATGAATGCCTATGTCTTTTAACAACAATAGTCAAGTCTTCCAATGGACTTTTTAGTGAAACCCAATAGATAGCTTTATTTTCTCTTTGTTTACTCAAATATTGAATGCTTATGTCTTATAAATTTAGTAGGAAATTATTCTAATGACTTGCTTATGACACCCCATAGAATATATTATGTTTAGTACCTTGGACACTGTAGCTTATTCACTTAAATCTCTGATAAATTGCTTGTCTGGTATGCACAGTCTGGTTAGCACAGTTAGTAAGGTGTTGGGTTTGCACTATCAAATTAAGACTGTTGTTGGTTCGAATCCCATGTTATCATATTTATATTTTACTAGTGTGGTTTGTGGCTCTATACTATGAATGTCTATGTCTTTTAACAACAATAGTCAAGTCTTCCAATGGACTTTTTAGTGAAACCCAATAGGTAGCTTTATTTTCTCTTTGTTTACTCAAATATTGAATGCTTATGTCTTATAAATTTAGTAGGAAAGTATTCTAATGACTTGCTTATGACACCCCATAGAATATATTATGTTTAGTACCTTGGACACTGTAGCTTATTCACTTAAATCTCTGATAAATTGTGTGTTTGTATGCACAGTCTGGTTAGCACATTTAGTAAGGTGTTGGATTTGCACTATCAAATTAAGACTGTCATTGGTTTGAATCCCATGTTATCATCTTTTTATTTTACTAGTGTGATTTGTGGCTCTATAATATGTATGCCTATGTCTTTTAACAACAATAGTCAAGTCTTCCAATGGACTTTTTAGTGAAACCCAATAGATAGCTTTATTTTCTCTTTGTTTACTCAAATATTGAATGCTTATGTCTTATAAATTTAGTAGGAAAGTATTCTAATGACTTGCTTATGATACCCCATAGAATATATTATGTTTAGTACCTTGGACACTGTAGCTTATTCACTTAAATCTCTGATAAATTGTGTGTCTGGTATGCACAGTCTGGTTAGCACAGTTAGTAAGGTGTTGGGTTTGCACTGTCAAATTAAGACTGTCGTTGGTTCGAATCCCATGTTATCATGTTTCTATTTTACTAGTGTGGTTTGTGGCTCTATAATATGAATGTCTATGTCTTTTAACAACAATAGTCAAGTCTTCCAATGGACTTTTTAGTGAAACCCAATAGATAGCTTTATTTTCTCTTTGTTTACTCAAATATTGAATGCTTATGTCTTATAAATTTAGTAGGAAATTATTCTAATGACTTGCTTATGACACCCCATAGAATATATTATGTTTAGTACCTTGGACACTGTAGCTTATTCACTTAAATCTCTGATAAATTGTGTGTCTTGTATGCACAGTTTGGTTAGCACAGTTAGTAAGGTGTTGGGTTTGCACTATCAAATTAAGACTGTCATTGGTACGAATCCCATGTTATCATCTTTTTATTTTACTAGTGTGATTTGTGGCTCTATAATATGAATGCCTATGTCTTTTAACAACAATAGTCAAGTCTTCCAATGGACTTTTTAGTGAAACCCAATAGATAGCTTTATTTTCTCTTTGTTTACTCAAATATTGAATGCTTATGTCTTATAAATTTGGTAGGAAAGTATTCTAATGACTTGCTTATGACACCCCATAGAATATATTATGTTTAGTACCTTGGACACTGTAGCTTATTCACTTAAATCTCTGATAAATTGTGTGTCTGGTATGCACAGTCTGGTTAGCACAGTTAGTAAGGTGTTGGGTTTGCACTATCAAATTAAGACTGTTGTTGGTTCGAATCCCATGTTATCATATTTCTATTTTACTAGTGTGGTTTGTGGCTCTATACTATGAATGTCTATGTCTTTTAACAACAATAGTCAAGTCTTCCAATGGACTTTTTAGTGAAACCCAATAGATAGCTTTATTTTCTCTTTGTTTACTCAAATATTGAATGCTTATGTCTTATAAATTTAGTAGGAAATTATTCTAATGACTTGCTTATGACACCCCATAGAATATATTATGTTTAGTACCTTGGACACTGTAGCTTATTCACTTAAATCTCTGATAAATTGTGTGTCTTGTATGCACAGTTTTGTTAGCACAGTTAGTAAGGTGTTGGGTTTGCACTATCAAATTAAGACTGTCATTGGTACGAATCCCATGTTATCATCTTTTTATTTTACTAGTGTGATTTGTGGCTCTATAATATGAATGCCTATGTCTTTTAACAACAATAGTCAAGTCTTCCAATGGACTTTTTAGTGAAACCCAATAGATAGCTTTATTTTCTCTTTGTTTACTCAAATATTGAATGCTTATGTCTTATAAATTTAGTAGGAAAGTATTCTAATGACTTGCTTATGACACCCCATAGAATATATTATGTTTAGTACCTTGGACACTGTAGCTTATTCACTTAAATCTCTGATAAATTGTGTGTCTGGTATGCACAGTCTGGTTAGCACAGTTAGTAAGGTGTTGGGTTTGCACTATCAAATTAAGTCTGTTGTTGGTTCGAATCCCATGTTATCATATTTCTATTTTACTAGTGTGGTTTGTGGCTCTATACTATGAATGTCTATGTCTTTTAACAACAATAGTCAAGTCTTCCAATGGACTTTTTAGTGAAACCCAATAGATAGCTTTATTTTCTCTTTGTTTACTCAAATATTGAATGCTTATGTCTTGTAAATTTAGTAGGAAAGTATTCTAATGACTTGGTTATGACACCCCATAGAATATATTATGTTTAGTACCTTGGACACTGTAGCTTATTCACTTAAATCTCTGATAAATTGTGTGTCTGGTATGCACAGTCTGGTTAGCACGGTTAGTAAGGTGTTGATTTTGCACTATCAAATTAAGACTGTCATTGGTTCGAATCCCATGTTATCTTGTTTCTATTTTACTAGTGTGGTTTGTGGCTCTATAATATGAATGCCTATGTCTTTTAACAACAATAGTCAAGTCTTCCAATGGACTTTTTAGTGAAACCCAATAGATAGCTTTATTTTCTCTTTGTTTACTCAAATATTGAATGCTTATGTCTTATAAATTTAGTAGGAAAGTATTCTTATGACTTGCTTATGACACCCCATAGAATATATTATGTTTAGTACCTTGGACACTGTAGCTTATTCACTTAAATCTCTGATAAATTGGGCATCTGGTATGCACAGTCTGGTTAGCACAGTTAGTAAGGTGTTGGGTTTGCACTATCAAATTTAGACTGTCATTGGTTCGAATCCCATGTTATCATGTTTCTGTTTTACTAGTGTGGTTTGTGGCTCTATAATATGAATGTCTATGTCTTTTAACAACAATAGTCAAGTCTTCCAATGGACTTTTTAGTGAAACCCAATAGGTAGCTTTATTTTCTCTTTGTTTACTCAAATATTGAATGCTTATGTCTTATAAATTTAGTAGGAAAGTATTCTAATGACTTGCTTATGACACCCCATAGAATATATTATGTTTAGTACCTTGGACACTGTAGCTTATTCACTTAAATCTCTGATAAATTGTGTATTTGTATGCACAGTCTGGTTAGCACATTTAGTAAGGTGTTGGGTTTGCACTATAAAATTAAGACTGTCATTTGTTCGAATTCCATGTTATCATGTTTTTATTTTACTAGTGTGGTTTGTGGCTCTACAATATGAATGCCTATGTCTTTTAACAACAATAGTCAAGTCTTCCAATGGACTTTTTAGTGAAACCCAATAGATAGCTTTATTTTCTCTTTGTTTACTCAAATATTGAATGCTTATGTCTTATAAATTTAGTAGGAAAGTATTCTAATCACTTGCTTATGATACCCCATAGAATATATTATGTTTAGTACCTTGGACACTGTAGCTTATTCACTTAAATCTCTGATAAATTGTGTGTCTGGTATGCACAGTCTGGTTAGCACAGTTAGTAAGGTGTTGGGTTTGCACTGTCAAATTAAGACTGTCGTTGGTTCGAATCCCATGTTATCATGTTTCTATTTTACTAGTGTGGTTTGTGGCTCTATAATATGAATGTCTATGTCTTTTAACAACAATAGTCAAGTCTTCCAATGGACTTTTTAGTGAAACCCAATAGATAGCTTTATTTTCTCTTTGTTTACTCAAATATTGAATGCTTATGTCTTATAAATTTAGTAGGAAATTATTCTAATGACTTGCTTATGACACCCCATAGAATATATTATGTTTAGTACCTTGGACACTGTAGCTTATTCACTTAAATCTCTGATAAATTGTGTGTCTTGTATGCACAGTTTGGTTAGCACAGTTAGTAAGGTGTTGGGTTTGCACTATCAAATTAAGACTGTCATTGGTACGAATCCCATGTTATCATCTTTTTATTTTACTAGTGTGATTTGTGGCTCTATAATATGAATGCCTATGTCTTTTAACAACAATAGTCAAGTCTTCCAATGGACTTTTTAGTGAAACCCAATAGATAGCTTTATTTTCTCTTTGTTTACTCAAATATTGAATGCTTATGTCTTATAAATTTAGTAGGAAAGTATTCTAATGACTTGCTTATGACACCCCATAGAATATATTATGTTTAGTACCTTGGACACTGTAGCTTATTCACTTAAATCTCTGATAAATTGTGTGTCTGGTATGCACAGTCTGGTTAGCACAGTTAGTAAGGTGTTGGGTTTGCACTATCAAATTAAGACTGTTGTTGGTTCGAATCCCATGTTATCATATTTCTATTTTACTAGTGTGGTTTGTGGCTCTATACTATGAATGTCTATGTCTTTTAACAACAATAGTCAAGTCTTCCAATGGACTTTTTAGTGAAACCCAATAGATAGCTTTATTTTCTCTTTGTTTACTCAAATATTGAATGCTTATGTCTTATAAATTTAGTAGGAAAGTATTCTGACTTGCTTATGACACCCCATAGAATATATTATGTTTAGTACTTTGGACACTGTTGCTTATTCACTTAAATCTCTGATAAATTGTGTGTCTAGAATGCACAGTCTGGTTAGCACAGTTAGTAAGGTGTTGGGTTTGCACTATAAAATTAAGACTGTCATTGGTTCGAATTCCATGTTATCATGTTTTTATTTTACTAGTGTGGTTTGTGGCTCTACAATATGAATGCCTATGTCTTTTAACAACAATAGTCAAGTCTTCCAATGGACTTTTTAGTGAAACCCAATAGATAGCTTTATTTTCTCTTTGTTTACTCAAATATTGAATGCTTATGTCTTATAAATTTAGTAGGAAAGTATTCTAATGACTTGCTTATGATACCCCATAGAATATATTATGTTTAGTACCTTGGACACTGTAGCTTATTCACTTAAATCTCTGATAAATTGTGTGTCTGGTATGCACAGTCTGGTTAGCACAGTTAGTAAGGTGTTGGGTTTGCACTGTCAAATTAAGACTGTCATTGGTTCGAATCCCATGTTATCATCTTTTTATTTTACTAGTGTGATTTGTGGCTCTATAATATGTATGCCTATGTCTTTTAACAACAATAGTCAAGTCTTCCAATGGACTTTTTAGTGAAACCCAATAGATAGCTTTATTTTCTCTTTGTTTACTCAAATATTGAATGCTTATGTCTTATAAATTTAGTAGGAAAGTATTCTAATGACTTGCTTATGATACCCCATAGAATATATTATGTTTAGTACCTTGGACACTGTAGCTTATTCACTTAAATCTCTGATAAATTGTGTGTCTGGTATGCACAGTCTGGTTAGCACAGTTAGTAAGGTGTTGGGTTTGCACTGTCAAATTAAGACTGTCGTTGGTTCGAATCCCATGTTATCATCTTTTTATTTTACTGGTGTGGTTTGTGGCTCTATAATATGAATGCCTATGTCTTTTAACAACAATAGTCAAGTCTTCCAATGGACTTTTTAGTGAAACCCAATAGATAGCTTTATTTTCTCTTTGTTTACTCAAATATTGAATGCTTATGTCTTATAAATTTAGTAGGAAAGTATTCTAATGACTTGCTTATGACACCCCATAGAATATATTATGTTTAGTACTTTGGACACTGTTGCTTATTCACTTAAATCTCTGATAAATTGTGTGTCTAGAATGCACAGTCTGGTTAGCACAGTTAGTAAGGTGTTGGGTTTGCACTATAAAATTAAGACTGTCATTGGTTCGAATTCCATGTTATCATGTTTTTATTTTACTAGTGTGGTTTGTGGCTCTACAATATGAATGCCTATGTCTTTTAACAACAATAGTCAAGTCTTCCAATGAACTATTTAGTGAAACCCAATAGATAGCTTTATTTTTTCTTTGTTTACTCAAATATTGAATGCTTATGTCTTGTAAATTTAGTAGGAAAGTATTCTAATGACTTGCTTATGACACCCCATAGAATATATTATGTTTAGTACTTTGGACACTGTAGCTTATTCACTTAAATCTCTGCTAAATTGTGAATCTGGTATGCACAGTCTGGTTAGCACGGTAAGTAAGGTGTTGATTTTGCACTATCAAATTAAGACTGTCATTGGTTCGAATCCCATGTTATCATCTTTTTATTTTACTAGTGTGGTTTGTGGCTCTATAATATGAATGCCTATGTCTTTTAACAACAATAGTCAAGTCTTCCAATGGACTTTTTAGTGAAACCCAATAGATAGCTTTATTTTCTCTTTGTTTACTCAAATATTGAATGCTTATGTCTTATAAATTTAGTAGGAAAGTATTCTAATGACTTGCTTATGACACCCCATAGAATATATTATGTTTAGTACCTTGGACACTGTAGCTTATTCACTTAAATCTCTGATAAATTGTGTGTCTGGTATGCACAGTCTGGTTAGCACGGTTAGTAAGGTGTTGATTTTGCACTATCAAATTAAGACTGTCATTGGTTCGAATCCCATGTTATCATGTTTCTATTTTACTAGTGTGGTTTGTGGCTCTATAATATGAATGCCTATGTCTTTTAACAACAATAGTCAAGTCTTCCAATGGACTTTTTAGTGAAACCCAATAGATAGCTTTATTTTCTCTTTGTTTACTCAAATATTGAATGCTTATGTCTTATAAATTTAGTAGGAAAGTATTCTAATGACTTGCTTATGACACCCCATAGAATATATTATGTTTAGTACCTTGGACACTGTAGCTTATTCACTTAAATCTCTGATAAATTGTGCATCTGGTATGCACTGTCTGGTTAGCACAGTTAGTAAGGTGTTGGATTTGCACTATCAAATTAAGACTGTCATTGGTTCGAATCCCATGTTATCATCTTTCTATTTTACTAGTGTGATTTGTGGCTCTATAATATGAATGCCTATGTCTTTTAACAACAATAGTCAAGTCTTCCAATGGACTTTTTAGTGAAACCCAATAGATAGCTTTATTTTCTCTTTGTTTACTCAAATATTGAATGTTTATGTCTTATAAATTTAGTAGGAAAGTATTCTGACTTGTTTATGACACCCCATAGAATATATTATGTTTAGTACTTTGGACACTGTAGCTTATTCACTTAAATCTCTGATAAATTGTGTGTCTAGTATGCACAGTCTGGTTAGCACAGTTAGTAAGGTGTTGGGTTTGCACTATAAAATTAAGACTGTCATTGGTTCGAATTCCATGTTATCATGTTTTTTTACTAGTGTGGTTTGTGGCTCTATAATATGAATGCCTATGTCTTTTAACAACAATAGTCAAGTCTTCCAATGGACTTTTTAGTGAAACCCAATAGATAGCTTTATTTTCTCTTTGTTTACTCAAATATTGAATGCTTATGTCTTATAAATTTAGTAGGAAAGTATTCTAATGACTTGCTTATGACACCCCATAGAATATATTATGTTTAGTACCTTGGACACTGTAGCTTATTCACTTAAATCTCTGATAAATTGTGTGTCTGGTATGCACAGTCTGGTTAGCACGGTTAGTAAGGTGTTGATTTTGCACTATCAAATTAAGACTGTCATTGGTTCGAATCCTATGTTATCACGTTTCTATTTTACTAGTGTGGTTTGTGGCTCTATAATATGAATGCCTATGTCTTTTAACAACAATAGTCAAGTCTTCCAATGGACTTTTTAGTGAAACCCAATAGATAGCTTTATTTTCTCTTTGTTTACTCAAATATTGAATGCTTATGTCTTATAAATTTAGTAGGAAAGTATTCTAATGACTTGCTTATGACACCCCATAGAATATATTATGTTTAGTACCTTGGACACTGTAGCTTATTCACTTAAATCTCTGATAAATTGTGCATCTGGTATGCACTGTCTGGTTAGCACAGTTAGTAAGGTGTTGGATTTGCACTATCAAATTAAGACTGTCATTGGTTCGAATCCCATGTTATCATCTTTTTATTTTACTAGTGTGATTTGTGGCTCTATAATATGAATGCCTATGTCTTTTAACAACAATAGTCAAGTCTTCCAATGGACTTTTTAGTGAAACCCAATAGATAGCTTTATTTTCTCTTTGTTTACTCAAATATTGAATGTTTATGTCTTATAAATTTAGTAGGAAAGTATTCTGACTTGCTTATGACACCCCATAGAATATATTATGTTTAGTACTTTGGACACTGTAGCTTATTCACTTAAATCTCTGATAAATTGTGTGTCTAGTATGCACAGTCTGGTTAGCACAGTTAGTAAGGTGTTGGGTTTGCACTATAAAATTAAGACTGTCATTGGTTCGAATTCCATGTTATCATGTTTTTATTTTACTAGTGTGGTTTGTGGCTCTACAATATGAATGCCTATGTCTTTTAACAACAATAGTCAAGTCTTCCAATGAACTATTTAGTGAAACCCAATAGATAGCTTTATTTTTTCTTTGTTTACTCAAATATTGAATGCTTATGTCTTATAAATTTAGTAGGAAAGTATTCTAATGACTTGCTTATGACACCCCATAGAATATATTATGTTTAGTTCTTTGGACACTGTAGCTTATTCACTTAAATCTCTGATAAATTGTGTGTCTGGTATGCACTGTCTGGTTAGCACGGTAAGTAAGGTGTTGATTTTGCACTATCAAATTAAGACTGTCATTGGTTCGAATCCCATGTTATCATCTTTTTATTTTACTAGTGTGGTTTGGGGCTCTATAATATGAATGCCTATGTCTTTTAACAACAATAGTCAAGTCTTCCAATGGACTTTTTAGTGAAACCCAATAGATAGCTTTATTTTCTCTTTGTTTACTCAAATATTGAATGCCTATGTCTTATAAATTTAGTAGGAAAGTATTCTAATGACTTGCTTATGACACCCCATAGAATATATTATGTTTAGTACCTTGGACACTGTAGCTTATTCACTTAAATCTCTGATAAATTGTGTGTCTGGTATGCACAGTCTGGTTAGCACAGTTAGTAAGGTGTTGGGTTTGTACTATCAAATTAAGGCTGTCGTTGGTTTGAATCCCATGTTTTCATGTTTTTATTTTACTAGTGTGGTTTGTGGCTCTATAATATGAATGCCTATGTCTTTTAACAACAATAGTCAAGTCTTCCAATGGACTTTTTAGTGAAACCCAATAGATAGCTTTATTTTCTCTTTGTTTACTCAAATATTGAATGCTTATGTCTTATAAATTTAGTAGGAAAGTAATCTGACTTGCTTATGACACCCCATAGAATATATTATGTTTAGTACCTTGGACACTGTAGCTTATTCACTTAAATCTCTGATAAATTGTGTGTCTAGTATGCACAGTCTGGTTAGCACAGTTAGTAAGGTGTTGGGTTTGCACTATCAAATTAAGACTGTCCTTGGTTCGAATTACATGTTATCATGTTTTTATTTTACTAGTGTGGTTTGTGGCTCTACAATATGAATGCCTATGTCTTTTAACAACAATAGTCAAGTCTTCCAATGAACTATTTAGTGAAACCCAATAGATAGCTTTATTTTCTCTTTGTTTACTCAAATATTGAATGCTTATGTCTTATAAATTTAGTAGGAAAGTATTCTAATGACTTGCTTATGACACCCCATAGAATATATTATGTTTAGTACCTTGGACACTGTAGCTTATTCACTTAAATCTCTGATAAATTGTGTGTCTTGTATGCACAGTTTGGTTAGCACAGTTAGTAAGGTGTTGGGTTTGCACTATCAAATTAAGACTGTCATTGGTACGAATCCCATGTTATCATCTTTTTATTTTACTAGTGTGATTTGTGGCTCTATAATATGAATGCCTATGTCTTTTAACAACAATAGTCAAGTCTTCCAATGGACTTTTTAGTGAAACCCAATAGATAGCTTTATTTTCTCTTTGTTTACTCAAATATTGAATGCTTATGTCTTATAAATTTAGTAGGAAAGTATTCTAATGACTTGCTTATGACACCCCATAGAATATATTATGTTTAGTACCTTGGACACTGTAGCTTATTCACTTAAATCTCTGATAAATTGTGTGTCTGGTATGCACAGTCTGGTTAGCACAGTTAGTAAGGTGTTGGGTTTGCACTATCAAATTAAGACTGTTGTTGGTTCGAATCCCATGTTATCATATTTCTATTTTACTAGTGTGGTTTGTGGCTCTATACTATGAATGTCTATGTCTTTTAACAACAATAGTCAAGTCTTCCAATGGACTTTTTAGTGAAACCCAATAGATAGCTTTATTTTCTCTTTGTTTACTCAAATATTGAATGCTTATGTCTTATAAATTTAGTAGGAAAGTATTCTGACTTGCTTATGACACCCCATAGAATATATTATGTTTAGTACTTTGGACACTGTTGCTTATTCACTTAAATCTCTGATAAATTGTGTGTCTAGAATGCACAGTCTGGTTAGCACAGTTAGTAAGGTGTTGGGTTTGCACTATAAAATTAAGACTGTCATTGGTTCGAATTCCATGTTATCATGTTTTTATTTTACTAGTGTGGTTTGTGGCTCTACAATATGAATGCCTATGTCTTTTAACAACAATAGTCAAGTCTTCCAATGGACTTTTTAGTGAAACCCAATAGATAGCTTTATTTTCTCTTTGTTTACTCAAATATTGAATGCTTATGTCTTATAAATTTAGTAGGAAAGTATTCTAATGACTTGCTTATGATACCCCATAGAATATATTATGTTTAGTACCTTGGACACTGTAGCTTATTCACTTAAATCTCTGATAAATTGTGTGTCTGGTATGCACAGTCTGGTTAGCACAGTTAGTAAGGTGTTGGGTTTGCACTGTCAAATTAAGACTGTCATTGGTTCGAATCCCATGTTATCATCTTTTTATTTTACTAGTGTGATTTGTGGCTCTATAATATGTATGCCTATGTCTTTTAACAACAATAGTCAAGTCTTCCAATGGACTTTTTAGTGAAACCCAATAGATAGCTTTATTTTCTCTTTGTTTACTCAAATATTGAATGCTTATGTCTTATAAATTTAGTAGGAAAGTATTCTAATGACTTGCTTATGATACCCCATAGAATATATTATGTTTAGTACCTTGGACACTGTAGCTTATTCACTTAAATCTCTGATAAATTGTGTGTCTGGTATGCACAGTCTGGTTAGCACAGTTAGTAAGGTGTTGGGTTTGCACTGTCAAATTAAGACTGTCGTTGGTTCGAATCCCATGTTATCATCTTTTTATTTTACTGGTGTGGTTTGTGGCTCTATAATATGAATGCCTATGTCTTTTAACAACAATAGTCAAGTCTTCCAATGGACTTTTTAGTGAAACCCAATAGATAGCTTTATTTTCTCTTTGTTTACTCAAATATTGAATGCTTATGTCTTATAAATTTAGTAGGAAAGTATTCTAATGACTTGCTTATGACACCCCATAGAATATATTATGTTTAGTACTTTGGACACTGTTGCTTATTCACTTAAATCTCTGATAAATTGTGTGTCTAGAATGCACAGTCTGGTTAGCACAGTTAGTAAGGTGTTGGGTTTGCACTATAAAATTAAGACTGTCATTGGTTCGAATTCCATGTTATCATGTTTTTATTTTACTAGTGTGGTTTGTGGCTCTACAATATGAATGCCTATGTCTTTTAACAACAATAGTCAAGTCTTCCAATGAACTATTTAGTGAAACCCAATAGATAGCTTTATTTTTTCTTTGTTTACTCAAATATTGAATGCTTATGTCTTGTAAATTTAGTAGGAAAGTATTCTAATGACTTGCTTATGACACCCCATAGAATATATTATGTTTAGTACTTTGGACACTGTAGCTTATTCACTTAAATCTCTGCTAAATTGTGAATCTGGTATGCACAGTCTGGTTAGCACGGTAAGTAAGGTGTTGATTTTGCACTATCAAATTAAGACTGTCATTGGTTCGAATCCCATGTTATCATCTTTTTATTTTACTAGTGTGGTTTGTGGCTCTATAATATGAATGCCTATGTCTTTTAACAACAATAGTCAAGTCTTCCAATGGACTTTTTAGTGAAACCCAATAGATAGCTTTATTTTCTCTTTGTTTACTCAAATATTGAATGCTTATGTCTTATAAATTTAGTAGGAAAGTATTCTAATGACTTGCTTATGACACCCCATAGAATATATTATGTTTAGTACCTTGGACACTGTAGCTTATTCACTTAAATCTCTGATAAATTGTGTGTCTGGTATGCACAGTCTGGTTAGCACGGTTAGTAAGGTGTTGATTTTGCACTATCAAATTAAGACTGTCATTGGTTCGAATCCCATGTTATCATGTTTCTATTTTACTAGTGTGGTTTGTGGCTCTATAATATGAATGCCTATGTCTTTTAACAACAATAGTCAAGTCTTCCAATGGACTTTTTAGTGAAACCCAATAGATAGCTTTATTTTCTCTTTGTTTACTCAAATATTGAATGCTTATGTCTTATAAATTTAGTAGGAAAGTATTCTAATGACTTGCTTATGACACCCCATAGAATATATTATGTTTAGTACCTTGGACACTGTAGCTTATTCACTTAAATCTCTGATAAATTGTGCATCTGGTATGCACTGTCTGGTTAGCACAGTTAGTAAGGTGTTGGATTTGCACTATCAAATTAAGACTGTCATTGGTTCGAATCCCATGTTATCATCTTTCTATTTTACTAGTGTGATTTGTGGCTCTATAATATGAATGCCTATGTCTTTTAACAACAATAGTCAAGTCTTCCAATGGACTTTTTAGTGAAACCCAATAGATAGCTTTATTTTCTCTTTGTTTACTCAAATATTGAATGTTTATGTCTTATAAATTTAGTAGGAAAGTATTCTGACTTGTTTATGACACCCCATAGAATATATTATGTTTAGTACTTTGGACACTGTAGCTTATTCACTTAAATCTCTGATAAATTGTGTGTCTAGTATGCACAGTCTGGTTAGCACAGTTAGTAAGGTGTTGGGTTTGCACTATAAAATTAAGACTGTCATTGGTTCGAATTCCATGTTATCATGTTTTTATTTTACTAGTGTGGTTTGTGGCTCTACAATATGAATGCCTATGTCTTTTAACAACAATAGTCAAGTCTTCCAATGAACTATTTAGTGAAACCCAATAGATAGCTTTATTTTTTCTTTGTTTACTCAAATATTGAATGCTTATGTCTTATAAATTTAGTAGGAAAGTATTCTAATGACTTGCTTATGACACCCCATAGAATATATTATGTTTAGTACTTTGGACACTGTAGCTTATTCACTTAAATCTCTGATAAATTGTGTGTCTGGTATGCACTGTCTGGTTAGCACGGTAAGTAAGGTGTTGATTTTGCACTATCAAATTAAGACTGTCATTGGTTCGAATCCCATGTTATCATCTTTTTATTTTACTAGTGTGGTTTGTGGCTCTATAATATGAATGCCTATGTCTTTTAACAACAATAGTCAAGTCTTCCAATGGACTTTTTAGTGAAACCCAATAGATAGCTTTATTTTCTCTTTGTTTACTCAAATATTGAATGCTTATGTCTTATAAATTTAGTAGGAAAGTATTCTAATGACTTGCTTATGACACCCCATAGAATATATTATGTTTAGTACCTTGGACACTGTAGCTTATTCACTTAAATCTCTGATAAATTGTGTGTCTGGTATGCACAGTCTGGTTAGCACGGTTAGTAAGGTGTTGATTTTGCACTATCAAATTAAGACTGTCATTGGTTCGAATCCTATGTTATCATGTTTCTATTTTACTAGTGTGGTTTGTGGCTCTATAATATGAATGCCTATGTCTTTTAACAACAATAGTCAAGTCTTCCAATGGACTTTTTAGTGAAACCCAATAGATAGCTTTATTTTCTCTTTGTTTACTCAAATATTGAATGCTTATGTCTTATAAATTTAGTAGGAAAGTATTCTAATGACTTGCTTATGACACCCCATAGAATATATTATGTTTAGTACCTTGGACACTGTAGCTTATTCACTTAAATCTCTGATAAATTGTGCATCTGGTATGCACTGTCTGGTTAGCACAGTTAGTAAGGTGTTGGATTTGCACTATCAAATTAAGACTGTCATTGGTTCGAATCCCATGTTATCATCTTTTTATTTTACTAGTGTGATTTGTGGCTCTATAATATGAATGCCTATGTCTTTTAACAACAATAGTCAAGTCTTCCAATGGACTTTTTAGTGAAACCCAATAGATAGCTTTATTTTCTCTTTGTTTACTCAAATATTGAATGTTTATGTCTTATAAATTTAGTAGGAAAGTATTCTGACTTGCTTATGACACCCCATAGAATATATTATGTTTAGTACTTTGGACACTGTAGCTTATTCACTTAAATCTCTGATAAATTGTGTGTCTAGTATGCACAGTCTGGTTAGCACAGTTAGTAAGGTGTTGGGTTTGCACTATAAAATTAAGACTGTCATTGGTTCGAATTCCATGTTATCATGTTTTTATTTTACTAGTGTGGTTTGTGGCTCTACAATATGAATGCCTATGTCTTTTAACAACAATAGTCAAGTCTTCCAATGAACTATTTAGTGAAACCCAATAGATAGCTTTATTTTTTCTTTGTTTACTCAAATATTGAATGCTTATGTCTTATAAATTTAGTAGGAAAGTATTCTAATGACTTGCTTATGACACCCCATAGAATATATTATGTTTAGTTCTTTGGACACTGTAGCTTATTCACTTAAATCTCTGATAAATTGTGTGTCTGGTATGCACTGTCTGGTTAGCACGGTAAGTAAGGTGTTGATTTTGCACTATCAAATTAAGACTGTCATTGGTTCGAATCCCATGTTATCATCTTTTTATTTTACTAGTGTGGTTTGTGGCTCTATAATATGAATGCCTATGTCTTTTAACAACAATAGTCAAGTCTTCCAATGGACTTTTTAGTGAAACCCAATAGATAGCTTTATTTTCTCTTTGTTTACTCAAATATTGAATGCCTATGTCTTATAAATTTAGTAGGAAAGTATTCTAATGACTTGCTTATGACACCCCATAGAATATATTATGTTTAGTACCTTGGACACTGTAGCTTATTCACTTAAATCTCTGATAAATTGTGTGTCTGGTATGCACAGTCTGGTTAGCACAGTTAGTAAGGTGTTGGGTTTGTACTATCAAATTAAGGCTGTCGTTGGTTTGAATCCCATGTTTTCATGTTTTTATTTTACTAGTGTGGTTTGTGGCTCTATAATATGAATGCCTATGTCTTTTAACAACAATAGTCAAGTCTTCCAATGGACTTTTTAGTGAAACCCAATAGATAGCTTTATTTTCTCTTTGTTTACTCAAATATTGAATGCTTATGTCTTATAAATTTAGTAGGAAAGTAATCTGACTTGCTTATGACACCCCATAGAATATATTATGTTTAGTACCTTGGACACTGTAGCTTATTCACTTAAATCTCTGATAAATTGTGTGTCTAGTATGCACAGTCTGGTTAGCACAGTTAGTAAGGTGTTGGGTTTGCACTATCAAATTAAGACTGTCCTTGGTTCGAATTACATGTTATCATGTTTTTATTTTACTAGTGTGGTTTGTGGCTCTACAATATGAATGCCTATGTCTTTTAACAACAATAGTCAAGTCTTCCAATGAACTATTTAGTGAAACCCAATAGATAGCTTTATTTTCTCTTTGTTTACTCAAATATTGAATGCTTATGTCTTATAAATTTAGTAGGAAAGTATTCTAATGACTTGCTTATGACACCCCATAGAATATATTATGTTTAGTACCTTGGACACTGTAGCTTATTCACTTAAATCTCTGATAAATTGTGTGTCTGCTATGCACAGTCTGGTTAGCACAGTTAGTAAGGTGTTGGGTTTGCACTATCAAATTAAGACTGTCATTGGTTCGAATCTCATGTTATCATGTTTCTATTTTACTAGTGTGGTTTGTGGCTCTACAATATGAATGCCTATGTCTTTTAACAACAATAGTCAAGTCTTCCAATGAACTATTTAGTGAAACCCAATAGATAGCTTTATTTTCTCTTTGTTTACTCAAATATTGAATGCTTATGTCTTATAAATTTAGTAGGAAAGTATTCTAATGACTTGCTTATGACACCCCATAGAATATATTATGTTTAGTACCTTGGACACTGTAGCTTATTCACTTAAATCTCTGATAAATTGTGTGTCTGCTATGCACAGTCTGGTTAGCACAGTTAGTAAGGTGTTGGGTTTGCACTATCAAATTAAGACTGTCATTGGTTCGAATCCCATGTTATCATGTTTCTATTTTACTAGTGTGGTTTGTGGCTCTACAATATGAATGCCTATGTCTTTTAACAACAATAGTCAAGTCTTCCAATGGACTTTTTAGTGAAACCCAATAGATAGCTTTATTTTCTCTTTGTTTACTCAAATATTGAATGCTTATGTCTTGTAAATTTAGTAGGAAAGTATTCTAATGACTTGCTTATGACACCCCATAGAATATATTATGTTTAGTACCTTGGACACTGTAGCTTATTCACTTAAATCTCTGATAAATTGTGTGTCTAGTATGCACAGTCTGGTTAGCACAGTTAGTAAGGTGTTGGGTTTGCACTATCAAATTAAGACTGTCCTTGGTTCGAATTACATGTTATCATGTTTTTATTTTACTAGAGTGGTTTGTGGCTCTACAATATGAATGCCTATGTCTTTTAACAACAATAGTCAAGTCTTCCAATGAACTATTTAGTGAAACCCAATAGATAGCTTTATTTTCTCTTTGTTTACTCAAATATTGAATGCTTATGTCTTATAAATTTAGTAGGAAAGTATTCTAATGACTTGCTTATGACACCCCATAGAATATATTATGTTTAGTACCTTGGACACTGTAGCTTATTCACTTAAATCTCTGATAAATTGTGTGTCTGCTATGCACAGTCTGGTTAGCACAGTTAGTAAGGTGTTGGGTTTGCACTATCAAATTAAGACTGTCATTGGTTCGAATCCCATGTTATCATGTTTCTATTTTACTAGTGTGGTTTGTGGCTCTACAATATGAATGCCTATGTCTTTTAACAACAATAGTCAAGTCTTCCAATGGACTTTTTAGTGAAACCCAATAGATAGCTTTATTTTCTCTTTGTTTACTCAAATATTGAATGCTTATGTCTTATAAATTTAGTAGGAAAGTATTCTAATGACTTGCTTATGATACCCCATAGAATATATTATGTTTAGTACCTTGGACACTGTAGCTTATTCACTTAAATCTCTGATAAATTGTGTGTCTGGTATGCACAGTCTGGTTAGCACAGTTAGTAAGGTGTTGGGTTTGCACTGTCAAATTAAGACTGTCGTTGGTTCGAATCCCATGTTATCATGTTTCTATTTTACTAGTGTGGTTTGTGGCTCTATAATATGAATGTCTATGTCTTTTAACAACAATAGTCAAGTCTTCCAATGGACTTTTTAGTGAAACCCAATAGATAGCTTTATTTTCTCTTTGTTTACTCAAATATTGAATGCTTATGTCTTATAAATTTAGTAGGAAATTATTCTAATGACTTGCTTATGACACCCCATAGAATATATTATGTTTAGTACCTTGGACACTGTAGCTTATTCACTTAAATCTCTGATAAATTGTGTGTCTTGTATGCACAGTTTGGTTAGCACAGTTAGTAAGGTGTTGGGTTTGCACTATCAAATTAAGACTGTCATTGGTACGAATCCCATGTTATCATCTTTTTATTTTACTAGTGTGATTTGTGGCTCTATAATATGAATGCCTATGTCTTTTAACAACAATAGTCAAGTCTTCCAATGGACTTTTTAGTGAAACCCAATAGATAGCTTTATTTTCTCTTTGTTTACTCAAATATTGAATGCTTATGTCTTATAAATTTAGTAGGAAAGTATTCTAATGACTTGCTTATGACACCCCATAGAATATATTATGTT
Source organism: Pseudophryne corroboree (assembly GCF_028390025.1). NCBI lineage: Eukaryota > Metazoa > Chordata > Amphibia > Anura > Myobatrachidae > Pseudophryne > Pseudophryne corroboree. The sequence continues at coordinate 130,539,384 of NC_086446.1, forward strand.
TAGTACCTTGGACACTGTAGCTTATTCACTTAAATCTCTGATAAATTGTGTGTCTGGTATGCACAGTCTGGTTAGCACAGTTAGTAAGGTGTTGGGTTTGCACTATCAAATTAAGACTGTTGTTGGTTCGAATCCCATGTTATCATATTTCTATTTTACTAGTGTGGTTTGTGGCTCTATACTATGAATGTCTATGTCTTTTAACAACAATAGTCAAGTCTTCCAATGGACTTTTTAGTGAAACCCAATAGATAGCTTTATTTTCTCTTTGTTTACTCAAATATTGAATGCTTATGTCTTATAAATTTAGTAGGAAAGTATTCTGACTTGCTTATGACACCCCATAGAATATATTATGTTTAGTACTTTGGATACTGTTGCTTATTCACTTAAATCTCTGATAAATTGTGTGTCTGGTATGCACAGTCTGGTTAGCACAGTTAGTAAGGTGTTGGGTTTGCACTGTCAAATTAAGACTGTCATTGGTTCGAATCCCATGTTATCATCTTTTTATTTTACTAGTGTGATTTGTGGCTCTATAATATGTATGCCTATGTCTTTTAACAACAATAGTCAAGTCTTCCAATGGACTTTTTAGTGAAACCCAATAGATAGCTTTATTTTCTCTTTGTTTACTCAAATATTGAATGTTTATGTCTTATAAATTTAGTAGGAAAGTATTCTGACTTGCTTATGACACCCCATAGAATATATTATGTTTAGTACTTTGGACACTGTAGCTTATTCACTTAAATCTCTGATAAATTGTGTGTCTAGTATGCACAGTCTGGTTAGCACAGTTAGTAAGGTGTTGGGTTTGCACTATAAAATTAAGACTGTCATTGGTTCGAATTCCATGTTATCATGTTTTTATTTTACTAGTGTGGTTTGTGGCTCTACAATATGAATGCCTATGTCTTTTAACAACAATAGTCAAGTCTTCCAATGAACTATTTAGTGAAACCCAATAGATAGCTTTATTTTTTCTTTGTTTACTCAAATATTGAATGCTTATGTCTTATAAATTTAGTAGGAAAGTATTCTAATGACTTGCTTATGACACCCCATAGAATATATTATGTTTAGTACTTTGGACACTGTAGCTTATTCACTTAAATCTCTGATAAATTGTGTGTCTGGTATGCACAGTCTGGTTAGCACAGTTAGTAAGGTGTTGGGTTTGTACTATCAAATTAAGGCTGTCGTTGGTTTGAATCCCATGTTTTTATTTTACTAGTGTGGTTTGTGGCTCTATAATATGAATGCCTATGTCTTTTAACAACAATAGTCAAGTCTTCCAATTTACTTTTTAGTGAAACCCAATAGATAGCTTTATTTTCTCTTTGTTTACTCAAATATTGAATGCTTATGTCTTATAAATTTAGTAGGAAAGTAATCTGACTTGCTTATGACACCCCATAGAATATATTATGTTTAGTACCTTGGACACTGTAGCTTATTCACTTAAATCTCTGATAAATTGTGTGTCTAGTATGCACAGTCTGGTTAGCACAGTTAGTAAGGTGTTGGGTTTGCACTATCAAATTAAGACTGTCCTTGGTTCGAATTACATGTTATCATGTTTTTATTTTACTAGTGTGGTTTGTGGCTCTACAATATGAATGCCTATGTCTTTTAACAACAATAGTCAAGTCTTCCAATGAACTATTTAGTGAAACCCAATAGATAGCTTTATTTTCTCTTTGTTTACTCAAATATTGAATGCTTATGTCTTATAAATTTAGTAGGAAAGTATTCTAATGACTTGCTTATGACACCCCATAGAATATATTATGTTTAGTACCTTGGACACTGTAGCTTATTCACTTAAATCTCTGATAAATTGTGTGTCTGCTATGCACAGTCTGGTTAGCACAGTTAGTAAGGTGTTGGGTTTGCACTATCAAATTAAGACTGTCATTGGTTCGAATCCCATGTTATCATGTTTCTATTTTACTAGTGTGGTTTGTGGCTCTACAATATGAATGCCTATGTCTTTTAACAACAATAGTCAAGTCTTCCAATGAACTATTTAGTGAAACCCAATAGATAGCTTTATTTTCTCTTTGTTTACTCAGATATTGAATGCTTATGTCTTATAAATTTAGTAGGAAAGTAATCTGACTTGCTTATGACACCCCATAGAATATATTATGTTTAGTACCTTGGACACTGTAGCTTATTCACTTAAATCTCTGATAAATTGTGTGTCTAGTATGCACAGTCTGGTTAGCACAGTTAGTAAGGTGTTGGGTTTGCACTATCAAATTATGACTGTCCTTGGTTCGAATTACATGTTATCATGTTTTTATTTTACTAGTGTGGTTTGTGGCTCTACAATATGAATGCCTATGTCTTTTAACAACAATAGTCAAGTCTTCCAATGAACTATTTAGTGAAACCCAATAGATAGCTTTATTTTCTCTTTGTTTACTCAAATATTGAATGCTTATGTCTTATAAATTTAGTAGGAAAGTATTCTAATGACTTGCTTATGACACCCCATAGAATATATTATGTTTAGTACCTTGGACACTGTAGCTTATTCACTTAAATCTCTGATAAATTGTGTGTCTGCTATGCACAGTCTGGTTAGCACAGTTAGTAAGGTGTTGGGTTTGCACTATCAAATTAAGACTGTCATTGGTTCGAATCCCATGTTATCATGTTTCTATTTTACTAGTGTGGTTTGTGGCTCTACAATATGAATGCCTATGTCTTTTAACAACAATAGTCAAGTCTTCCAATGGACTTTTTAGTGAAACCCAATAGATAGCTTTATTTTCTCTTTGTTTACTCAAATATTGAATGCTTATGTCTTATAAATTTAGTAGGAAATTATTCTAATGACTTGCTTATGACACCCCATAGAATATATTATGTTTAGTACCTTGGACACTGTAGCTTATTCACTTAAATCTCTGATAAATTGTGTGTCTTGTATGCACAGTTTGGTTAGCACAGTTAGTAAGGTGTTGGGTTTGCACTATCAAATTAAGACTGTCATTGGTACGAATCCCATGTTATCATCTTTTTATTTTACTAGTGTGATTTGTGGCTCTATAATATGAATGCCTATGTCTTTTAACAACAATAGTCAAGTCTTCCAATGGACTTTTTAGTGAAACCCAATAGATAGCTTTATTTTCTCTTTGTTTACTCAAATATTGAATGCTTATGTCTTATAAATTTAGTAGGAAAGTATTCTAATGACTTGCTTATGACACCCCATAGAATATATTATGTTTAGTACCTTGGACACTGTAGCTTATTCACTTAAATCTCTGATAAATTGTGTGTCTGGTATGCACAGTCTGGTTAGCACAGTTAGTAAGGTGTTGGGTTTGCACTATCAAATTAAGACTGTTGTTGGTTCGAATCCCATGTTATCATATTTCTATTTTACTAGTGTGGTTTGTGGCTCTATACTATGAATGTCTATGTCTTTTAACAACAATAGTCAAGTCTTCCAATGGACTTTTTAGTGAAACCCAATAGATAGCTTTATTTTCTCTTTGTTTACTCAAATATTGAATGCTTATGTCTTATAAATTTAGTAGGAAAGTATTCTGACTTGCTTATGACACCCCATAGAATATATTATGTTTAGTACTTTGGACACTGTTGCTTATTCACTTAAATCTCTGATAAATTGTGTGTCTAGAATGCACAGTCTGGTTAGCACAGTTAGTAAGGTGTTGGGTTTGCACTATAAAATTAAGACTGTCATTTGTTCGAATTCCATGTTATCATGTTTTTATTTTACTAGTGTGGTTTGTGGCTCTACAATATGAATGCCTATGTCTTTTAACAACAATAGTCAAGTCTTCCAATGGACTTTTTAGTGAAACCCAATAGATAGCTTTATTTTCTCTTTGTTTACTCAAATATTGAATGCTTATGTCTTATAAATTTAGTAGGAAAGTATTCTAATGACTTGCTTATGATACCCCATAGAATATATTATGTTTAGTACCTTGGACACTGTAGCTTATTCACTTAAATCTCTGATAAATTGTGTGTCTGGTATGCACAGTCTGGTTAGCACAGTTAGTAAGGTGTTGGGTTTGCACTGTCAAATTAAGACTGTCGTTGGTTCGAATCCCATGTTATCATGTTTCTATTTTACTAGTGTGGTTTGTGGCTCTATAATATGAATGTCTATGTCTTTTAACAACAATAGTCAAGTCTTCCAATGGACTTTTTAGTGAAACCCAATAGATAGCTTTATTTTCTCTTTGTTTACTCAAATATTGAATGCTTATGTCTTATAAATTTAGTAGGAAATTATTCTAATGACTTGCTTATGACACCCCATAGAATATATTATGTTTAGTACCTTGGACACTGTAGCTTATTCACTTAAATCTCTGATAAATTGTGTGTCTTGTATGCACAGTTTGGTTAGCACAGTTAGTAAGGTGTTGGGTTTGCACTATCAAATTAAGACTGTCATTGGTACGAATCCCATGTTATCATCTTTTTATTTTACTAGTGTGATTTGTGGCTCTATAATATGAATGCCTATGTCTTTTAACAACAATAGTCAAGTCTTCCAATGGACTTTTTAGTGAAACCCAATAGATAGCTTTATTTTCTCTTTGTTTACTCAAATATTGAATGCTTATGTCTTATAAATGTAGTAGGAAAGTATTCTAATGACTTGCTTATGACACCCCATAGAATATATTATGTTTAGTACCTTGGACACTGTAGCTTATTCACTTAAATCTCTGATAAATTGTGTGTCTGGTATGCACAGTCTGGTTAGCACAGTTAGTAAGGTGTTGGGTTTGCACTATCAAATTAAGACTGTTGTTGGTTCGAATCCCATGTTATCATATTTCTATTTTACTAGTGTGGTTTGTGGCTCTATACTATGAATGTCTATGTCTTTTAACAACAATAGTCAAGTCTTCCAATGGACTTTTTAGTGAAACCCAATAGATAGCTTTATTTTCTCTTTGTTTACTCAAATATTGAATGCTTATGTCTTATAAATTTAGTAGGAAAGTATTCTGACTTGCTTATGACACCCCATAGAATATATTATGTTTAGTACTTTGGACACTGTTGCTTATTCACTTAAATCTCTGATAAATTGTGTGTCTGGTATGCACAGTCTGGTTAGCACAGTTAGTAAGGTGTTGGGTTTGCACTGTCAAATTAAGACTGTCATTGGTTCGAATCCCATGTTATCATCTTTTTATTTTACTAGTGTGATTTGTGGCTCTATAATATGTATGCCTATGTCTTTTAACAACAATAGTCAAGTCTTCCAATGGACTTTTTAGTGAAACCCAATAGATAGCTTTATTTTCTCTTTGTTTACTCAAATATTGAATGTTTATGTCTTATAAATTTAGTAGGAAAGTATTCTGACTTGCTTATGACACCCCATAGAATATATTATGTTTAGTACTTTGGACACTGTAGCTTATTCACTTAAATCTCTGATAAATTGTGTGTCTAGTATGCACAGTTTGGTTAGCACAGTTAGTAAGGTGTTGGGTTTGCACTATAAAATTAAGACTGTCATTGGTTCGAATTCCATGTTATCATGTTTTTATTTTACTAGTGTGGTTTGTGGCTCTACAATATGAATGCCTATGTCTTTTAACAACAATAGTCAAGTCTTCCAATGAACTATTTAGTGAAACCCAATAGATAGCTTTATTTTTTCTTTGTTTACTCAAATATTGAATGCTTATGTCTTATAAATTTAGTAGGAAAGTATTCTAATGACTTGCTTATGACACCCCATAGAATATATTATGTTTAGTACTTTGGACACTGTAGCTTATTCACTTAAATCTCTGATAAATTGTGTGTCTGGTATGCACTGTCTGGTTAGCACGGTAAGTAAGGTGTTGATTTTGCACTATCAAATTAAGACTGTCATTGGTTCGAATCCCATGTTATCATCTTTTTATTTTACTAGTGTGGTTTGTGGCTCTATAATATGAATGCCTATGTCTTTTAACAACAATAGTCAAGTCTTCCAATGGACTTTTTAGTGAAACCCAATAGATAGCTTTATTTTCTCTTTGTTTACTCAAATATTGAATGCCTATGTCTTATAAATTTAGTAGGAAAGTATTCTAATGACTTGCTTATGACACCCCATAGAATATATTATGTTTAGTACCTTGGACACTGTAGCTTATTCACTTAAATCTCTGATAAATTGTGTGTCTGGTATGCACAGTCTGGTTAGCACAGTTAGTAAGGTGTTGGGTTTGTACTATCAAATTAAGGCTGTCGTTGGTTTGAATCCCATGTTTTTATTTTACTAGTGTGGTTTGTGGCTCTATAATATGAATGCCTATGTCTTTTAACAACAATAGTCAAGTCTTCCAATGGACTTTTTAGTGAAACCCAATAGATAGCTTTATTTTCTCTTTGTTTACTCAAATATTGAATGCTTATGTCTTATAAATTTAGTAGGAAAGTAATCTGACTTGCTTATGACACCCCATAGAATATATTATGTTTAGTACCTTGGACACTGTAGCTTATTCACTTAAATCTCTGATAAATTGTGTGTCTAGTATGCACAGTCTGGTTAGCACAGTTAGTAAGGTGTTGGGTTTGCACTATCAAATTAAGACTGTCCTTGGTTCGAATTACATGTTATCATGTTTTTATTTTACTAGTGTGGTTTGTGGCTCTACAATATGAATGCCTATGTCTTTTAACAACAATAGTCAAGTCTTCCAATGAACTATTTAGTGAAACCCAATAGATAGCTTTATTTTCTCTTTGTTTACTCAAATATTGAATGCTTATGTCTTATAAATTTAGTAGGAAAGTATTCTAATGACTTGCTTATGACACCCCATAGAATATATTATGTTTAGTACCTTGGACACTGTAGCTTATTCACTTAAATCTCTGATAAATTGTGTGTCTGCTATGCACAGTCTGGTTAGCACAGTTAGTAAGGTGTTGGGTTTGCACTATCAAATTAAGACTGTCATTGGTTCGAATCCCATGTTATCATGTTTCTATTTTACTAGTGTGGTTTGTGGCTCTACAATATGAATGCCTATGTCTTTTAACAACAATAGTCAAGTCTTCCAATGGACTTTTTAGTGAAACCCAATAGATAGCTTTATTTTCTCTTTGTTTACTCAAATATTGAATGCTTATGTCTTATAAATTTAGTAGGAAATTATTCTAATGACTTGCTTATGACACCCCATAGAATATATTATGTTTAGTACCTTGGACACTGTAGCTTATTCACTTAAATCTCTGATAAATTGTGTGTCTTGTATGCACAGTTTGGTTAGCACAGTTAGTAAGGTGTTGGGTTTGCACTATCAAATTAAGACTGTCATTGGTACGAATCCCATGTTATCATCTTTTTATTTTACTAGTGTGATTTGTGGCTCTATAATATGAATGCCTATGTCTTTTAACAACAATAGTCAAGTCTTCCAATGGACTTTTTAGTGAAACCCAATAGATAGCTTTATTTTCTCTTTGTTTACTCAAATATTGAATGCTTATGTCTTATAAATTTAGTAGGAAAGTATTCTAATGACTTGCTTATGACACCCCATAGAATATATTATGTTTAGTACCTTGGACACTGTAGCTTATTCACTTAAATCTCTGATAAATTGTGTGTCTGGTATGCACAGTCTGGTTAGCACAGTTAGTAAGGTGTTGGGTTTGCACTATCAAATTAAGACTGTTGTTGGTTCGAATCCCATGTTATCATATTTCTATTTTACTAGTGTGGTTTGTGGCTCTATACTATGAATGTCTATGTCTTTTAACAACAATAGTCAAGTCTTCCAATGGACTTTTTAGTGAAACCCAATAGATAGCTTTATTTTCTCTTTGTTTACTCAAATATTGAATGCTTATGTCTTATAAATTTAGTAGGAAAGTATTCTGACTTGCTTATGACACCCCATAGAATATATTATGTTTAGTACTTTGGACACTGTTGCTTATTCACTTAAATCTCTGATAAATTGTGTGTCTAGAATGCACAGTCTGGTTAGCACAGTTAGTAAGGTGTTGGGTTTGCACTATAAAATTAAGACTGTCATTGGTTCGAATTCAATGTTATCATGTTTTTATTTTACTAGTGTGGTTTGTGGCTCTACAATATGAATGCCTATGTCTTTTAACAACAATAGTCAAGTCTTCCAATGGACTTTTTAGTGAAACCCAATAGATAGCTTTATTTTCTCTTTGTTTACTCAAATATTGAATGCTTATGTCTTATAAATTTAGTAGGAAAGTATTCTAATGACTTGCTTATGATACCCCATAGAATATATTATGTTTAGTACCTTGGACACTGTAGCTTATTCACTTAAATCTCTGATAAATTGTGTGTCTGGTATGCACAGTCTGGTTAGCACAGTTAGTAAGGTGTTGGGTTTGCACTGTCAAATTAAGACTGTCATTGGTTCGAATCCCATGTTATCATCTTTTTATTTTACTAGTGTGATTTGTGGCTCTATAATATGTATGCCTATGTCTTTTAACAACAATAGTCAAGTCTTCCAATGGACTTTTTAGTGAAACCCAATAGATAGCTTTATTTTCTCTTTGTTTACTCAAATATTGAATGCTTATGTCTTATAAATTTAGTAGGAAAGTATTCTAATGACTTGCTTATGATACCCCATAGAATATATTATGTTTAGTACATTGGACACTGTAGCTTATTCACTTAAATCTCTGATAAATTGTGTGTCTGGTATGCACAGTCTGGTTAGCACAGTTAGTAAGGTGTTGGGTTTGCACTGTCAAATTAAGACTGTCGTTGGTTCGAATCCCATGTTATCATCTTTTTATTTTACTAGTGTGGTTTGTGGCTCTATAATATGAATGCCTATGTCTTTTAACAACAATAGTCAAGTCTTCCAATGGACTTTTTAGTGAAACCCAATAGATAGCTTTATTTTCTCTTTGTTTACTCAAATATTGAATGCTTATGTCTTATAAATTTAGTAGGAAAGTATTCTAATGACTTGCTTATGACACCCCATAGAATATATTATGTTTAGTACCTTGGACACTGTAGCTTATTCACTTAAATCTCTGATAAATTGTGTGTCTGGTATGCACAGTCTGGTTAGCACAGTTAGTAAGGTGTTGGGTTTGCACTATCAAATTAAGACTGTTGTTGGTTCGAATCCCATGTTATCATATTTCTATTTTACTAGTGTGGTTTGTGGCTCTATACTATGAATGTCTATGTCTTTTAACAACAATAGTCAAGTCTTCCAATGGACTTTTTAGTGAAACCCAATAGATAGCTTTATTTTCTCTTTGTTTACTCAAATATTGAATGCTTATGTCTTATAAATTTAGTAGGAAAGTATTCTGACTTGCTTATGACACCCCATAGAATATATTATGTTTAGTACTTTGGACACTGTTGCTTATTCACTTAAATCTCTGATAAATTGTGTGTCTAGAATGCACAGTCTGGTTAGCACAGTTAGTAAGGTGTTGGGTTTGCACTATAAAATTAAGACTGTCATTGGTTCGAATTCCATGTTATCATGTTTTTATTTTACTAGTGTGGTTTGTGGCTCTACAATATGAATGCCTATGTCTTTTAACAACAATAGTCAAGTCTTCCAATGGACTTTTTAGTGAAACCCAATAGATAGCTTTATTTTCTCTTTGTTTACTCAAATATTGAATGCTTATGTCTTATAAATTTAGTAGGAAAGTATTCTGACTTGCTTATGACACCCCATAGAATATATTATGTTTAGTACCTTGGACACTGTAGCTTATTCACTTAAATCTCTGATAAATTGTGTGTCTGGTATGCACAGTCTGGTTAGCACAGTTAGTAAGGTGTTGGGTTTGCACTATCAAATTAAGACTGTTGTTGGTTCGAATCCCATGTTATCATATTTCTATTTTACTAGTGTGGTTTGTGGCTCTATACTATGAATGTCTATGTCTTTTAACAACAATAGTCAAGTCTTCCAATGGACTTTTTAGTGAAACCCAATAGATAGCTTTATTTTCTCTTTGTTTACTCAAATATTGAATGCTTATGTCTTATAAATTTAGTAGGAAAGTATTCTGACTTGCTTATGACACCCCATAGAATATATTATGTTTAGTACTTTGGACACTGTTGCTTATTCACTTAAATCTCTGATAAATTGTGTGTCTAGAATGCACAGTCTGGTTAGCACAGTTAGTAAGGTGTTGGGTTTGCACTATAAAATTAAGACTGTCATTGGTTCGAATTCAATGTTATCATGTTTTTATTTTACTAGTGTGGTTTGTGGCTCTACAATATGAATGCCTATGTCTTTTAACAACAATAGTCAAGTCTTCCAATGGACTTTTTAGTGAAACCCAATAGATAGCTTTATTTTCTCTTTGTTTACTCAAATATTGAATGCTTATGTCTTATAAATTTAGTAGGAAAGTATTCTAATGACTTGCTTATGATACCCCATAGAATATATTATGTTTAGTACCTTGGACACTGTAGCTTATTCACTTAAATCTCTGATAAATTGTGTGTCTGGTATGCACAGTCTGGTTAGCACAGTTAGTAAGGTGTTGGGTTTGCACTGTCAAATTAAGACTGTCATTGGTTCGAATCCCATGTTATCATCTTTTTATTTTACTAGTGTGATTTGTGGCTCTATAATATGTATGCCTATGTCTTTTAACAACAATAGTCAAGTCTTCCAATGGACTTTTTAGTGAAACCCAATAGATAGCTTTATTTTCTCTTTGTTTACTCAAATATTGAATGCTTATGTCTTATAAATTTAGTAGGAAAGTATTCTAATGACTTGCTTATGATACCCCATAGAATATATTATGTTTAGTACATTGGACACTGTAGCTTATTCACTTAAATCTCTGATAAATTGTGTGTCTGGTATGCACAGTCTGGTTAGCACAGTTAGTAAGGTGTTGGGTTTGCACTGTCAAATTAAGACTGTCGTTGGTTCGAATCCCATGTTATCATCTTTTTATTTTACTAGTGTGGTTTGTGGCTCTATAATATGAATGCCTATGTCTTTTAACAACAATAGTCAAGTCTTCCAATGGACTTTTTAGTGAAACCCAATAGATAGCTTTATTTTCTCTTTGTTTACTCAAATATTGAATGCTTATGTCTTATAAATTTAGTAGGAAAGTATTCTAATGACTTGCTTATGACACCCCATAGAATATATTATGTTTAGTACCTTGGACACTGTAGCTTATTCACTTAAATCTCTGATAAATTGTGTGTCTGGTATGCACAGTCTGGTTAGCACAGTTAGTAAGGTGTTGGGTTTGCACTATCAAATTAAGACTGTTGTTGGTTCGAATCCCATGTTATCATATTTCTATTTTACTAGTGTGGTTTGTGGCTCTATACTATGAATGTCTATGTCTTTTAACAACAATAGTCAAGTCTTCCAATGGACTTTTTAGTGAAACCCAATAGATAGCTTTATTTTCTCTTTGTTTACTCAAATATTGAATGCTTATGTCTTATAAATTTAGTAGGAAAGTATTCTGACTTGCTTATGACACCCCATAGAATATATTATGTTTAGTACTTTGGACACTGTTGCTTATTCACTTAAATCTCTGATAAATTGTGTGTCTAGAATGCACAGTCTGGTTAGCACAGTTAGTAAGGTGTTGGGTTTGCACTATAAAATTAAGACTGTCATTGGTTCGAATTCCATGTTATCATGTTTTTATTTTACTAGTGTGGTTTGTGGCTCTACAATATGAATGCCTATGTCTTTTAACAACAATAGTCAAGTCTTCCAATGGACTTTTTAGTGAAACCCAATAGATAGCTTTATTTTCTCTTTGTTTACTCAAATATTGAATGCTTATGTCTTATAAATTTAGTAGGAAAGTATTCTAATGACTTGCTTATGATACCCCATAGAATATATTATGTTTAGTACCTTGGACACTGTAGCTTATTCACTTAAATCTCTGATAAATTGTGTGTCTGGTATGCACAGTCTGGTTAGCACAGTTAGTAAGGTGTTGGGTTTGCACTGTCAAATTAAGACTGTCATTGGTTCGAATCCCATGTTATCATCTTTTTATTTTACTAGTGTGATTTGTGGCTCTATAATATGTATGCCTATGTCTTTTAACAACAATAGTCAAGTCTTCCAATGGACTTTTTAGTGAAACCCAATAGATAGCTTTATTTTCTCTTTGTTTACTCAAATATTGAATGCTTATGTCTTGTAAATTTAGTAGGAAAGTATTCTAATGACTTGCTTATGATACCCCATAGAATATATTATGTTTAGTACATTGGACACTGTAGCTTATTCACTTAAATCTCTGATAAATTGTGTGTCTGGTATGCACAGTCTGGTTAGCACAGTTAGTAAGGTGTTGGGTTTGCACTGTCAAATTAAGACTGTCGTTGGTTCGAATCCCATGTTATCATCTTTTTATTTTACTAGTGTGGTTTGTGGCTCTATAATATGAATGCCTATGTCTTTTAACAACAATAGTCAAGTCTTCCAATGGACTTTTTAGTGAAACCCAATAGATAGCTTTATTTTCTCTTTGTTTACTCAAATATTGAATGCTTATGTCTTATAAATTTAGTAGGAAAGTATTCTAATGACTTGCTTATGACACCCCATAGAATATATTATGTTTAGTACCTTGGACACTGTAGCTTATTCACTTAAATCTCTGATAAATTGTGTGTCTGGTATGCACAGTCTGGTTAGCACAGTTAGTAAGGTGTTGGGTTTGCACTATCAAATTAAGACTGTTGTTGGTTCGAATCCCATGTTATCATATTTCTATTTTACTAGTGTGGTTTGTGGCTCTATACTATGAATGTCTATGTCTTTTAACAACAATAGTCAAGTCTTCCAATGGACTTTTTAGTGAAACCCAATAGATAGCTTTATTTTCTCTTTGTTTACTCAAATATTGAATGCTTATGTCTTATAAATTTAGTAGGAAAGTATTCTGACTTGCTTATGACACCCCATAGAATATATTATGTTTAGTACTTTGGACACTGTTGCTTATTCACTTAAATCTCTGATAAATTGTGTGTCTAGAATGCACAGTCTGGTTAGCACAGTTAGTAAGGTGTTGGGTTTGCACTATAAAATTAAGACTGTCATTGGTTCGAATTCCATGTTATCATGTTTTTATTTTACTAGTGTGGTTTGTGGCTCTACAATATGAATGCCTATGTCTTTTAACAACAATAGTCAAGTCTTCCAATGAACTATTTAGTGAAACCCAATAGATAGCTTTATTTTTTCTTTGTTTACTCAAATATTGAATGCTTATGTCTTGTAAATTTAGTAGGAAAGTATTCTAATGACTTGCTTATGACACCCCATAGAATATATTATGTTTAGTACTTTGGACACTGTAGCTTATTCACTTAAATCTCTGCTAAATTGTGAGTCTGGTATGCACAGTCTGGTTAGCACGGTAAGTAAGGTGTTGATTTTGCACTATCAAATTAAGACTGTCATTGGTTCGAATCCCATGTTATCATCTTTTTATTTTACTAGTGTGGTTTGTGGCTCTATAATATGAATGCCTATGTCTTTTAACAACAATAGTCAAGTCTTCCAATGGACTTTTTAGTGAAACCCAATAGATAGCTTTATTTTCTCTTTGTTTACTCAAATATTGAATGCTTATGTCTTATAAATTTAGTAGGAAAGTATTCTAATGACTTGCTTATGACACCCCATAGAATATATTATGTTTAGTACCTTGGACACTGTAGCTTATTCACTTAAATCTCTGATAAATTGTGTGTCTGGTATGCACAGTCTGGTTAGCACGGTTAGTAAGGTGTTGATTTTGCACTATCAAATTAAGACTGTCATTGGTTCGAATCCCATGTTATCATGTTTCTATTTTACTAGTGTGGTTTGTGGCTCTATAATATGAATGCCTATGTCTTTTAACAACAATAGTCAAGTCTTCCAATGGACTTTTTAGTGAAACCCAATAGATAGCTTTATTTTCTCTTTGTTTACTCAAATATTGAATGCTTATGTCTTATAAATTTAGTAGGAAAGTATTCTAATGACTTGCTTATGACACCCCATAGAATATATTATGTTTAGTACCTTGGACACTGTAGCTTATTCACTTAAATCTCTGATAAATTGCGCGCCTGGTATGCACTGTCTGGTTAGCACAGTTAGTAAGGTGTTGGATTTGCACTATCAAATTAAGACTGTCATTGGTTCGAATCCCATGTTATCATCTTTTTATTTTACTAGTGTGATTTGTGGCTCTATAATATGAATGCCTATGTCTTTTAACAACAATAGTCAAGTCTTCCAATGGACTTTTTAGTGAAACCCAATAGATAGCTTTATTTTCTCTTTGTTTACTCAAATATTGAATGTTTATGTCTTATAAATTTAGTAGGAAAGTATTCTGACTTGCTTATGACACCCCATAGAATATATTATGTTTAGTACTTTGGACACTGTAGCTTATTCACTTAAATCTCTGATAAATTGTGTGTCTAGTATGCACAGTCTGGTTAGCACAGTTAGTAAGGTGTTGGGTTTGCACTATAAAATTAAGACTGTCATTGGTTCGAATTCCATGTTATCATGTTTTTATTTTACTAGTGTGGTTTGTGGCTCTACAATATGAATGCCTATGTCTTTTAACAACAATAGTCAAGTCTTCCAATGAACTATTTAGTGAAACCCAATAGATAGCTTTATTTTTTCTTTGTTTACTCAAATATTGAATGCTTATGTCTTATAAATTTAGTAGGAAAGTATTCTAATGACTTGCTTATGACACCCCATAGAATATATTATGTTTAGTACTTTGGACACTGTAGCTTATTCACTTAAATCTCTGATAAATTGTGTGTCTGGTATGCACTGTCTGGTTAGCACGGTAAGTAAGGTGTTGATTTTGCACTATCAAATTAAGACTGTCATTGGTTCGAATCCCATGTTATCATCTTTTTATTTTACTAGTGTGGTTTGTGGCTCTATAATATGAATGCCTATGTCTTTTAACAACAATAGTCAAGTCTTCCAATGGACTTTTTAGTGAAACCCAATAGATAGCTTTATTTTCTCTTTGTTTACTCAAATATTGAATGCCTATGTCTTATAAATTTAGTAGGAAAGTATTCTAATGACTTGCTTATGACACCCCATAGAATATATTATGTTTAGTACCTTGGACACTGTAGCTTATTCACTTAAATCTCTGATAAATTGTGTGTCTGGTATGCACAGTCTGGTTAGCACAGTTAGTAAGGTGTTGGGTTTGTACTATCAAATTAAGGCTGTCGTTGGTTTGAATCCCATGTTTTCATGTTTTTATTTTACTAGTGTGGTTTGTGGCTCTATAATATGAATGCCTATGTCTTTTAACAACAATAGTCAAGTCTTCCAATGGACTTTTTAGTGAAACCCAATAGATAGCTTTATTTTCTCTTTGTTTACTCAAATATTGAATGCTTATGTCTTATAAATTTAGTAGGAAAGTAATCTGACTTGCTTATGACACCCCATAGAATATATTATGTTTAGTACCTTGGACACTGTAGCTTATTCACTTAAATCTCTGATAAATTGTGTGTCTAGTATGCACAGTCTGGTTAGCACAGTTAGTAAGGTGTTGGGTTTGCACTATCAAATTAAGACTGTCCTTGGTTCGAATTACATGTTATCATGTTTTTATTTTACTAGTGTGGTTTGTGGCTCTACAATATGAATGCCTATGTCTTTTAACAACAATAGTCAAGTCTTCCAATGAACTATTTAGTGAAACCCAATAGATAGCTTTATTTTCTCTTTGTTTACTCAAATATTGAATGCTTATGTCTTATAAATTTAGTAGGAAAGTATTCTAATGACTTGCTTATGACACCCCATAGAATATATTATGTTTAGTACCTTGGACACTGTAGCTTATTCACTTAAATCTCTGATAAATTGTGTGTCTGGTATGCACAGTCTGGTTAGCACAGTTAGTAAGGTGTTGGGTTTGCACTATCAAATTAAGACTGTTGTTGGTTCGAATCCCATGTTATCATATTTCTATTTTACTAGTGTGGTTTGTGGCTCTATACTATGAATGTCTATGTCTTTTAACAACAATAGTCAAGTCTTCCAATGGACTTTTTAGTGAAACCCAATAGATAGCTTTATTTTCTCTTTGTTTACTCAAATATTGAATGCTTATGTCTTATAAATTTAGTAGGAAAGTATTCTGACTTGCTTATGACACCCCATAGAATATATTATGTTTAGTACTTTGGACACTGTTGCTTATTCACTTAAATCTCTGATAAATTGTGTGTCTAGAATGCACAGTCTGGTTAGCACAGTTAGTAAGGTGTTGGGTTTGCACTATAAAATTAAGACTGTCATTGGTTCGAATTCAATGTTATCATCTTTTTATTTTACTAGTGTGATTTGTGGCTCTATAATATGAATGCCTATGTCTTTTAACAACAATAGTCAAGTCTTCCAATGGACTTTTTAGTGAAACCCAATAGATAGCTTTATTTTCTCTTTGTTTACTCAAATATTGAATGTTTATGTCTTATAAATTTAGTAGGAAAGTATTCTGACTTGCTTATGACACCCCATAGAATATATTATGTTTAGTACTTTGGACACTGTAGCTTATTCACTTAAATCTCTGATAAATTGTGTGTCTAGTATGCACAGTCTGGTTAGCACAGTTAGTAAGGTGTTGGGTTTGCACTATAAAATTAAGACTGTCATTGGTTCGAATTCCATGTTATCATGTTTTTATTTTACTAGTGTGGTTTGTGGCTCTACAATATGAATGCCTATGTCTTTTAACAACAATAGTCAAGTCTTCCAATGAACTATTTAGTGAAACCCAATAGATAGCTTTATTTTTTCTTTGTTTACTCAAATATTGAATGCTTATGTCTTATAAATTTAGTAGGAAAGTATTCTAATGACTTGCTTATGACACCCCATAGAATATATTATGTTTAGTACTTTGGACACTGTAGCTTATTCACTTAAATCTCTGATAAATTGTGTGTCTGGTATGCACTGTCTGGTTAGCACGGTAAGTAAGGTGTTGATTTTGCACTATCAAATTAAGACTGTCATTGGTTCGAATCCCATGTTATCATCTTTTTATTTTACTAGTGTGGTTTGTGGCTCTATAATATGAATGCCTATGTCTTTTAACAACAATAGTCAAGTCTTCCAATGGACTTTTTAGTGAAACCCAATAGATAGCTTTATTTTCTCTTTGTTTACTCAAATATTGAATGCCTATGTCTTATAAATTTAGTAGGAAAGTATTCTAATGACTTGCTTATGACACCCCATAGAATATATTATGTTTAGTACCTTGGACACTGTAGCTTATTCACTTAAATCTCTGATAAATTGTGTGTCTGGTATGCACAGTCTGGTTAGCACAGTTAGTAAGGTGTTGGGTTTGTACTATCAAATTAAGGCTGTCGTTGGTTTGAATCCCATGTCTTCATGTTTTTATTTTACTAGTGTGGTTTGTGGCTCTATAATATGAATGCCTATGTCTTTTAACAACAATAGTCAAGTCTTCCAATGGACTTTTTAGTGAAACCCAATAGATAGCTTTATTTTCTCTTTGTTTACTCAAATATTGAATGCTTATGTCTTATAAATTTAGTAGGAAAGTAATCTGACTTGCTTATGACACCCCATAGAATATATTATGTTTAGTACCTTGGACACTGTAGCTTATTCACTTAAATCTCTGATAAATTGTGTGTCTAGTATGCACAGTCTGGTTAGCACAGTTAGTAAGGTGTTGGGTTTGCACTATCAAATTAAGACTGTCCTTGGTTCGAATTACATGTTATCATGTTTTTATTTTACTAGTGTGGTTTGTGGCTCTACAATATGAATGCCTATGTCTTTTAACAACAATAGTCAAGTCTTCCAATGAACTATTTAGTGAAACCCAATAGATAGCTTTATTTTCTCTTTGTTTACTCAAATATTGAATGCTTATGTCTTATAAATTTAGTAGGAAAGTATTCTAATGACTTGCTTATGACACCCCATAGAATATATTATGTTTAGTACCTTGGACACTGTAGCTTATTCACTTAAATCTCTGATAAATTGTGTGTCTGCTATGCACAGTCTGGTTAGCACAGTTAGTAAGGTGTTGGGTTTGCACTATCAAATTAAGACTGTCATTGGTTCGAATCCCATGTTATCATGTTTCTATTTTACTAGTGTGGTTTGTGGCTCTACAATATGAATGCCTATGTCTTTTAACAACAATAGTCAAGTCTTCCAATGAACTATTTAGTGAAACCCAATAGATAGCTTTATTTTCTCTTTGTTTACTCAAATATTGAATGCTTATGTCTTATAAATTTAGTAGGAAAGTATTCTAATGACTTGCTTATGACACCCCATAGAATATATTATGTTTAGTACCTTGGACACTGTAGCTTATTCACTTAAATCTCTGATAAATTGTGTGTCTGCTATGCACAGTCTGGTTAGCACAGTTAGTAAGGTGTTGGGTTTGCACTATCAAATTAAGACTGTCATTGGTTCGAATCCCATGTTATCATGTTTCTATTTTACTAGTGTGGTTTGTGGCTCTACAATATGAATGCCTATGTCTTTTAACAACAATAGTCAAGTTTTCCAATGGACTTTTTAGTGAAACCCAATAGATAGCTTTATTTTCTCTTTGTTTACTCAAATATTGAATGCTTATGTCTTATAAATTTAGTAGGAAAGTATTCTAATGACTTGCTTATGACACCCCATAGAATATATTATGTTTAGTACATTGGACACTGTAGCTTATTCACTTAAATCTCTGATAAATTGTGTGTCTTGTATGCACAGTCTGGTTAGCACAGTTAGTAAGGTGTTGGGTTTGCACTATCAAATTAAGACTGTCATTGGTTCGAATCCCATGTTATCATCTTTTTATTTTACTAGTGTGGTTTGTGGCTCTATAATATGAATGCCTATGTCTTTTAACAACAATAGTCAAGTCTTCCAATGGACTTTTTAGTGAAACCCAATAGATAGCTTTATTTTCTCTTTGTTTACTCAAATATTGAATGCTTATGTCTTATAAATTTAGTAGGAAAGTAATCTGACTTGCTTATGACACCCCATAGAATATATTATGTTTAGTACCTTGGACACTGTAGCTTATTCACTTAAATCTCTGATAAATTGTGTGTCTAGTATGCACAGTCTGGTTAGCACAGTTAGTAAGGTGTTGGGTTTGCACTATCAAATTAAGACTGTCCTTGGTTCGAATTACATGTTATCATGTTTTTATTTTACTAGTGTGGTTTGTGGCTCTACAATATGAATGCCTATGTCTTTTAACAACAATAGTCAAGTCTTCCAATGGACTTTTTAGTGAAACCCAATAGATAGCTTTATTTTCTCTTTGTTTACTCAAATATTGAATGCTTATGTCTTATAAATTTAGTAGGAAAGTATTCTAATGACTTGCTTATGACACCCCATAGAATATATTATGTTTAGTACCTTGGACACTGTAGCTTATTCACTTAAATCTCTGATAAATTGTGCGTCTGGTATGCACAGTATGGTTAGCACAGTTAGTAAGGTGTTGGGTTTGCACTATCAAATTAAGACTGTCATTGGTTCGAATCCCATGTTATCATGTTTCTATTTTACTAGTGTGGTTTGTGGCTCTATAATATGAATGTCTATGTCTTTTAACAACAATAGTCAAGTCTTCCAATGGACTTTTTAGTGAAACCCAATAGATAGCTTTATTTTCTCTTTGTTTACTCAAATATTGAATGCTTATGTCTTATAAATTTAGTAGGAAAGTATTCTAATGACTTGCTTATGACACCCCATAGAATATATTATGTTTAGTACCTTGGACACTGTAGCTTATTCACTTAAATCTCTGATAAATTGTGTGTCTGGTATGCACAGTCTGGTTAGCACAGTTAGTAAGGTGTTGGGTTTGTACTATCAAATTAAGGCTGTCGTTGGTTTGAATCCCATGTTATCATGTTTTTATTTTACTAGTGTGGTTTGTGGCTCTATAATATGAATGCCTATGTCTTTTAACAACAATAGTCAAGTCTTCCAATGGACTTTTTAGTGAAACCCAATAGATAGCTTTATTTTCTCTTTGTTTACTCAAATATTGAATGCTTATGTCTTATAAATTTAGTAGGAAAGTAATCTGACTTGCTTATGACACCCCATAGAATATATTATGTTTAGTACCTTGGACACTGTAGCTTATTCACTTAATTCTCTGATAAATTGCGTGTCTAGTATGCACAGTCTGGTTAGCACAGTTAGTAAGGTGTTGGGTTTGCACTATCAAATTAAGACTGTCCTTGGTTCGAATTACATGTTATCATGTTTTTATTTTACTAGTGTGGTTTGTGGCTCTACAATATGAATGCCTATGTCTTTTAACAACAATAGTCAAGTCTTCCAATGGACTTTTTAGTGAAACCCAATAGATAGCTTTATTTTCTCTTTGTTTACTCAAATATTGAATGCTTATGTCTTATAAATTTAGTAGGAAAGTATTCTAATGACTTGCTTATGACACCCAATAGAATATATTATGTTTAGTACCTTGGACACTGTAGCTTATTCACTTAAATCTCTGATAAATTGTGTGTCTGCTATGCACAGTCTGGTTAGCACAGTTAGTAAGGTGTTGGGTTTGCACTATCAAATTAAGACTGTCATTGGTTCGAATCCCATGTTATCATGTTTCTATTTTACTAGTGTGGTTTGTGGCTCTACAATATGAATGCCTATGTCTTTTAACAACAATAGTCAAGTCTTCCAATGGACTTTTTAGTGAAACCCAATAGATAGCTTTATTTTCTCTTTGTTTACTCAAATATTGAATGCTTATGTCTTATAAATTTAGTAGGAAAGTATTCTAATGACTTGCTTATGACACCCCATAGAATATATTATGTTTAGTACCTTGGACACTGTAGCTTATTCACTTAAATCTCTGATACATTGTGTGTCTGGTATGCACAGTCTGGTTAGCACGGTTAGTAAGGTGTTGATTTTGCACTATCAAATTAAGACTGTCATTGGTTCGAATCCCATGTTATCATGTTTCTATTTTACTAGTGTGGTTTGTGGCTCTATAATATGAATGCCTATGTCTTTTAACAACAATAGTCAAGTCTTCCAATGGACTTTTTAGTGAAACCCAATAGATAGCTTTATTTTCTCTTTGTTTACTCAAATATTGAATGCTTATGTCTTATAAATTTAGTAGGAAAGTATTCTAATGACTTGCTTATGACACCCCATAGAATATATTATGTTTAGTACCTTGGACACTGTAGCTTATTCACTTAAATCTCTGATAAATTGTGTGTTTTGTATGCGCAGTCTGGTTAGCACAGTTAGTAAGGTGTTTGATTTGCACTATCAAATTAAGACTGTCGTTGGTTCGAATCCCATGTTATCATCTTTTTATTTTACTAGTGTGATTTGTGGCTCTATAATATGAATGCCTATGTCTTTTAACAACAATAGTCAAGTCTTCCAATGGACTTTTTAGTGAAACCCAATAGATAGCTTTATTTTCTCTTTGTTTACTCAAATATTGAATGCTTATGTCTTATAAATTTAGTAGGAAAGTATTCTAATGACTTGCTTATGACACCCCATAGAATATATCATGTTTAGTACCTTGGACACTGTAGCTTATTCACTATAATCTCTGATAAATTGTGTGTCTGCTATGCACAGTCTGGTTAGCACAGTTAGTAAGGTGTTGGGTTTGCACTATCAAATTAAGACTGACATTGGTTCGAATTACATGTTATCATGTTTTTATTTTACTAGTGTGGTTTGTGGCTCTACAATATGAATGCCTATGTCTTTTAACAACAATAGTCAAGTCTTCCAATGGACTTTTTAGTGAAACCCAATAGATAGCTTTATTTTCTCTTTGTTTACTCAAATATTGAATGCTTATGTCTTATAAATTTAGTAGGAAAGTATTCTAATGACTTGCTTATGACACCCAATAGAATATATTATGTTTAGTACCTTGGACACTGTAGCTTATTCACTTAAATCTCTGATAAATTGTGTGTCTGCTATGCACAGTCTGGTTAGCACAGTTAGTAAGGTGTTGGGTTTGCACTATCAAATTAAGACTGTCATTGGTTCGAATCCCATGTTATCATGTTTCTATTTTACTAGTGTGGTTTGTGGCTCTACAATATGAATGCCTATGTCTTTTAACAACAATAGTCAAGTCTTCCAATGGACTTTTTAGTGAAACCCAATAGATAGCTTTATTTTCTCTTTGTTTACTCAAATATTGAATGCTTATGTCTTATAAATTTAGTAGGAAAGTATTCTAATGACTTGCTTATGACACCCCATAGAATATATTATGTTTAGTACCTTGGACACTGTAGCTTATTCACTTAAATCTCTGATACATTGTGTGTCTGGTATGCACAGTCTGGTTAGCACGGTTAGTAAGGTGTTGATTTTGCACTATCAAATTAAGACTGTCATTGGTTCGAATCCCATGTTATCATGTTTCTATTTTACTAGTGTGGTTTGTGGCTCTATAATATGAATGCCTATGTCTTTTAACAACAATAGTCAAGTCTTCCAATGGACTTTTTAGTGAAACCCAATAGATAGCTTTATTTTCTCTTTGTTTACTCAAATATTGAATGCTTATGTCTTATAAATTTAGTAGGAAAGTATTCTAATGACTTGCTTATGACACCCCATAGAATATATTATGTTTAGTACCTTGGACACTGTAGCTTATTCACTTAAATCTCTGATAAATTGTGTGTTTTGTATGCGCAGTCTGGTTAGCACAGTTAGTAAGGTGTTTGATTTGCACTATCAAATTAAGACTGTTGTTGGTTCGAATCCCATGTTATCATCTTTTTATTTTACTAGTGTGATTTGTGGCTCTATAATATGAATGCCTATGTCTTTTAACAACAATAGTCAAGTCTTCCAATGGACTTTTTAGTGAAACCCAATAGATAGCTTTATTTTCTCTTTGTTTACTCAAATATTGAATGCTTATGTCTTATAAATTTAGTAGGAAAGTATTCTAATGACTTGCTTATGACACCCCATAGAATATATCATGTTTAGTACCTTGGACACTGTAGCTTATTCACTATAATCTCTGAAAAATTGTGTGTCTGCTATGCACAGTCTGGTTAGCACAGTTAGTAAGGTGTTGGGTTTGCACTATCAAATTAAGACTGACATTGGTTCGAATCCCATGTTATCATGTTTTTATTTTACTAGTGTGGTTTGTGGCTCTACAATATGAATGCCTATGTCTTTTAACAACAATAGTCAAGTCTTCCAATGGACTTTTTAGTGAAACCCAATAGATAGCTTTATTTTCTCTTTGTTTACTCAAATATTGAATGCTTATGTCTTATAAATTTAGTAGGAAAGTATTCTAATGACTTGCTTATGACACCCCATAGAATATATTATGTTTAGTACATTGGACACTGTAGCTTATTCACTTAAATCTCTGATAAATTGTGTGTCTTGTATGCACAGTCTGGTTAGCACAGTTAGTAAGGTGTCGGGTTTGCACTATCAAATTAAGACTGTCATTGGTTCGAATCCCATGTTATCATGTTTCTATTTTACTAGTGTGGTTTGTGGCTCTACAATATGAATGCCTATGTCTTTTAACAACAATAGTCAAGTCTTCCAATGGACTTTTTAGTGAAACCCAATAGATAGCTTTATTTTCTCTTTGTTTACTCAAATATTGAATGCTTATGTCTTATAAATTTAGTAGGAAAGTATTCTAATGACTTCCTTATGACACCCCATAGAATATATTATGTTTAGTACATTGGACACTGTAGCTTATTCACTTACATCTCTGATAAATTGTGTGTCTGGTTAGCACAGTTAGTAAGGTGTTGGGTTTGCACTATCAAATTAAGACTGTCATTGGTTCGAATCCCATGTTATCATCTTTTTATTTTACTAGTGTGGTTTGTGGCTCTACAATATGAATGCCTATGTCTTTTAACAACAATAGTCAAGTCTTCCAATGGACTTTTTAGTGAAACCCAATAGATAGCTTTATTTTCTCTTTGTTTACTCAAATATTGAATGCCTATGTCTTATAAATTTAGTAGGAAAGTATTCTAATGACTTGCTTATGACACCCCATAGAATATATTATGTTTAGTACCTTGGACACTGTAGCTTATTCACTTAAATCTCTGATAAATTGTGTGTCTGGTATGCACTGACTGGTTAGCACAGTTAGTAAGGTGTTGGGTTTGTACTATCAAATTAAGACTGTCGTTGGTTTGAATCCCATGTTATCATGTTTTTATTTTACTAGTGTGGTTTGTGGCTCTATAATATGAATGCCTATGTCTTTTAACAACAATAGTCAAGTCTTCCAATGGACTTTTTAGTGAAACCCAATAGATAGCTTTATTTTCTCTTTGTTTACTCAAATATTGAATGCTTATGTCTTATAAATTTAGTAGGAAAGTATTCTAATGACTTGCTTATGACACCCAATAGAATATATTATGTTTAGTACCTTGGACACTGTAGCTTATTCACTTAAATCTCTGATAAATTGTGTGTCTGCTATGCACAGTCTGGTTAGCACAGTTAGTAAGGTGTTGGGTTTGCACTATCAAATTAAGACTGTCATTGGTTCGAATCCCATGTTATCATGTTTCTATTTTACTAGTGTGGTTTGTGGCTCTACAATATGAATGCCTATGTCTTTTAACAACAATAGTCAAGTCTTCCAATGGACTTTTTAGTGAAACCCAATAGATAGCTTTATTTTCTCTTTGTTTACTCAAATATTGAATGCTTATGTCTTATAAATTTAGTAGGAAAGTATTCTAATGACTTGCTTATGACACCCCATAGAATATATTATGTTTAGTACCTTGGACACTGTAGCTTATTCACTTAAATCTCTGATACATTGTGTGTCTGGTATGCACAGTCTGGTTAGCACGGTTAGTAAGGTGTTGATTTTGCACTATCAAATTAAGACTGTCATTGGTTCGAATCCTATGTTATCATGTTTCTATTTTACTAGTGTGGTTTGTGGCTCTATAATATGAATGCCTATGTCTTTTAACAACAATAGTCAAGTCTTCCAATGGACTTTTTAGTGAAACCCAATAGATAGCTTTATTTTCTCTTTGTTTACTCAAATATTGAATGCTTATGTCTTATAAATTTAGTAGGAAAGTATTCTAATGACTTGCTTATGACACCCCATAGAATATATTATGTTTAGTACCTTGGACACTGTAGCTTATTCACTTAAATCTCTGATAAATTGTGCATCTGGTATGCACAGTCTGGTTAGCACAGTTAGTAAGGTGTTGGGTTTGCACTATCAAATTAAGACTGTCATTGGTTCGAATCCCATGTTATCATGTTTCTATTTTACTAGTGTGGTTTGTGGCTCTATAATATGAATGTCTATGTCTTTTAACAACAATAGTCAAGTCTTCCAATGGACTTTTTAGTGAAACCCAATAGATAGCTTTATTTTCTCTTTGTTTACTCAAATATTGAATGCTTATGTCTTATAAATTTAGTAGGAAAGTATTCTAATGACTTGCTTATGACACCCCATAGAATATATTATGTTTAGTACATTGGACACTGTAGCTTATTCACTTACATCTCTGATAAATTGTGTGTCTTGTATGCACAGTCTGGTTAGCACAGTTAGTAAGGTGTCGGGTTTGCACTATCAAATTAAGACTGTCATTGGTTCGAATCCCATGTTATCATCTTTTTATTTTACTAGTGTGGTTTGTGGCTCTACAATATGAATGCCTATGTCTTTTAACAACAATAGTCAAGTCTTCCAATGGACTTTTTAGTGAAACCCAATAGATAGCTTTATTTTCTCTTTGTTTACTCAAATATTGAATGCTTATGTCTTATAAATTTAGTAGGAAAGTATTCTAATGACTTGCTTATGACACCCCATAGAATATATTATGTTTAGTACCTTGGACACTGTAGCTTATTCACTTAAATCTCTGATAAATTGTGTGTCTGCTATGCACAGTCTGGTTAGCACAGTTAGTAAGGTGTTGGGTTTGCACTATCAAATTAAGACTGTCATTGGTTCGAATCCCATGTTATCATGTTTCTATTTTACTAGTGTGGTTTGTGGCTCTACAATATGAATGCCTATGTCTTTTAACAACAATAGTCAAGTCTTCCAATGGACTTTTTAGTGAAACCCAATAGATAGCTTTATTTTCTCTTTGTTTACTCAAATATTGAATGCTTATGTCTTATAAATTTAGTAGGAAAGTATTCTAATGACTTGCTTATGACACCCCATAGAATATATTATGTTTAGTACCTTGGACACTGTAGCTTATTCACTTAAATCTCTGATACATTGTGTGTCTGGTATGCACAGTCTGGTTAGCACGGTTAGTAAGGTGTTGATTTTGCACTATCAAATTAAGACTGTCATTGGTTCGAATCCTATGTTATCATGTTTCTATTTTACTAGTGTGGTTTGTGGCTCTATAATATGAATGCCTATGTCTTTTAACAACAATAGTCAAGTCTTCCAATGGACTTTTTAGTGAAACCCAATAGATAGCTTTATTTTCTCTTTGTTTACTCAAATATTGAATGCTTATGTCTTATAAATTTAGTAGGAAAGTATTCTAATGACTTGCTTATGACACCCCATAGAATATATTATGTTTAGTACCTTGGACACTGTAGCTTATTCACTTAAATCTCTGATAAATTGTGCATCTGGTATGCACAGTCTGGTTAGCACAGTTAGTAAGGTGTTGGGTTTGCACTATCAAATTAAGACTGTCATTGGTTCGAATCCCATGTTATCATGTTTCTATTTTACTAGTGTGGTTTGTGGCTCTATAATATGAATGTCTATGTCTTTTAACAACAATAGTCAAGTCTTCCAATGGACTTTTTAGTGAAACCCAATAGATAGCTTTATTTTCTCTTTGTTTACTCAAATATTGAATGCTTATGTCTTATAAATTTAGTAGGAAAGTATTCTAATGACTTGCTTATGACACCCCATAGAATATATTATGTTTAGTACATTGGACACTGTAGCTTATTCACTTACATCTCTGATAAATTGTGTGTCTTGTATGCACAGTCTGGTTAGCACAGTTAGTAAGGTGTCGGGTTTGCACTATCAAATTAAGACTGTCATTGGTTCGAATCCCATGTTATCATCTTTTTATTTTACTAGTGTGGTTTGTGGCTCTACAATATGAATGCCTATGTCTTTTAACAACAATAGTCAAGTCTTCCAATGGACTTTTTAGTGAAACCCAATAGATAGCTTTATTTTCTCTTTGTTTACTCAAATATTGAATGCCTATGTCTTATAAATTTAGTAGGAAAGTATTCTAATGACTTGCTTATGACACCCCATAGAATATATTATGTTTAGTACCTTGGACACTGTAGCTTATTCACTTAAATCTCTGATAAATTGTGTGTCTGGTATGCACTGACTGGTTAGCACAGTTAGTAAGGTGTTGGGTTTGTACTATCAAATTAAGACTGTCGTTGGTTTGAATCCCATGTTATCATGTTTTTATTTTACTAGTGTGGTTTGTGGCTCTATAATATGAATGCCTATGTCTTTTAACAACAATAGTCAAGTCTTCCAATGGACTTTTTAGTGAAACCCAATAGATAGCTTTATTTTCTCTTTGTTTACTCAAATATTGAATGCTTATGTCTTATAAATTTAGTAGGAAAGTATTCTGACTTGCTTATGACACCCCATAGAATATATTATGTTTAGTACCTTGGACACTGTAGCTTATTCACTTAAATCTCTGATAAATTGTGTGTCTGGTATGCACAGTCTGTTTAGCACAGTTAGTAAGGTGTTGGGTTTGCACTATCAAATTAAGACTGTCCTTGGTTCGAATTCCATGTTATCATGTTTTTATTTTACTAGTGTGGTTTGTGGCTCTATAATATGAATGCCTATGTCTTTTAACAACAATAGTCAAGTCTTCCAATGGACTTTTTAGTGAAACCCAATAGATAGCTTTATTTTCTCTTTGTTTACTCAAATATTGAATGCTTATGTCTTATAAATTTAGTAGGAAAGTATTCTGACTTGCTTATGACACCCCATAGAATATATTATGTTTAGTACCTTGGACACTGTAGCTTATTCACTTAAATCTCTGATAAATTGTGCGTCTGGTATGCACAGTCTGGTTAGCACAGTTAGTAAGGTGTTGGGTTTGCACTATCAAATTAAGACTGTCATTGGTTCGAATCCCATGTTATCATGTTTCTATTTTACTAGTGTGGTTTGTGGCTCTATAATATGAATGTCTATGTCTTTTAACAACAATAGTCAAGTCTTCCAAAGGACTTTTTAGTGAAACCCAATAGATAGCTTTATTTTCTCTTTGTTTACTCAAATATTGAATGCTTATGTCTTATAAATTTAGTAGGAAAGTATTCTAATGACTTGCTTATGACACCCCATAGAATATATTATGTTTAGTACCTTGGACACTGTAGCTTATTCACTT
This sequence comes from Pseudophryne corroboree, assembly GCF_028390025.1. Taxonomy (NCBI): domain Eukaryota; kingdom Metazoa; phylum Chordata; class Amphibia; order Anura; family Myobatrachidae; genus Pseudophryne; species Pseudophryne corroboree. The sequence goes on from NC_086446.1 coordinate 130,567,993, forward strand.
AAATCTCTGATAAATTGTGTGTTTTGTATGCGCAGTCTGGTTAGCACAGTTAGTAAGGTGTTTGATTTGCACTATCAAATTAAGACTGTCGTTGGTTCGAATCCCATGTTATCATCTTTTTTATTTTACTAGTGTGATTTGTGGCTCTATAATATGAATGCCTATGTCTTTTAACAACAATAGTCAAGTCTTCCAATGGACTTTTTAGTGAAACCCAATAGATAGCTTTATTTTCTCTTTGTTTACTCAAATATTGAATGCTTATGTCTTATAAATTTAGTAGGAAAGTATTCTAATGACTTGCTTATGACACCCCATAGAATATATCATGTTTAGTACCTTGGACACTGTAGCTTATTCACTTAAATCTCTGATAAATTGTGTGTCTGCTATGCACAGTCTGGTTAGCACAGTTAGTAAGGTGTTGGGTTTGCACTATCAAATTAAGACTGACATTGGTTCGAATCCCATGTTATCATGTTTTTATTTTACTAGTGTGGTTTGTGGCTCTACAATATGAATGCCTATGTCTTTTAACAACAATAGTCAAGTCTTCCAATGGACTTTTTAGTGAAACCCAATAGATAGCTTTATTTTCTCTTTGTTTACTCAAATATTGAATGCTTATGTCTTATAAATTTAGTAGGAAAGTATTCTAATGACTTGCTTATGACACCCCATAGAATATATTATGTTTAGTACATTGGACACTGTAGCTTATTCACTTAAATCTCTGATAAATTGTGTGTCTTGTATGCACAGTCTGGTTAGCACAGTTAGTAAGGTGTCGGGTTTGCACTATCAAATTAAGACTGTCATTGGTTCGAATCCCATGTTATCATGTTTCTATTTTACTAGTGTGGTTTGTGGCTCTACAATATGAATGCCTATGTCTTTTAACAACAATAGTCAAGTCTTCCAATGGACTTTTTAGTGAAACCCAATAGATAGCTTTATTTTCTCTTTGTTTACTCAAATATTGAATGCTTATGTCTTATAAATTTAGTAGGAAAGTATTCTAATGACTTGCTTATGACACCCCATAGAATATATTATGTTTAGTACATTGGACACTGTAGCTTATTCACTTACATCTCTGATAAATTGTGTGTATTGTATGCACAGTCTGGTTAGCACAGTTAGTAAGGTGTTGGGTTTGCACTATCAAATTAAGACTGTCATTGGTTCGAATCCCATGTTATCATCTTTTTATTTTACTAGTGTGGTTTGTGGCTCTACAATATGAATGCCTATGTCTTTTAACAACAATAGTCAAGTCTTCCAATGGACTTTTTAGTGAAACCCAATAGATAGCTTTATTTTCTCTTTGTTTACTCAAATATTGAATGCCTATGTCTTATAAATTTAGTAGGAAAGTATTCTAATGACTTGCTTATGACACCCCATAGAATATATTATGTTTAGTACCTTGGACACTGTAGCTTATTCACTTAAATCTCTGATAAATTGTGTGTCTGGTATGCACTGACTGGTTAGCACAGTTAGTAAGGTGTTGGGTTTGTACTATCAAATTAAGACTGTCGTTGGTTTGAATCCCATGTTATCATGTTTTTATTTTACTAGTGTGGTTTGTGGCTCTATAATATGAATGCCTATGTCTTTTAACAACAATAGTCAAGTCTTCCAATGGACTTTTTAGTGAAACCCAATAGATAGCTTTATTTTCTCTTTGTTTACTCAAATATTGAATGCTTATGTCTTATAAATTTAGTAGGAAAGTATTCTGACTTGCTTATGACACCCCATAGAATATATTATGTTTAGTACCTTGGACACTGTAGCTTATTCACTTAAATCTCTGATAAATTGTGTGTCTGGTATGCACAGTCTGTTTAGCACAGTTAGTAAGGTGTTGGGTTTGCACTATCAAATTAAGACTGTCCTTGGTTCGAATTCCATGTTATCATGTTTTTATTTTACTAGTGTGGTTTGTGGCTCTACAATATGAATGCCTATGTCTTTTAACAACAATAGTCAAGTCTTCCAATGAACTATTTAGTGAAACCCAATAGATAGCTTTATTTTCTCTTTGTTTACTCAAATATTGAATGCTTATGTCTTATAAATTTAGTAGGAAAGTATTCTAATGACTTGCTTATGACACCCCATAGAATATATTATGTTTAGTACCTTGGACACTGTAGCTTATTCACTTAAATCTCTGATAAATTGTGCGTCTGGTATGCACTGTCTGGTTAGCACAGTTAGTAAGGTGTTGGATTTGCACTATCAAATTAAGACTGTCATTGGTTCAAATCCCATGTTATCATCTTTTTTTTTTTACTAGTGTGATTTGTGGCTCTATAATATGAATGCCTATGTCTTTTAACAACAATAGTCAAGTCTTCCAATGGACTTTTTAGTGAAACCCAATAGATAGCTTTATTTTCTCTTTGTTTACTCAAATATTGAATGTTTATGTCTTATAAATTTAGTAGGAAAGTATTCTGACTTGCTTATGACACCCCATATAATATATTATGTTTAGTACTTTGGACACTGTAGCTTATTCACTTAAATCTTTGATAAATTGTGTGTCTAGTATGCACAGTCTGGTTAGCACAGTTAGTAAGGTGTTGGGTTTGCACTATAAAATTACGACTGTCATTGGTTCGAATTCCATGTTATCATGTTTTTATTTTACTAGTGTGGTTTGTGGCTCTACAATATGAATGCCTATGTCTTTTAACAACAATAGTCAAGTCTTCCAATGAACTATTTAGTGAAACCCAATAGATAGCTTTATTTTTTCTTTGTTTACTCAAATATTGAATGCTTATGTCTTATAAATTTAGTAGGAAAGTATTCTAATGACTTGCTTATGACACCCCATAGAATATATTATGTTTAGTACTTTGGACACTGTAGCTTATTCACTTAAATCTCTGATAAATTGTGTGTCTGGTATGCACTGTCTGGTTAGCACGGTAAGTAAGGTGTTGATTTTGCACTATCAAATTAAGACTGTCATTGGTTCGAATCCCATGTTATCATCTTTTTATTTTACTAGTGTGGTTTGTGGCTCTATAATATGAATGCCTATGTCTTTTAACAACAATAGTCAAGTCTTCCAATGGACTTTTTAGTGAAACCCAATAGATAGCTTTATTTTCTCTTTGTTTACTCAAATATTGAATGCCTATGTCTTATAAATTTAGTAGGAAAGTATTCTAATGACTTGCTTATGACACCCCATAGAATATATTATGTTTAGTACCTTGGACACTGTAGCTTATTCACTTAAATCTCTGATAAATTGTGTGTGTGGTATGCACAGTCTGGTTAGCACAGTTAGTAAGGTGTTGGGTTTGTACTATCAAATTAAGGCTGTCGTTGGTTTGAATCCCATGTTATCATGTTTTTATTTTACTAGTGTGGTTTGTGGCTCTATAATATGAATGCCTATGTCTTTTAACAACAATAGTCAAGTCTTCCAATGGACTTTTTAGTGAAACCCAATAGATAGCTTTATTTTCTCTTTGTTTACTCAAATATTGAATGCTTATGTCTTATAAATTTAGTAGGAAAGTAATCTGACTTGCTTATGACACCCCATAGAATATATTATGTTTAGTACCTTGGACACTGTAGCTTATTCACTTAAATCTCTGATAAATTGTGTGTCTAGTATGCACAGTCTGGTTAGCACAGTTAGTAAGGTGTTGGGTTTGCACTATCAAATTAAGACTGTCCTTGGTTCGAATTACATGTTATCATGTTTTTATTTTACTAGTGTGGTTTGTGGCTCTACAATATGAATGCCTATGTCTTTTAACAACAATAGTCAAGTCTTCCAATGAACTATTTAGTGAAACCCAATAGATAGCTTTATTTTCTCTTTGTTTACTCAAATATTGAATGCTTATGTCTTATAAATTTAGTAGGAAAGTATTCTAATGACTTGCTTATGACACCCCATAGAATATATTATGTTTAGTACCTTGGACACTGTAGCTTATTCACTTAAATCTCTGATAAATTGTGTGTCTTGTATGCACAGTCTGGTTAGCACGGTAAGTAAGGTGTTGGGTTTGTACTATCAAATTAAGGCTGTCGTTGGTTTGAATCCCATGTTATCATGTTTTTATTTTACTAGTGTGGTTTGTGGCTCTATAATATGAATGCCTATGTCTTTTAACAACAATAGTCAAGTCTTCCAATGGACTTTTTAGTGAAACCCAATAGATAGCTTTATTTTCTCTTTGTTTACTCAAATATTGAATGCTTATGTCTTATAAATTTAGTAGGAAAGTAATCTGACTTGCTTATGACACCCCATAGAATATATTATGTTTAGTACCTTGGACACTGTAGCTTATTCACTTAAATATCTGATAAATTGTGTGTCTAGTATGCACAGTCTGGTTAGCACAGTTAGTAAGGTGTTGGGTTTGCACTATCAAATTAAGACTGTCCTTGGTTCGAATCCCATGTTATCATGTTTCTATTTTACTAGTGTGGTTTGTGGCTCTATAATATGAATGTCTATGTCTTTTAACAACAATAGTCAAGTCTTCCAATGGACTTTTTAGTGAAACCCAATAGATAGCTTTATTTTCTCTTTGTTTACTCAAATATTGAATGCTTATGTCTTATAAATTTAGTAGGAAAGTATTCTAATGACTTGCTTATGACACCCCATAGAATATATTATGTTTAGTACCTTGGACACTGTAGCTTATTCACTTAAATCTCTGATAAATTGTGTGTTTTGTATGCGCAGTCTGGTTAGCACAGTTAGTAAGGTGTTTGATTTGCACTATCAAATTAAGACTGTCGTTGGTTTGAATCCCATGTTATCATCTTTTTATTTTACTAGTGTGATTTGTGGCTCTATAATATGAATGCCTATGTCTTTTAACAACAATAGTCAAGTCTTCCAATGGACTTTTTAGTGAAACCCAATAGATAGCTTTATTTTCTCTTTGTTTACTCAAATATTGAATGCTTATGTCTTATAAATTTAGTAGGAAAGTATTCTAATGACTTGCTTATGACACCCCATAGAATATATCATGTTTAGTACCTTGGACACTGTAGCTTATTCACTATAATCTCTGATAAATTGTGTGTCTGCTATGCACAGTCTGGTTAGCACAGTTAGTAAGGTGTTGGGTTTGCACTATCAAATTAAGACTGACATTGGTTCGAATCGCATGTTATCATGTTTTTATTTTACTAGTGTGGTTTGTGGCTCTACAATATGAATGCCTATGTCTTTTAACAACAATAGTCAAGTCTTCCAATGGACTTTTTAGTGAAACCCAATAGATAGCTTTATTTTCTCTTTGTTTACTCAAATATTGAATGCTTATGTCTTATAAATTTAGTAGGAAAGTATTCTAATGACTTGCTTATGACACCCCATAGAATATATTATGTTTAGTACATTGGACACTGTAGCTTATTCACTTAAATCTCTGATAAATTGTGTGTCTTGTATGCACAGTCTGGTTAGCACAGTTAGTAAGGTGTCGGGTTTGCACTATCAAATTAAGACTGTCATTGGTTCGAATCCCATGTTATCATGTTTCTATTTTACTAGTGTGGTTTGTGGCTCTACAATATGAATGCCTATGTCTTTTAACAACAATAGTCAAGTCTTCCAATGGACTTTTTAGTGAAACCCAATAGATAGCTTTATTTTCTCTTTGTTTACTCAAATATTGAATGCTTATGTCTTATAAATTTAGTAGGAAAGTATTCTAATGACTTGCTTATGACACCCCATAGAATATATTATGTTTAGTACATTGGACACTGTAGCTTATTCACTTACATCTCTGATAAATTGTGTGTCTTGTATGCACAGTCTGGTTAGCACAGTTAGTAAGGTGTTGGGTTAGCACTATCAAATTAAGACTGTCATTGGTTCGAATCCCATGTTATCATCTTTTTATTTTACTAGTGTGGTTTGTGGCTCTACAATATGAATGCCTATGTCTTTTAACAACAATAGTCAAGTCTTCCAATGGACTTTTTAGTGAAACCCAATAGATAGCTTTATTTTCTCTTTGTTTACTCAAATATTGAATGCCTATGTCTTATAAATTTAGTAGGAAAGTATTCTAATGACTTGCTTATGACACCCCATAGAATATATTATGTTTAGTACCTTGGACACTGTAGCTTATTCACTTAAATCTCTGATAAATTGTGTGTCTGGTATGCACTGACTGGTTAGCACAGTTAGTAAGGTGTTGGGTTTGTACTATCAAATTAAGACTGTCGTTGGTTTGAATCCCATGTTATCATGTTTTTATTTTACTAGTGTGGTTTGTGGCTCTATAATATGAATGCCTATGTCTTTTAACAACAATAGTCAAGTCTTCCAATGGACTTTTTAGTGAAACCCAATAGATAGCTTTATTTTCTCTTTGTTTACTCAAATATTGAATGCTTATGTCTTATAAATTTAGTAGGAAAGTATTCTGACTTGCTTATGACACCCCATAGAATATATTATGTTTAGTACCTTGGACACTGTAGCTTATTCACTTAAATCTCTGATAAATTGTGTGTCTGGTATGCACAGTCTGTTTAGCACAGTTAGTAAGGTGTTGGGTTTGCACTATCAAATTAAGACTGTCCTTGGTTCGAATTCCATGTTATCATGTTTTTATTTTACTAGTGTGGTTTGTGGCTCTACAATATGAATGCCTATGTCTTTTAACAACAATAGTCAAGTCTTCCAATGAACTATTTAGTGAAACCCAATAGATAGCTTTATTTTCTCTTTGTTTACTCAAATATTGAATGCTTATGTCTTATAAATTTAGTAGGAAATTATTCTAATGACTTGCTTATGACACCCCATAGAATATATTATGTTTAGTACCTTGGACACTGTAGCTTATTCACTTAAATCTCTGATAAATTGTGCGTCTGGTATGCACTGTCTGGTTAGCACAGTTAGTAAGGTGTTGGATTTGCACTATCAAATTAAGACTGTCATTGGTTCAAATCCCATGTTATCATCTTTTTTTTTTACTAGTGTGATTTGTGGCTCTATAATATGAATGCCTATGTCTTTTAACAACAATAGTCAAGTCTTCCAATGGACTTTTTAGTGAAACCCAATAGATAGCTTTATTTTCTCTTTGTTTACTGAAATATTGAATGTTAATGTCTTATAAATTTAGTAGGAAAGTATTCTGACTTGCTTATGACACCCCATAGAATATATTATGTTTAGTACTTTGGACACTGTAGCTTATTCACTTAAATCTTTGATAAATTGTGTGTCTAGTATGCACAGTCTGGTTAGCACAGTTAGTAAGGTGTTGGGTTTGCACTATAAAATTAAGACTGTCATTGGTTCGAATTCCATGTTATCATGTTTTTATTTTACTAGTGTGATTTGTGGCTCTATAATATGAATGCCTATGTCTTTTAACAACAATAGTCAAGTCTTCCAATGAACTATTTAGTGAAACCCAATAGATAGCTTTATTTTTTCTTTGTTTACTCAAATATTGAATGCTTATGTCTTATAAATTTAGTAGGAAAGTATTCTAATGACTTGCTTATGACACCCCATAGAATATATTATGTTTAGTACTTTGGACACTGTAGCTTATTCACTTAAATCTCTGATAAATTGTGTGTCTGGTATGCACTGTCTGGTTAGCACGGTAACTAAGGTGTTGATTTTGCACTATCAAATTAAGACTGTCATTGGTTCGAATCCCATGTTATCATCTTTTTATTTTACTAGTGTGGTTTGTGGCTCTATAATATGAATGCCTATGTCTTTTAACAACAATAGTCAAGTCTTCCAATGGACTTTTTAGTGAAACCCAATAGATAGCTTTATTTTCTCTTTGTTTACTCAAATATTGAATGCCTATGTCTTATAAATTTAGTAGGAAAGTATTCTAATGACTTGCTTATGACACCCCATAGAATATATTATGTTTAGTACCTTGGACACTGTAGCTTATTCACTTAAATCTCTGATAAATTGTGTGTCTAGTATGCACAGTCTGGTTAGCACAGTTAGTAAGGTGTTGGGTTTGCACTATCAAATTAAGACTGTCCTTGGTTCGAATTACATGTTATCATGTTTTTATTTTACTAGTGTGGTTTGTGGCTCTACAATATGAATGCCTATGTCTTTTAACAACAATAGTCAAGTCTTCCAATGAACTATTTAGCGAAACCCAATAGATAGCTTTATTTTCTCTTTGTTTACTCAAATATTGAATGCTTATGTCTTATAAATTTAGTAGGAAAGTATTCTAATGACTTGCTTATGACACCCCATAGAATATATTATGTTTAGTACCTTGGACACTGTAGCTTATTCACTTAAATCTCTGATAAATTGTGTGTCTTGTATGCACAGTCTGGTTAGCACGGTAAGTAAGGTGTTGGGTTTGTACTATCAAATTAAGGCTGTCGTTGGTTTGAATCCCATGTTATCATGTTTTTATTTTACTAGTGTGGTTTGTGGCTCTATAATATGAATGCCTATGTCTTTTAACAACAATAGTCAAGTCTTCCAATGGACTTTTTAGTGAAACCCAATAGATAGCTTTATTTTCTCTTTGTTTACTCAAATATTGAATGCTTATGTCTTATAAATTTAGTAGGAAAGTAATCTGACTTGCTTATGACACCCCATAGAATATATTATGTTTAGTACCTTGGACACTGTAGCTTATTCACTTAAATCTCTGATAAATTGTGTGTCTAGTATGCACAGTCTGGTTAGCACAGTTAGTAAGGTGTTGGGTTTGCACTATCAAATTAAGACTGTCCTTGGTTCGAATTACATGTTATCATGTTTTTATTTTACTAGTGTGGTTTGTGGCTCTACAATATGAATGCCTATGTCTTTTAACAACAATAGTCAAGTCTTCCAATGAACTATTTAGTGAAACCCAATAGATAGCTTTATTTTCTCTTTGTTTACTCAAATATTGAATGCTTATGTCTTATAAATTTAATAGGAAAGTATTCTAATGACTTGCTTATGACACCCCATAGAATATATTATGTTTAGTACCTTGGACACTGTAGCTTATTCACTTAAATCTCTGATAAATTGTGTGTCTTGTATGCACAGTCTGGTTAGCACAGTTAGTAAGGTGTTGGGTTTGCACTATCAAATTAAGACTGTCATTGGTTCGAATCCCATGTTATCATGTTTCTATTTTACTAGTGTGGTTTGTGGCTCTACAATATGAATGCCTATGTCTTTTAACAACAATAGTCAAGTCTTCCAATGGACTTTTTAGTGAAACCCAATAGATAGCTTTATTTTCTCTTTGTTTACTCAAATATTGAATGCTTATGTCTTATAAATTTAGTAGGAAAGTATTCTAATGACTTGCTTATGACACCCCATAGAATATATTATGTTTAGTACATTGGACACTGTAGCTTATTCACTTAAATCTCTGATAAATTGTGTGTCTGGTATGCACAGTCTGGTTAGCACGGTTAGTAAGGTGTTGATTTTGCACTATCAAATTAAGACTGTCATTGGTTCGAATCCCATGTTATCATGTTTCTATTTTACTAGTGTGGTTTGTGGCTCTATAATATGAATGCCTATGTCTTTTAACAACAATAGTCAAGTCTTCCAATGGACTTTTTAGTGAAACCCAATAGATAGCTTTATTTTCTCTTTGTTTACTCAAATATTGAATGCCTATGTCTTATAAATTTAGTAGGAAAGTATTCTAATGACTTGCTTATGACACCCCATAGAATATATTATGTTTAGTACCTTGGACACTGTAGCTTATTCACTTAAATCTCTGATAAATTGTGTGTCTGGTATGCACTGTCTGGTTAGCACAGTTAGTAAGGTGTTGGGTTTGTACTATCAAATTAAGACTGTCGTTGGTTTGAATCCCATGTTATCATGTTTTTATTTTACTAGTGTGGTTTGTGGCTCTATAATATGAATGCCTATGTCTTTTAACAACAATAGTCAAGTCTTCCAATGGACTTTTTAGTGAAACCCAATAGATAGCTTTATTTTCTCTTTGTTTACTCAAATATTGAATGCTTATGTCTTATAAATTTAGTAGGAAAGTATTCTGACTTGCTTATGACACCCCATAGAATATATTATGTTTAGTACCTTGGACACTGTAGCTTATTCACTTAAATCTCTGATAAATTGTGTGTCTGGTATGCACAGTCTGTTTAGCACAGTTAGTAAGGTGTTGGGTTTGCACTATCAAATTAAGACTGTCCTTGGTTCGAATTCCATGTTATCATGTTTTTATTTTACTAGTGTGGTTTGTGGCTCTACAATATGAATGCCTATGTCTTTTAACAACAATAGTCAAGTCTTCCAATGAACTATTTAGTGAAACCCAATAGATAGCTTTATTTTCTCTTTGTTTACTCAAATATTGAATGCTTATGTCTTATAAATTTAGTAGGAAAGTATTCTAATGACTTGCTTATGACACCCCATAGAATATATTATGTTTAGTACCTTGGACACTGTAGCTTATTCACTTAAATCTCTGATAAATTGTGCGTCTGGTATGCACTGTCTGGTAAGCACAGTTAGTAAGGTGTTGGATTTGCACTATCAAATTAAGACTGTCATTGGTTCGAATCCCATGTTATCATCTTTTTATTTTACTAGTGTGATTTGTGGCTCTATAATATGAATGCCTATGTCTTTTAACAACAATAGTCAAGTCTTCCAATGGACTTTTTAGTGAAACCCAATAGATAGCTTTATTTTCTCTTTGTTTACTCAAATATTGAATGTTTATGTCTTATAAATTTAGTAGGAAAGTATTCTGACTTGCTTATGACACCCCATAGAATATATTATGTTTAGTACTTTGGACACTGTAGCTTATTCACTTAAATCTCTGATAAATTGTGTGTCTAGTATGCACAGTCTGGTTAGCACAGTTAGTAAGGTGTTGGGTTTGCACTATAAAATTAAGACTGCCATTGGTTCGAATTCCATGTTATCATGTTTTTATTTTACTAGTGTGGTTTGTGGCTCTACAATATGAATGCCTATGTCTTTTAACAACAATAGTCAAGTCTTCCAATGGACTTTTTAGTGAAACCCAATAGATAGCTTTATTTTCTCTTTGTTTACTCAAATATTGAATGCTTATGTCTTATAAATTTAGTAGGAAAGTATTCTAATGACTTGCTTATGACACCCCATAGAATATATTATGTTTAGTACATTGGACACTGTAGCTTATTCACTTAAATCTCTGATAAATTGTGTGTCTAGTATGCACAGTCTGGTTAGCACAGTTAGTAAGGTGTTGGGTTTGCACTATAAAATTAAGACTGTCATTGGTTCGAATTCCATGTTATCATGTTTTTATTTTACTAGTGTGGTTTGTGGCTCTACAATATGAATGCCTATGTCTTTTAACAACAATAGTCAAGTCTTCCAATGAACTATTTAGTGAAACCCAATAGAAAGCTTTATTTTTTCTTTGTTTACTCAAATATTGAATGCTTATGTCTTATAAATTTAGTAGGAAAGTATTCTAATGACTTGCTTATGACACCCCATAGAATATATTATGTTTAGTACTTTGGACACTGTAGCTTATTCACTTAAATCTCTGATAAATTGTGTGTCTGGTATGCACTGTCTGGTTAGCACGGTAAGTAAGGTGTTGGGTTTGTACTATCAAATTAAGGCTGTCGTTGGTTTGAATCCCATGTTATCATGTTTTTATTTTACTAGTGTGGTTTGTGGCTCTATAATATGAATGCCTATGTCTTTTAACAACAATAGTCAAGTCTTCCAATGGACTTTTTAGTGAAACCCAATAGATAGCTTTATTTTCTCTTTGTTTACTCAAATATTGAATGCTTATGTCTTATAAATTTAGTAGGAAAGTAATCTGACTTGCTTATGACACCCCATAGAATATATTATGTTTAGTACCTTGGACACTGTAGCTTATTCACTTAAATCTCTGATAAATTGTGTGTCTAGTATGCACAGTCTGGTTAGCACAGTTAGTAAGGTGTTGGGTTTGCACTATCAAATTAAGACTGTCCTTGCTTCGAATTACATGTTATCATGTTTTTATTTTACTAGTGTGGTTTGTGGCTCTACAATATGAATGCCTATGTCTTTTAACAACAATAGTCAAGTCTTCCAATGAACTATTTAGTGAAACCCAATAGATAGCTTTATTTTCTCTTTGTTTACTCAAATATTGAATGCTTATGTCTTATAAATTTAATAGGAAAGTATTCTAATGACTTGCTTATGACACCCCATAGAATATATTATGTTTAGTACCTTGGACACTGTAGCTTATTCACTTAAATCTCTGATAAATTGTGCGTCTTGTATGCACAGTCTGGTTAGCACAGTTAGTAAGGTGTTGGGTTTGCACTATCAAATTAAGACTGTCATTGGTTCGAATTCCATGTTATCATGTTTCTATTTTACTAGTGTGGTTTGTGGCTCTACAATATGAATGCCTATGTCTTTTAACAACAATAGTCAAGTCTTCCAATGGACTTTTTAGTGAAACCCAATAGATAGCTTTATTTTCTCTTTGTTTACTCAAATATTGAATGCTTATGTCTTATAAATTTAGTAGGAAAGTATTCTAATGACTTGCTTATGACACCCCATAGAATATATTATGTTTAGTACATTGGACACTGTAGCTTATTCACTTAAATCTCTGATAAATTGTGTGTCTGGTATGCACAGTCTGGTTAGCACGGTTAGTAAGGTGTTGATTTTGCACTATCAAATTAAGACTGTCATTGGTTCGAATCCCATGTTATCATGTTTCTATTTTACTGGTGTGGTTTGTGGCTCTATAATATGAATGCCTATGTCTTTTAACAACAATAGTCAAGTCTTCCAATGGACTTTTTAGTGAAACCCAATAGATAGCTTTATTTTCTCTTTGTTTACTCAAATATTGAATGCCTATGTCTTATAAATTTAGTAGGAAAGTATTCTAATGACTTGCTTATGACACCCCATAGAATATATTATGTTTAGTACCTTGGACACTGTAGCTTATTCACTTAAATCTCTGATAAATTGTGTGTCTGGTATGCACTGTCTGGTTAGCACAGTTAGTAAGGTGTTGGGTTTGTACTATCAAATTAAGACTGTCGTTGGTTTGAATCCCATGTTATCATGTTTTTATTTTACTAGTGTGGTTTGTGGCTCTATAATATGAATGCCTATGTCTTTTAACAACAATAGTCAAGTCTTCCAATGGACTTTTTAGTGAAACCCAATAGATAGCTTTATTTTCTCTTTGTTTACTCAAATATTGAATGCTTATGTCTTATAAATTTAGTAGGAAAGTATTCTGACTTGCTTATGACACCCCATAGAATATATTATGTTTAGTACCTTGGACACTGTAGCTTATTCACTTAAATCTCTGATAAATTGTGTGTCTGGTATGCACAGTCTGTTTAGCACAGTTAGTAAGGTGTTGGGTTTGCACTATCAAATTAAGACTGTCCTTGGTTCGAATTCCATGTTATCATGTTTTTATTTTACTAGTGTGGTTTGTGGCTCTACAATATGAATGCCTATGTCTTTTAACAACAATAGTCAAGTCTTCCAATGAACTATTTAGTGAAACCCAATAGATAGCTTTATTTTCTCTTTGTTTACTCAAATATTGAATGCTTATGTCTTATAAATTTAGTAGGAAAGTATTCTAATGACTTGCTTATGACACCCCATAGAATATATTATGTTTAGTACCTTGGACACTGTAGCTTATTCACTTAAATCTCTGATAAATTGTGCGTCTGGTATGCACTGTCTGGTAAGCACAGTTAGTAAGGTGTTGGATTTGCACTATCAAATTAAGACTGTCATTGGTTCGAATCCCATGTTATCATCTTTTTATTTTACTAGTGTGATTTGTGGCTCTATAATATGAATGCCTATGTCTTTTAACAACAATAGTCAAGTCTTCCAATGGACTTTTTAGTGAAACCCAATAGATAGCTTTATTTTCTCTTTGTTTACTCAAATATTGAATGTTTATGTCTTATAAATTTAGTAGGAAAGTATTCTGACTTGCTTATGACACCCCATAGAATATATTATGTTTAGTACTTTGGACACTGTAGCTTATTCACTTAAATCTCTGATAAATTGTGTGTCTAGTATGCACAGTCTGGTTAGCACAGTTAGTAAGGTGTTGGGTTTGCACTATAAAATTAAGACTGTCATTGGTTCGAATTCCATGTTATCATGTTTTTATTTTACTAGTGTGGTTTGTGGCTCTACAATATGAATGCCTATGTCTTTTAACAACAATAGTCAAGTCTTCCAATGGACTTTTTAGTGAAACCCAATAGATAGCTTTATTTTCTCTTTGTTTACTCAAATATTGAATGCTTATGTCTTATAAATTTAGTAGGAAAGTATTCTGACTTGCTTATGACACCCCATAGAATATATTATGTTTAGTACCTTGGACACTGTAGCTTATTCACTTAAATCTCTGATAAATTGTGTGTCTGGTATGCACTGTCTGGTTAGCACAGTTAGTAAGGTGTTGGGTTTGCACTATCATATTAAGACTGTCATTGGTTCGAATCCCATGTTATCATGATTTTATTTTACTAGTGTGGTTTGTGGCTCTATAATATGAATGCCTATGTCTTTTAACAACAATAGTCAAGTCTTCCAATGGACTTTTTAGTGAAACCCAATAGATAGCTTTATTTTCTCTTTGTTTACTCAAATATTGAATGCTTATGTCTTATAAATTTTGTAGGAAAGTATTCTAATGACTTGCTTATGACACCCCATAGAATATATCATGTTTAGTACCTTGGACACTGTAGCTTATTCACTTAAATCTCTGATAAATTGTTTGTCTGCTATGCACAGTCTGGTTAGCACAGTTAGTAAGGTGTTGGGTTTGCACTATCAAATTAAGACTGTCATTGGTTCGAATCCCATGTTATCATGTTTTTATTTTACTAGTGTGGTTTGTGGCTCTACAATATGAATGCCTATGTCTTTTAACAACAATAGTCAAGTCTTCCAATGGACTTTTTAGTGAAACCCAATAGATAGCTTTATTTTCTCTTTGTTTACTCAAATATTGAATGCTTATGTCTTATAAATTTAGTAGGAAAGTATTCTAATGACTTGCTTATGACACCCCATAGAATATATTATGTTTAGTACATTGGACACTGTAGCTTATTCACTTAAATCTCTGATAAATTGTGTGTCTAGTATGCACAGTCTGGTTAGCACAGTTAGTAAGGTGTTGGGTTTGCACTATAAAATTAAGACTGTCATTGGTTCGAATTCCATGTTATCATGTTTTTATTTTACTAGTGTGGTTTGTGGCTCTACAATATGAATGCCTATGTCTTTTAACAACAATAGTCAAGTCTTCCAATGAACTATTTAGTGAAACCCAATAGATAGCTTTATTTTCTCTTTGTTTACTCAAATATTGAATGCTTATGTCTTATAAATTTAATAGGAAAGTATTCTAATGACTTGCTTATGACACCCCATAGAATATATTATGTTTAGTACCTTGGACACTGTAGCTTATTCACTTAAATCTCTGATAAATTGTGCGTCTTGTATGCACAGTCTGGTTAGCACAGTTAGTAAGGTGTTGGGTTTGCACTATCAAATTAAGACTGTCATTGGTTCGAATTCCATGTTATCATGTTTCTATTTTACTAGTGTGGTTTGTGGCTCTACAATATGAATGCCTATGTCTTTTAACAACAATAGTCAAGTCTTCCAATGGACTTTTTAGTGAAACCCAATAGATAGCTTTATTTTCTCTTTGTTTACTCAAATATTGAATGCTTATGTCTTATAAATTTAGTAGGAAAGTATTCTAATGACTTGCTTATGACACCCCATAGAATATATTATGTTTAGTACATTGGACACTGTAGCTTATTCACTTAAATCTCTGATAAATTGTGTGTCTGGTATGCACAGTCTGGTTAGCACGGTTAGTAAGGTGTTGATTTTGCACTATCAAATTAAGACTGTCATTGGTTCGAATCCCATGTTATCATGTTTCTATTTTACTGGTGTGGTTTGTGGCTCTATAATATGAATGCCTATGTCTTTTAACAACAATAGTCAAGTCTTCCAATGGACTTTTTAGTGAAACCCAATAGATAGCTTTATTTTCTCTTTGTTTACTCAAATATTGAATGCCTATGTCTTATAAATTTAGTAGGAAAGTATTCTAATGACTTGCTTATGACACCCCATAGAATATATTATGTTTAGTACCTTGGACACTGTAGCTTATTCACTTAAATCTCTGATAAATTGTGTGTCTGGTATGCACTGTCTGGTTAGCACAGTTAGTAAGGTGTTGGGTTTGTACTATCAAATTAAGACTGTCGTTGGTTTGAATCCCATGTTATCATGTTTTTATTTTACTAGTGTGGTTTGTGGCTCTATAATATGAATGCCTATGTCTTTTAACAACAATAGTCAAGTCTTCCAATGGACTTTTTAGTGAAACCCAATAGATAGCTTTATTTTCTCTTTGTTTACTCAAATATTGAATGCTTATGTCTTATAAATTTAGTAGGAAAGTATTCTGACTTGCTTATGACACCCCATAGAATATATTATGTTTAGTACCTTGGACACTGTAGCTTATTCACTTAAATCTCTGATAAATTGTGTGTCTGGTATGCACAGTCTGTTTAGCACAGTTAGTAAGGTGTTGGGTTTGCACTATCAAATTAAGACTGTCCTTGGTTCGAATTCCATGTTATCATGTTTTTATTTTACTAGTGTGGTTTGTGGCTCTACAATATGAATGCCTATGTCTTTTAACAACAATAGTCAAGTCTTCCAATGAACTATTTAGTGAAACCCAATAGATAGCTTTATTTTCTCTTTGTTTACTCAAATATTGAATGCTTATGTCTTATAAATTTAGTAGGAAAGTATTCTAATGACTTGCTTATGACACCCCATAGAATATATTATGTTTAGTACCTTGGACACTGTAGCTTATTCACTTAAATCTCTGATAAATTGTGCGTCTGGTATGCACTGTCTGGTAAGCACAGTTAGTAAGGTGTTGGATTTGCACTATCAAATTAAGACTGTCATTGGTTCGAATCCCATGTTATCATCTTTTTATTTTACTAGTGTGATTTGTGGCTCTATAATATGAATGCCTATGTCTTTTAACAACAATAGTCAAGTCTTCCAATGGACTTTTTAGTGAAACCCAATAGATAGCTTTATTTTCTCTTTGTTTACTCAAATATTGAATGTTTATGTCTTATAAATTTAGTAGGAAAGTATTCTGACTTGCTTATGACACCCCATAGAATATATTATGTTTAGTACTTTGGACACTGTAGCTTATTCACTTAAATCTCTGATAAATTGTGTGTCTAGTATGCACAGTCTGGTTAGCACAGTTAGTAAGGTGTTGGGTTTGCACTATAAAATTAAGACTGCCATTGGTTCGAATTCCATGTTATCATGTTTTTATTTTACTAGTGTGGTTTGTGGCTCTACAATATGAATGCCTATGTCTTTTAACAACAATAGTCAAGTCTTCCAATGGACTTTTTAGTGAAACCCAATAGATAGCTTTATTTTCTCTTTGTTTACTCAAATATTGAATGCTTATGTCTTATAAATTTAGTAGGAAAGTATTCTAATGACTTGCTTATGACACCCCATAGAATATATTATGTTTAGTACATTGGACACTGTAGCTTATTCACTTAAATCTCTGATAAATTGTGTGTCTAGTATGCACAGTCTGGTTAGCACAGTTAGTAAGGTGTTGGGTTTGCACTATAAAATTAAGACTGTCATTGGTTCGAATTCCATGTTATCATGTTTTTATTTTACTAGTGTGGTTTGTGGCTCTACAATATGAATGCCTATGTCTTTTAACAACAATAGTCAAGTCTTCCAATGAACTATTTAGTGAAACCCAATAGAAAGCTTTATTTTTTCTTTGTTTACTCAAATATTGAATGCTTATGTCTTATAAATTTAGTAGGAAAGTATTCTAATGACTTGCTTATGACACCCCATAGAATATATTATGTTTAGTACTTTGGACACTGTAGCTTATTCACTTAAATCTCTGATAAATTGTGTGTCTGGTATGCACTGTCTGGTTAGCACGGTAAGTAAGGTGTTGGGTTTGTACTATCAAATTAAGGCTGTCGTTGGTTTGAATCCCATGTTATCATGTTTTTATTTTACTAGTGTGGTTTGTGGCTCTATAATATGAATGCCTATGTCTTTTAACAACAATAGTCAAGTCTTCCAATGGACTTTTTAGTGAAACCCAATAGATAGCTTTATTTTCTCTTTGTTTACTCAAATATTGAATGCTTATGTCTTATAAATTTAGTAGGAAAGTAATCTGACTTGCTTATGACACCCCATAGAATATATTATGTTTAGTACCTTGGACACTGTAGCTTATTCACTTAAATCTCTGATAAATTGTGTGTCTAGTATGCACAGTCTGGTTAGCACAGTTAGTAAGGTGTTGGGTTTGCACTATCAAATTAAGACTGTCCTTGCTTCGAATTACATGTTATCATGTTTTTATTTTACTAGTGTGGTTTGTGGCTCTACAATATGAATGCCTATGTCTTTTAACAACAATAGTCAAGTCTTCCAATGAACTATTTAGTGAAACCCAATAGATAGCTTTATTTTCTCTTTGTTTACTCAAATATTGAATGCTTATGTCTTATAAATTTAATAGGAAAGTATTCTAATGACTTGCTTATGACACCCCATAGAATATATTATGTTTAGTACCTTGGACACTGTAGCTTATTCACTTAAATCTCTGATAAATTGTGCGTCTTGTATGCACAGTCTGGTTAGCACAGTTAGTAAGGTGTTGGGTTTGCACTATCAAATTAAGACTGTCATTGGTTCGAATTCCATGTTATCATGTTTCTATTTTACTAGTGTGGTTTGTGGCTCTACAATATGAATGCCTATGTCTTTTAACAACAATAGTCAAGTCTTCCAATGGACTTTTTAGTGAAACCCAATAGATAGCTTTATTTTCTCTTTGTTTACTCAAATATTGAATGCTTATGTCTTATAAATTTAGTAGGAAAGTATTCTAATGACTTGCTTATGACACCCCATAGAATATATTATGTTTAGTACATTGGACACTGTAGCTTATTCACTTAAATCTCTGATAAATTGTGTGTCTGGTATGCACAGTCTGGTTAGCACGGTTAGTAAGGTGTTGATTTTGCACTATCAAATTAAGACTGTCATTGGTTCGAATCCCATGTTATCATGTTTCTATTTTACTGGTGTGGTTTGTGGCTCTATAATATGAATGCCTATGTCTTTTAACAACAATAGTCAAGTCTTCCAATGGACTTTTTAGTGAAACCCAATAGATAGCTTTATTTTCTCTTTGTTTACTCAAATATTGAATGCCTATGTCTTATAAATTTAGTAGGAAAGTATTCTAATGACTTGCTTATGACACCCCATAGAATATATTATGTTTAGTACCTTGGACACTGTAGCTTATTCACTTAAATCTCTGATAAATTGTGTGTCTGGTATGCACTGTCTGGTTAGCACAGTTAGTAAGGTGTTGGGTTTGTACTATCAAATTAAGACTGTCGTTGGTTTGAATCCCATGTTATCATGTTTTTATTTTACTAGTGTGGTTTGTGGCTCTATAATATGAATGCCTATGTCTTTTAACAACAATAGTCAAGTCTTCCAATGGACTTTTTAGTGAAACCCAATAGATAGCTTTATTTTCTCTTTGTTTACTCAAATATTGAATGCTTATGTCTTATAAATTTAGTAGGAAAGTATTCTGACTTGCTTATGACACCCCATAGAATATATTATGTTTAGTACCTTGGACACTGTAGCTTATTCACTTAAATCTCTGATAAATTGTGTGTCTGGTATGCACAGTCTGTTTAGCACAGTTAGTAAGGTGTTGGGTTTGCACTATCAAATTAAGACTGTCCTTGGTTCGAATTCCATGTTATCATGTTTTTATTTTACTAGTGTGGTTTGTGGCTCTACAATATGAATGCCTATGTCTTTTAACAACAATAGTCAAGTCTTCCAATGAACTATTTAGTGAAACCCAATAGATAGCTTTATTTTCTCTTTGTTTACTCAAATATTGAATGCTTATGTCTTATAAATTTAGTAGGAAAGTATTCTAATGACTTGCTTATGACACCCCATAGAATATATTATGTTTAGTACCTTGGACACTGTAGCTTATTCACTTAAATCTCTGATAAATTGTGCGTCTGGTATGCACTGTCTGGTAAGCACAGTTAGTAAGGTGTTGGATTTGCACTATCAAATTAAGACTGTCATTGGTTCGAATCCCATGTTATCATCTTTTTATTTTACTAGTGTGATTTGTGGCTCTATAATATGAATGCCTATGTCTTTTAACAACAATAGTCAAGTCTTCCAATGGACTTTTTAGTGAAACCCAATAGATAGCTTTATTTTCTCTTTGTTTACTCAAATATTGAATGTTTATGTCTTATAAATTTAGTAGGAAAGTATTCTGACTTGCTTATGACACCCCATAGAATATATTATGTTTAGTACTTTGGACACTGTAGCTTATTCACTTAAATCTCTGATAAATTGTGTGTCTAGTATGCACAGTCTGGTTAGCACAGTTAGTAAGGTGTTGGGTTTGCACTATAAAATTAAGACTGTCATTGGTTCGAATTCCATGTTATCATGTTTTTATTTTACTAGTGTGGTTTGTGGCTCTACAATATGAATGCCTATGTCTTTTAACAACAATAGTCAAGTCTTCCAATGGACTTTTTAGTGAAACCCAATAGATAGCTTTATTTTCTCTTTGTTTACTCAAATATTGAATGCTTATGTCTTATAAATTTAGTAGGAAAGTATTCTGACTTGCTTATGACACCCCATAGAATATATTATGTTTAGTACCTTGGACACTGTAGCTTATTCACTTAAATCTCTGATAAATTGTGTGTCTGGTATGCACTGTCTGGTTAGCACAGTTAGTAAGGTGTTGGGTTTGCACTATCATATTAAGACTGTCATTGGTTCGAATCCCATGTTATCATGATTTTATTTTACTAGTGTGGTTTGTGGCTCTATAATATGAATGCCTATGTCTTTTAACAACAATAGTCAAGTCTTCCAATGGACTTTTTAGTGAAACCCAATAGATAGCTTTATTTTCTCTTTGTTTACTCAAATATTGAATGCTTATGTCTTATAAATTTTGTAGGAAAGTATTCTAAT
Source organism: Pseudophryne corroboree (assembly GCF_028390025.1). Classification (NCBI taxonomy): domain Eukaryota; kingdom Metazoa; phylum Chordata; class Amphibia; order Anura; family Myobatrachidae; genus Pseudophryne; species Pseudophryne corroboree. The sequence continues at coordinate 130,589,288 of NC_086446.1, forward strand.
GACTTGCTTATGACACCCCATAGAATATATCATGTTTAGTACCTTGGACACTGTAGCTTATTCACTTAAATCTCTGATAAATTGTTTGTCTGCTATGCACAGTCTGGTTAGCACAGTTAGTAAGGTGTTGGGTTTGCACTATCAAATTAAGACTGTCATTGGTTCGAATCCCATGTTATCATGTTTTTATTTTACTAGTGTGGTTTGTGGCTCTACAATATGAATGCCTATGTCTTTTAACAACAATAGTCAAGTCTTCCAATGGACTTTTTAGTGAAACCCAATAGATAGCTTTATTTTCTCTTTGTTTACTCAAATATTGAATGCTTATGTCTTATAAATTTAGTAGGAAAGTATTCTAATGACTTGCTTATGACACCCCATAGAATATATTATGTTTAGTACATTGGACACTGTAGCTTATTCACTTAAATCTCTGATAAATTGTGTGTCTAGTATGCACAGTCTGGTTAGCACAGTTAGTAAGGTGTTGGGTTTGCACTATAAAATTAAGACTGTCATTGGTTCGAATTCCATGTTATCATGTTTTTATTTTACTAGTGTGGTTTGTGGCTCTACAATATGAATGCCTATGTCTTTTAACAACAATAGTCAAGTCTTCCAATGAACTATTTAGTGAAACCCAATAGATAGCTTTATTTTCTCTTTGTTTACTCAAATATTGAATGCTTATGTCTTATAAATTTAATAGGAAAGTATTCTAATGACTTGCTTATGACACCCCATAGAATATATTATGTTTAGTACCTTGGACACTGTAGCTTATTCACTTAAATCTCTGATAAATTGTGCGTCTTGTATGCACAGTCTGGTTAGCACAGTTAGTAAGGTGTTGGGTTTGCACTATCAAATTAAGACTGTCATTGGTTCGAATTCCATGTTATCATGTTTCTATTTTACTAGTGTGGTTTGTGGCTCTACAATATGAATGCCTATGTCTTTTAACAACAATAGTCAAGTCTTCCAATGGACTTTTTAGTGAAACCCAATAGATAGCTTTATTTTCTCTTTGTTTACTCAAATATTGAATGCTTATGTCTTATAAATTTAGTAGGAAAGTATTCTAATGACTTGCTTATGACACCCCATAGAATATATTATGTTTAGTACATTGGACACTGTAGCTTATTCACTTAAATCTCTGATAAATTGTGTGTCTGGTATGCACAGTCTGGTTAGCACGGTTAGTAAGGTGTTGATTTTGCACTATCAAATTAAGACTGTCATTGGTTCGAATCCCATGTTATCATGTTTCTATTTTACTGGTGTGGTTTGTGGCTCTATAATATGAATGCCTATGTCTTTTAACAACAATAGTCAAGTCTTCCAATGGACTTTTTAGTGAAACCCAATAGATAGCTTTATTTTCTCTTTGTTTACTCAAATATTGAATGCCTATGTCTTATAAATTTAGTAGGAAAGTATTCTAATGACTTGCTTATGACACCCCATAGAATATATTATGTTTAGTACCTTGGACACTGTAGCTTATTCACTTAAATCTCTGATAAATTGTGTGTCTGGTATGCACTGTCTGGTTAGCACAGTTAGTAAGGTGTTGGGTTTGTACTATCAAATTAAGACTGTCGTTGGTTTGAATCCCATGTTATCATGTTTTTATTTTACTAGTGTGGTTTGTGGCTCTATAATATGAATGCCTATGTCTTTTAACAACAATAGTCAAGTCTTCCAATGGACTTTTTAGTGAAACCCAATAGATAGCTTTATTTTCTCTTTGTTTACTCAAATATTGAATGCTTATGTCTTATAAATTTAGTAGGAAAGTATTCTGACTTGCTTATGACACCCCATAGAATATATTATGTTTAGTACCTTGGACACTGTAGCTTATTCACTTAAATCTCTGATAAATTGTGTGTCTGGTATGCACAGTCTGTTTAGCACAGTTAGTAAGGTGTTGGGTTTGCACTATCAAATTAAGACTGTCCTTGGTTCGAATTCCATGTTATCATGTTTTTATTTTACTAGTGTGGTTTGTGGCTCTACAATATGAATGCCTATGTCTTTTAACAACAATAGTCAAGTCTTCCAATGAACTATTTAGTGAAACCCAATAGATAGCTTTATTTTCTCTTTGTTTACTCAAATATTGAATGCTTATGTCTTATAAATTTAGTAGGAAAGTATTCTAATGACTTGCTTATGACACCCCATAGAATATATTATGTTTAGTACCTTGGACACTGTAGCTTATTCACTTAAATCTCTGATCAATTGTGCGTCTGGTATGCACTGTCTGGTTAGCACAGTTAGTAAGGTGTTGGATTTGCACTATCAAATTAAGACTGTCATTGGTTCGAATCCCATGTTATCATCTTTTTATTTTACTAGTGTGATTTGTGGCTCTATAATATGAATGCCTATGTCTTTTAACAACAATAGTCAAGTCTTCCAATGGACTTTTTAGTGAAACCCAATAGATAGCTTTATTTTCTCTTTGTTTACTCAAATATTGAATGTTTATGTCTTATAAATTTAGTAGGAAAGTATTCTGACTTGCTTATGACACCCCATAGAATATATTATGTTTAGTACTTTGGACACTGTAGCTTATTCACTTAAATCTCTGATAAATTGTGTGTCTAGTATGCACAGTCTGGTTAGCACAGTTAGTAAGGTGTTGGGTTTGCACTATAAAATTAAGACTGTCATTGGTTCGAATTCCATGTTATCATGTTTTTATTTTACTAGTGTGGTTTGTGGCTCTACAATATGAATGCCTATGTCTTTTAACAACAATAGTCAAGTCTTCCAATGGACTTTTTAGTGAAACCCAATAGATAGCTTTATTTTCTCTTTGTTTACTCAAATATTGAATGCTTATGTCTTATAAATTTAGTAGGAAAGTATTCTGACTTGCTTATGACACCCCATAGAATATATTATGTTTAGTACCTTGGACACTGTAGCTTATTCACTTAAATCTCTGATAAATTGTGTGTCTGGTATGCACTGTCTGGTTAGCACAGTTAGTAAGGTGTTGGGTTTGCACTATCATATTAAGACTGTCATTGGTTCGAATCCCATGTTATCATGATTTTATTTTACTAGTGTGGTTTGTGGCTCTATAATATGAATGCCTATGTCTTTTAACAACAATAGTCAAGTCTTCCAATGGACTTTTTAGTGAAACCCAATAGATAGCTTTATTTTCTCTTTGTTTACTCAAATATTGAATGCTTATGTCTTATAAATTTTGTAGGAAAGTATTCTAATGACTTGCTTATGACACCCCATAGAATATATCATGTTTAGTACCTTGGACACTGTAGCTTATTCACTTAAATCTCTGATAAATTGTTTGTCTGCTATGCACAGTCTGGTTAGCACAGTTAGTAAGGTGTTGGGTTTGCACTATCAAATTAAGACTGTCATTGGTTCGAATCCCATGTTATCATGTTTTTATTTTACTAGTGTGGTTTGTGGCTCTACAATATGAATGCCTATGTCTTTTAACAACAATAGTCAAGTCTTCCAATGGACTTTTTAGTGAAACCCAATAGATAGCTTTATTTTCTCTTTGTTTACTCAAATATTGAATGCTTATGTCTTATAAATTTAGTAGGAAAGTATTCTAATGACTTGCTTATGACACCCCATAGAATATATTATGTTTAGTACATTGGACACTGTAGCTTATTCACTTAAATCTCTGATAAATTGTGTGTCTAGTATGCACAGTCTGGTTAGCACAGTTAGTAAGGTGTTGGGTTTGCACTATAAAATTAAGACTGTCATTGGTTCGAATTCCATGTTATCATGTTTTTATTTTACTAGTGTGGTTTGTGGCTCTACAATATGAATGCTTATGTCTTTTAACAACAATAGTCAAGTCTTCCAATGAACTATTTAGTGAAACCCAATAGATAGCTTTATTTTTTCTTTGTTTACTCAAATATTGAATGCTTATGTCTTATAAATTTAGTAGGAAAGTATTCTAATGACTTGCTTATGACACCCCATAGAATATATTATGTTTAGTACTTTGGACACTGTAGCTTATTCACTTAAATCTCTGATAAATTGTGTGTCTGGTATGCACTGTCTGGTTAGCACGGTAAGTAAGGTGTTGATTTTGCACTATCAAATTAAGACTGTCATTGGTTCGAATCCCATGTTATCATCTTTTTATTTTACTAGTGTGGTTTGTGGCTCTATAATATGAATGCCTATGTCTTTTAACAACAATAGTCAAGTCTTCCAATGGACTTTTTAGTGAAACCCAATAGATAGCTTTATTTTCTCTTTGTTTACTCAAATATTGAATGCCTATGTCTTATAAATTTAGTAGGAAAGTATTCTAATGACTTGCTTATGACACCCCATAGAATATATTATGTTTAGTACCTTGGACACTGTAGCTTATTCACTTAAATCTCTGATAAATTGTGTGTGTGGTATGCACAGTCTGGTTAGCACAGTTAGTAAGGTGTTGGGTTTGTACTATCAAATTAAGACTGTCCTTGGTTCGAATTACATGTTATCATGTTTTTATTTTACTAGTGTGGTTTGTGGCTCTACAATATGAATGCCTATGTCTTTTAACAACAATAGTCAAGTCTTCCAATGAACTATTTAGTGAAACCCAATAGATAGCTTTATTTTTTCTTTGTTTACTCAAATATTGAATGCTTATGTCTTATAAATTTAGTAGGAAAGTATTCTAATGACTTGCTTATGACACCCCATAGAATATATTATGTTTAGTACTTTGGACACTGTAGCTTATTCACTTAAATCTCTGATAAATTGTGTGTCTGGTATGCACAGTCTGGTTAGCACAGTTAGTAAGGTGTTGGGTTTGCACTATCAAATTAAGACTGTCATTGGTTCTAATCCCATGTTATCATGTTTCTATTTTACTAGTGTGGTTTGTGGCTCTATAATATGAATGTCTATGTCTTTTAACAACAATAGTCAAGTCTTCCAATGGACTTTTTAGTGAAACCCAATAGATAGCTTTATTTTCTCTTTGTTTACTCAAATATTGAATGCTTATGTCTTATAAATTTAGTAGGAAATTATTCTAATGACTTGCTTATGACACCCCATAGAATATATTATGTTTAGTACCTTGGACACTGTAGCTTATTCACTTAAATCTCTGATAAATTGTGTGTTTTGTATGCGCAGTCTGGTTAGCACAGTTAGTAAGGTGTTTGATTTGCACTATCAAATTAAGACTGTCATTGGTTCGAATCCCATGTTATCATCTCTTTATTTTACTAGTGTGATTTGTGGCTCTATAATATGAATGCCTATGTCTTTTAACAACAATAGTCAAGTCTTCCAATGGACTTTTTAGTGAAACCCAATAGATAGCTTTATTTTCTCTTTGTTTACTCAAATATTGAATGCTTATGTCTTATAAATTTAGTAGGAAAGTATTCTAATGACTTGCTTATGATACCCCATAGAATATATTATGTTTAGTACCTTGGACACTGTAGCTTATTCACTTAAATCTCTGATAAATTGTGTGTCTGGTATGCACAGTCTGGTTAGCACAGTTAGTAAGGTGTTGGGTTTGCACTATCAAATTAAGACTGTCATTGGTTCGAATCCCATGTTATTATGTTTCTATTTTACTAGTGTGGTGTGTGGCTCTATAATATGAATGCCTATGTCTTTTAACAACAATAGTCAAGTCTTCCAATGGACTTTTTAGTGAAACCCAATTGATAGCTTTATTTTTTCTTTGTTTACTCAAATATTGAATGCTTATGTCTTATAAATTTAGTAGGAAAGTATTCTAATGACTTGCTTATGACACCCCATAGAATATATTATGTTTAGTACCTTGGACACTGTAGCTTATTCACTTAAATCTCTGATAAATTGTGTGTCTGGTATGCACTGTCTGGTTAGCACGGTAAGTAAGGTGTTGATTTTGCACTATCAAATTAAGACTGTCATTGGTTCGAATTCCATGTTATCATCTTTTTATTTTACTAGTGTGGTTTGTGGCTCTATAATATGAATGCCTATGTCTTTTAACAACAATAGTCAAGTCTTCCAATGGACTTTTTAGTCAAACCCAATAGATAGCTTTATTTTCTCTTTGTTTACTCAAATATTGAATGCCTATGTCTTATAAATTTAGTAGGAAAGTATTCTAATGACTTGCTTATGACACCCCATAGAATATATTATGTTTAGTACCTTGGACACTGTAGCTTATTCACTTAAATCTCTGATAAATTGTGTGTCTAGTATGCACAGTCTGGTTAGCACAGTTAGTAAGGTGTTGGGTTTGCACTATCAAATTAAGACTGTCCTTGGTTCGAATTCCATGTTATCATGTTTTTATTTTACTAGTGTGGTTTGTGGCTCTACAATATGAATGCCTATGTCTTTTAACAACAATAGTCAAGTCTTCCAATGGACTTTTTAGTGAAACCCAATAGATAGCTTTATTTTCTCTTTGTTTACTCAAATATTGAATGCTTATGTCTTATAAATTTAGTAGGAAAGTATTCTGACTTGCTTATGACACCCCATAGAATATATTATGTTTAGTACCTTGGACACTGTAGCTTATTCACTTAAATCTCTGATAAATTGTGTGTCTGGTATGCACTGTCTGGTTAGCACAGTTAGTAAGGTGTTGGGTTTGCACTATCATATTAAGACTGTCATTGGTTCGAATCCCATGTTATCATGATTTTATTTTACTAGTGTGGTTTGTGGCTCTATAATATGAATGCCTATGTCTTTTAACAACAATAGTCAAGTCTTCCAATGGACTTTTTAGTGAAACCCAATAGATAGCTTTATTTTCTCTTTGTTTACTCAAATATTGAATGCTTATGTCTTATAAATTTAGTAGGAAAGTATTCTAATGACTTGCTTATGACACCCCATAGAATATATCATGTTTAGTACCTTGGACACTGTAGCTTATTCACTTAAATCTCTGATAAATTGTTTGTCTGCTATGCACAGTCTGGTTAGCACAGTTAGTAAGGTGTTGGGTTTGCACTATCAAATTAAGACTGTCATTGGTTCGAATCCCATGTTATCATGTTTTTATTTTACTAGTGTGGTTTGTGGCTCTACAATATGAATGCCTATGTCTTTTAACAACAATAGTCAAGTCTTCCAATGGACTTTTTAGTGAAACCCAATAGATAGCTTTATTTTCTCTTTGTTTACTCAAATATTGAATGCTTATGTCTTATAAATTTAGTAGGAAAGTATTCTAATGACTTGCTTATGACACCCCATAGAATATATTATGTTTAGTACATTGGACACTGTAGCTTATTCACTTAAATCTCTGATAAATTGTGTGTCTAGTATGCACAGTCTGGTTAGCACAGTTAGTAAGGTGTTGGGTTTGCACTATAAAATTAAGACTGTCATTGGTTCGAATTCCATGTTATCATGTTTTTATTTTACTAGTGTGGTTTGTGGCTCTACAATATGAATGCCTATGTCTTTTAACAACAATAGTCAAGTCTTCCAATGAACTATTTAGTGAAACCCAATAGATAGCTTTATTTTTTCTTTGTTTACTCAAATATTGAATGCTTATGTCTTATAAATTTAGTAGGAAAGTATTCTAATGACTTGCTTATGACACCCCATAGAATATATTATGTTTAGTACTTTGGACACTGTAGCTTATTCACTTAAATCTCTGATAAATTGTGTGTCTGGTATGCACTGTCTGGTTAGCACGGTAAGTAAGGTGTTGATTTTGCACTATCAAATTAAGACTGTCATTGGTTCGAATCCCATGTTATCATCTTTTTATTTTACTAGTGTGGTTTGTGGCTCTATAATATGAATGCCTATGTCTTTTAACAACAATAGTCAAGTCTTCCAATGGACTTTTTAGTGAAACCCAATAGATAGCTTTATTTTCTCTTTGTTTACTCAAATATTGAATGCCTATGTCTTATAAATTTAGTAGGAAAGTATTCTAATGACTTGCTTATGACACCCCATAGAATATATTATGTTTAGTACCTTGGACACTGTAGCTTATTCACTTAAATCTCTGATAAATTGTGTGTGTGGTATGCACAGTCTGGTTAGCACAGTTAGTAAGGTGTTGGGTTTGTACTATCAAATTAAGACTGTCCTTGGTTCGAATTACATGTTATCATGTTTTTATTTTACTAGTGTGGTTTGTGGCTCTACAATATGAATGCCTATGTCTTTTAACAACAATAGTCAAGTCTTCCAATGAACTATTTAGTGAAACCCAATAGATAGCTTTATTTTTTCTTTGTTTACTCAAATATTGAATGCTTATGTCTTATAAATTTAGTAGGAAAGTATTCTAATGACTTGCTTATGACACCCCATAGAATATATTATGTTTAGTACTTTGGACACTGTAGCTTATTCACTTAAATCTCTGATAAATTGTGTGTCTGGTATGCACTGTCTGGTTAGCACGGTAAGTAAGGTGTTGATTTTGCACTATCAAATTAAGACTGTCATTGGTTCGAATCCCATGTTATCATCTTTTTATTTTACTAGTGTGGTTTGTGGCTCTATAATATGAATGCCTATGTCTTTTAACAACAATAGTCAAGTCTTCCAATGGACTTTTTAGTGAAACCCAATAGATAGCTTTATTTTCTCTTTGTTTACTCAAATATTGAATGCCTATGTCTTATAAATTTAGTAGGAAAGTATTCTAATGACTTGCTTATGACACCCCATAGAATATATTATGTTTAGTACCTTGGACACTGTAGCTTATTCACTTAAATCTCTGATAAATTGTGTGTGTGGTATGCACAGTCTGGTTAGCACAGTTAGTAAGGTGTTGGGTTTGTACTATCAAATTAAGACTGTCCTTGGTTCGAATTACATGTTATCATGTTTTTATTTTACTAGTGTGGTTTGTGGCTCTACAATATGAATGCCTATGTCTTTTAACAACAATAGTCAAGTCTTCCAATGAACTATTTAGTGAAACCCAATAGATAGCTTTATTTTCTCTTTGTTTACTCAAATATTGAATGCTTATGTCTTATAAATTTAGTAGGAAAGTATTCTAATGACTTGCTTATGACACCCCATAGAATATATTATGTTTAGTACATTGGACACTGTAGCTTATTCACTTAAATCTCTGATAAATTGTGTGTCTTGTATGCACAGTCTGGTTAGCACAGTTAGTAAGGTGTTGGGTTTGCACTATCAAATTAAGACTGTCATTGGTTCGAATCCCATGTTATCATCTTTTTATTTTACTAGTGTGGTTTGTGGCTCTACAATATGAATGCCTATGTCTTTTAACAACAATAGTCAAGTCTTCCAATGGAATTTTTAGTGAAACCCAATAGATAGCTTTATTTTCTCTTTGTTTACTCAAATATTGAATGCTTATGTCTTATAAATTTAGTAGGAAAGTATTCTAATGACTTGCTTATGACACCCCATAGAATATATTATGTTTAGTACCTTGGACACTGTAGCTTATTCACTTAAATCTCTGATACATTGTGTGTCTGGTATGCACAGTCTGGTTAGCACGGTTAGTAAGGTGTTGATTTTGCACTATCAAATTAAGACTGTCATTGGTTCGAATCCCATGTTATCATGTTTCTATTTTACTAGTGTGGTTTGTGGCTCTATAATATGAATGCCTATGTCTTTTAACAACAATAGTCAAGTCTTCCAATGGACTTTTTAGTGAAACCCAATAGATAGCTTTATTTTCTCTTTGTTTACACAAATATTGAATGCTTATGTCTTATAAATTTAGTAGGAAAGTATTCTAATGACTTGCTTATGACACCCCATAGAATATATTATGTTTAGTACCTTGGACACTGTAGCTTATTCACTTAAATCTCTGATAAATTGTGCATCTGGTATGCACAGTCTGGTTAGCACAGTTAGTAAGGTGTTGGGTTTGCACTATCAAATTAAGACTGTCATTGGTTCGAATCCCATGTTATCATGTTTCTATTTTACTAGTGTGGTTTGTGGCTCTATAATATGAATGTCTATGTCTTTTAACAACAATAGTCAAGTCTTCCAATGGACTTTTTAGTGAAACCCAATAGATAGCTTTATTTTCTCTTTGTTTACTCAAATATTGAATGCTTATGTCTTATAAATTTAGTAGGAAAGTATTCTAATGACTTGCTTATGACACCCCATAGAATATATTATGTTTAGTACCTTGGACACTGTAGCTTATTCACTTAAATCTCTGATAAATTGTGTGTTTTGTATGCGCAGTCTGGTTAGCACAGTTAGTAAGGTGTTTGATTTGCACTATCAAATTAAGACTGTCGTTGGTTCGAAACCCATGTTATCATGTTTTTATTTTACTAGTGTGGTTTGTGGCTCTACAATATGAATGCCTATGTCTTTTAACAACAATAGTCAAGTCTTCCAATGGACTTTTTAGTGAAACCCAATAGATAGCTTTATTTTCTCTTTGTTTACTCTAATATTGAATGCTTATGTCTTATAAATTTAGTAGGAAAGTATTCTAATGACTTGCTTATGACACCCCATAGAATATATTATGTTTAGTACATTGGACACTGTAGCTTATTCACTTAAATCTCTGATAAATTGTGTGTCTTGTATGCACAGTCTGGTTAGCACAGTTAGTAAGGTGTTGGGTTTGCACTATCAAATTAAGACTGTCATTGGTTCGAATCCCATGTTATCATGTTTCTATTTTACTAGTGTGGTTTGTGGCTCTACAATATGAATGCCTATGTCTTTTAACAACAATAGTCAAGTCTTCCAATGGACTTTTTAGTGAAACCCAATAGATAGCTTTATTTTCTCTTTGTTTACTCAAATATTGAATGCTTATGTCTTATAAATTTAGTAGGAAAGTATTCTAATGACTTGCTTATGACACCCCATAGAATATATTATGTTTAGTACCTTGGACACTGTAGCTTATTCACTTAAATCTCTGATAAATTGTGCGTTTGGTATGCACAGTCTGGTTAGCACAGTTAGTAAGGTGTTGGGTTTGCACTATCAAATTAAGACTGTCATTGGTTCGAATCCCATGTTATCATGTTTCTATTTTACTAGTGTGGTTTGTGGCTCTATAATATGAATGTCTATGTCTTTTAACAACAATAGTCAAGTCTTCCAATGGACTTTTTAGTGAAACCCAATAGATAGCTTTATTTTCTCTTTGTTTACTCAAATATTGAATGCTTATGTCTTATAAATTTAGTAGGAAATTATTCTAATGACTTGCTTATGACACCCCATAGAATATATTATGTTTAGTACCTTGGACACTGTAGCTTATTCACTTAAATCTCTGATAAATTGTGTGTTTTGTATGCGCAGTCTGGTTAGCACAGTTAGTAAGGTGTTTGATTTACACTATCAAATTAAGACTGTCATTGGTTCGAATCCCATGTTATCATCTCTTTATTTTACTAGTGTGATTTGTGGCTCTATAATATGAATGCCTATGTCTTTTAACAACAATAGTCAAGTCTTCCAATGGACTTTTTAGTGAAACCCAATAGATAGCTTTATTTTCTCTTTGTTTACTCAAATATTGAATGCTTATGTCTTATAAATTTAGTAGGAAAGTATTCTAATGACTTGCTTATGATACCCCATAGAATATATTATGTTTAGTACCTTGGACACTGTAGCTTATTCACTTAAATCTCTGATAAATTGTGTGTCTGGTATGCACAGTCTGGTTAGTACAGTTAGTAAGGTGTTGGGTTTGCACTATCAAATTAAGACTGTCATTGGTTCGAATCCCATGTTATTATGTTTCTATTTTACTAGTGTGGTTTGTGGCTCTATAATATGAATGCCTATGTCTTTTAACAACAATAGTCAAGTCTTCCAATGGACTTTTTAGTGAAACCCAATTGATAGCTTTATTTTTTCTTTGTTTACTCAAATATTGAATGCTTATGTCTTATAAATTTAGTAGGAAAGTATTCTAATGACTTGCTTATGACACCCCATAGAATATATTATGTTTAGTACCTTGGACACTGTAGCTTATTCACTTAAATCTCTGATAAATTGTGTGTCTGGTATGCACTGTCTGGTTAGCACGGTAAGTAAGGTGTTGATTTTGCACTATCAAATTAAGACTGTCATTGGTTCGAATTCCATGTTATCATCTTTTTATTTTACTAGTGTGGTTTGTGGCTCTATAATATGAATGCCTATGTCTTTTAACAACAATAGTCAAGTCTTCCAATGGACTTTTTAGTGAAACCCAATAGATAGCTTTATTTTCTCTTTGTTTACTCAAATATTGAATGCCTATGTCTTATAAATTTAGTAGGAAAGTATTCTAATGACTTGCTTATGACACCCCATAGAATATATTATGTTTAGTACCTTGGACACTGTAGCTTATTCACTTAAATCTCTGATAAATTGTGTGTCTGGTATGCACTGTCTGGTTAGCACAGTTAGTAAGGTGTTGGGTTTGTACTATCAAATTAAGACTGTCGTTGGTTTGAATCCCATGTTATCATGTTTTTATTTTACTAGTGTGGTTTGTGGCTCTATAATATGAATGCCTATGTCTTTTAACAACAATAGTCAAGTCTTCCAATGGACTTTTTAGTGAAACCCAATAGATAGCTTTATTTTCTCTTTGTTTACTCAAATATTGAATGCTTATGTCTTATAAATTTAGTAGGAAAGTATTCTGACTTGCTTATGACACCCCATAGAATATATTATGTTTAGTACCTTGGACACTGTAGCTTATTCACTTAAATCTCTGATAAATTGTGTGTCTGGTATGCACAGTCTGTTTAGCACAGTTAGTAAGGTGTTGGGTTTGCACTATCAAATTAAGACTGTCCTTGGTTCGAATTCCATGTTATCATGTTTTTATTTTACTAGTGTGGTTTGTGGCTCTACAATATGAATGCCTATGTCTTTTAACAACAATAGTCAAGTCTTCCAATGAACTATTTAGTGAAACCCAATAGATAGCTTTATTTTCTCTTTGTTTACTCAAATATTGAATGCTTATGTCTTATAAATTTAGTAGGAAAGTATTCTAATGACTTGCTTATGACACCCCATAGAATATATTATGTTTAGTACCTTGGACACTGTAGCTTATTCACTTAAATCTCTGATAAATTGTGTGTCTGGTATGCACTGTCTGGTTAGCACAGTTAGTAAGGTGTTGGGTTTGCACTATCATATTAAGACTGTCATTGGTTCGAATCCCATGTTATCATGATTTTATTTTACTAGTGTGGTTTGTGGCTCTATAATATGAATGCCTATGTCTTTTAACAACAATAGTCAAGTCTTCCAATGGACTTTTTAGTGAAACCCAATAGATAGCTTTATTTTCTCTTTGTTTACTCAAATATTGAATGCTTATGTCTTATAAATTTAGTAGGAAAGTATTCTAATGACTTGCTTATGACACCCCATAGAATATATCATGTTTAGTACCTTGGACACTGTAGCTTATTCACTTAAATCTCTGATAAATTGTTTGTCTGCTATGCACAGTCTGGTTAGCACAGTTAGTAAGGTGTTGGGTTTGCACTATCAAATTAAGACTGTCATTGGTTCGAATCCCATGTTATCATGTTTTTATTTTACTAGTGTGGTTTGTGGCTCTACAATATGAATGCCTATGTCTTTTAACAACAATAGTCAAGTCTTCCAATGGACTTTTTAGTGAAACCCAATAGATAGCTTTATTTTCTCTTTGTTTACTCAAATATTGAATGCTTATGTCTTATAAATTTAGTAGGAAAGTATTCTAATGACTTGCTTATGACACCCAATAGAATATATTATGTTTAGTACATTGGACACTGTAGCTTATTCACTTAAATCTCTGATAAATTGTGTGTCTTGTATGCACAGTCTGGTTAGCACAGTTAGTAAGGTGTTGGGTTTGCACTATCAAATTAAGACTGTCATTGGTTCAAATCCCATGTTATCATCTTTTTATTTTACTAGTGTGGTTTGTGGCTCTACAATATGAATGCCTATGTCTTTTAACAACAATAGTCAAGTCTTCAAATGGACTTTTTAGTGAAACCCAATAGATAGCTTTATTTTCTCTTTGTTTACTCAAATATTGAATGCTTATGTCTTATAAATTTAGTAGGAAAGTATTCTAATGACTTGCTTATGACACCCCATAGAATATATTATGTTTAGTGCCTTGGACACTGTAGCTTATTCACTTAAATCTCTGATAAATTGTGTGTCTGGTATGCACAGTCTGGTTAGCACGGTTAGTAAGGTGTTGATTTTGCACTATCAAATTAAGACTGTCATTGGTTCGAATCCCGTGTTATCTTGTTTCTATTTTACTAGTGTGGCTTGTGGCTCTATAATATGAATGCCTATGTCTTTTAACAACAATAGTCAAGTCTTCCAATGGACTTTTTAGTGAAACCCAATAGATAGCTTTATTTTCTCTTTGTTTACTCAAATATTGAATGCTTATGTCTTATAAATTTAGTAGGAAAGTATTCTAATGACTTGCTTATGACACCCCATAGAATATATTATGTTTAGTACCTTGGACACTGTAGTTTATTCACTTAAATCTCTGATAAATTGTGCGTCTGGTATGCACAGTCTGGTTAGCACAGTTAGTAAGTTGTTGGGTTTGCACTATCAAATTAAGACGGTTGTTGGTTTGAATCCCATGTTATTATGTTTCTATTTTACTAGTGTGGTTTGTGGCTCTATAATATGAATGCCTATGTCTTTTAACAACAATAGCCAAGTCTTCCAATGGACTTTTTAGTGAAACCCAATAGATAGCTTTATTTTCTCTTTGTTTACTCAAATATTGAATGCTTATGTCTTATAAATTTAGTAGGAAAGTATTCTAATGACTTGCTTATGACACCCCATAGAATATATTATGTTTAGTACCTTGGACACTGTAGTTTATTCACTTAAATCTCTGATAAATTGTGCGTCTGGTATGCACAGTCTGGTTAGCACGGTTAGTAAGGTGTTGATTTTGCACTATCAAATTAAGACTGTCATTGGTTCGAATCCCATGTTATCAAGTTTCTATTTTACTAGTGTGGTTTGTGGCTCTATAATATGAATGCCTATGTCTTTTAACAACAATAGTCAAGTCTTCCAATGGACTTTTTAGTGAAACCCAATAGATAGCTTTATTTTCTCTTTGTTTACTCAAATATTGAATGCTTATGTCTTATAAATTTAGTAGGAAAGTATTCTAATGACTTGCTTATGACACCCCATAGAATATATTATGTTTAGTACCTTGGACACTGTAGCTTATTCACTTAAATCTCTGATAAATTGTGTGTCTGGTATGCACTGTCTGGTTAGCACAGTTAGTAAGGTGTTGGGTTTCTACTATTAAATTAAGACTGTCGTTGGTTTGAATCCCATGTTATCATGTTTTTATTTTACTAGTGTGGTTTGTGGCTCTATAATATGAATGCCTATGTCTTTTAACAACAATAGTCAAGTCTTCCAATGGACTTTTTAGTGAAACCCAATAGATAGCTTTATTTTCTCTTTGTTTACTCAAATATTGAATGCTTATGTCTTATAAATTTAGTAGGAAAGTATTCTAATGACTTGCTTATGACACCCCATAGAATATATTATGTTTAGTACCTTGGACACTGTAGCTTATTCACTTAAATCTCTGATAAATTGTGTGTCTGGTATGCACTGTCTGGT
Source organism: Pseudophryne corroboree (assembly GCF_028390025.1). Classification (NCBI taxonomy): domain Eukaryota; kingdom Metazoa; phylum Chordata; class Amphibia; order Anura; family Myobatrachidae; genus Pseudophryne; species Pseudophryne corroboree. The sequence goes on from NC_086446.1 coordinate 130,604,990, forward strand.
TAGCACAGTTAGTAAGGTGTTGGGTTTGCACTATCATATTAAGACTGTCATTGGTTCGAATCCCATGTTATCATGATTTTATTTTACTAGTGTGGTTTGTGGCTCTATAATATGAATGCCTATGTCTTTTAACAACAATAGTCAAGTCTTCCAATGGACTTTTTAGTGAAACCCAATAGATAGCTTTATTTTCTCTTTGTTTACTCAAATATTGAATGCTTATGTCTTATAAATTTAGTAGGAAAGTATTCTAATGACTTGCTTATGACACCCCATAGAATATATCATGTTTAGTACCTTGGACACTGTAGCTTATTCACTTAAATCTCTGATAAATTGTTTGTCTGCTATGCACAGTCTGGTTAGCACAGTTAGTAAGGTGTTGGGTTTGCACTATCAAATTAAGACTGTCATTGATTCGAATCCCATGTTATCATGTTTTTATTTTACTAGTGTGGTTTGTGGCTCTACAATATGAATGCCTATGTCTTTTAACAACAATAGTCAAGTCTTCCAATGGACTTTTTAGTGATACCCAATAGATAGCTTTATTTTCTCTTTGTTTACTCAAATATTGAATGCTTATGTCTTATAAATTTAGTAGGAAAGTATTCTAATGACTTGCTTATGACACCCCATAGAATATATTATGTTTAGTACATTGGACACTGTAGCTTATTCACTTAAATCTCTGATAAATTGTGTGTCTAGTATGCATAGTCTGGTTAGCACAGTTAGTAAGGTGTTGGGTTTGCACTATAAAATTAAGACTGTCATTGGTTCGAATTCCATGTTATCATGTTTTTATTTTACTAGTGTGGTTTGTGGCTCTACAATATGAATGCCTATGTCTTTTAACAACAATAGTCAAGTCTTCCAATGAACTATTTAGTGAAACCCAATAGATAGCTTTATTTTTTCTTTGTTTACTCAAATATTGAATGCTTATGTCTTATAAATTTAGTAGGAAAGTATTCTAATGACTTGCTTATGACACCCCATAGAATATATTATGTTTAGTACTTTGGACACTGTAGCTTATTCACTTAAATCTCTGATAAATTGTGTGTCTGGTATGCACTGTCTGGTTAGCACGGTTAGTAAGGTGTTGATTTTGCACTATCAAATTAAGACTGTCATTGGTTCGAATCCCATGTTATCATCTTTTTATTTTACTAGTGTGGTTTGTGGCTCTATAATATGAATGCCTATGTCTTTTAACAACAATAGTCAAGTCTTCCAATGGACTTTTTAGTGAAACCCAATAGATAGCTTTATTTTCTCTTTGTTTACTCAAATATTGAATGCCTATGTCTTATAAATTTAGTAGGAAAGTATTCTAATGACTTGCTTATGACACCCCATAGAATATATTATGTTTAGTACCTTGGACACTGTAGCTTATTCACTTAAATCTCTGATAAATTGTGTGTCTGGTATGCACAGTCTGGTTAGCACAGTTAGTAAGGTGTTGGGTTTGTACAATCAAATTAAGGCTGTCGTTGGTTTGAATCCCATGTTATCATGTTTTTATTTTACTAGTGTGGTTTGTGGCTCTATAATATGAATGCCTATGTCTTTTAACAACAATAGTCAAGTCTTCCAATGGACTTTTTAGTGAAACCCAATAGATAGCTTTATTTTCTCTTTGTTTACTCAAATATTGAATGCTTATGTCTTATAAATTTAGTAGGAAAGTAATCTGACTTGCTTATGACACCCCATAGAATATATTATGTTTAGTACCTTGGACACTGTAGCTTATTCACTTAAATCTCTGATAAATTGTGTGTCTAGTATGCACAGTCTGGTTAGCACAGTTAGTAAGGTGTTGGGTTTGCACTATCAAATTAAGACTGTCCTTGGTTCGAATTACATGTTATCATGTTTTTATTTTACTAGTGTGGTTTGTGGCTCTACAATATGAATGCCTATGTCTTTTAACAACAATAGTCAAGTCTTCCAATGAACTATTTAGTGAAACCCAATAGATAGCTTTATTTTCTCTTTGTTTACTCAAATATTGAATGCTTATGTCTTATAAATTTTGTAGGAAAGTATTCTAATGACTTGCTTATGACACCCCATAGAATATATTATGTTTAGTACCTTGGACACTGTAGCTTATTCACTTAAATCTCTGATAAATTGTGTGTCTGCTATGCACAGTCTGGTTAGCACAGTTAGTAAGGTGTTGGGTTTGCACTATCAAATTAAGACTGTCATTGGTTCGAATCCCATGTTATCATGTTTCTATTTTACTAGTGTGGTTTGTGGCTCTACAATATGAATGCCTATGTCTTTTAACAACAATAGTCAAGTCTTCCAATGGACTTTTTAGTGAAACCCAATAGATAGCTTTATTTTCTCTTTGTTTACTCAAATATTGAATGCTTATGTCTTATAAATTTAGTAGGAAAGTATTCTAATGACTTGCTTATGACACCCCATAGAATATATTATGTTTAGTACATTGGACACTGTAGCTTATTCACTTAAATCTCTGATAAATTGCGTGTCTTGTATGCACAGTCTGGTTAGCACAGTTAGTAAGGTGTTGGGTTTGCACTATCAAATTAAGACTGTCATTGGTTCGAATCCCATGTTATCATCTTTTTATTTTACTAGTGTGGTTTGTGGCTCTACAATATGAATGCCTATGTCTTTTAACAACAATAGTCAAGTCTTCCAATGGACTTTTTAGTGAAACCCAATAGATAGCTTTATTTTCTCTTTGTTTACTCAAATATTGAATGCTTATGTCTTATAAATTTAGTAGGAAAGTATTCTAATGACTTGCTTATGACACCCCATAGAATATATTATGTTTAGTACCTTGGACACTGTAGCTTATTCACTTAAATCTCTGATACATTGTGTGTCTGGTATGCACAGTCTGGTTAGCACGGTTAGTAAGGTGTTGATTTTGCACTATCAAATTAAGACTGTCATTGGTTCGAATCCCATGTTATCATGTTTCTATTTTACTAGTGTGGTTTGTGGCTCTATAATATGAATGCCTATGTCTTTTAACAACAATAGTCAAGTCTTCCAATGGACTTTTTAGTGAAACCCAATAGATAGCTTTATTTTCTCTTTGTTTACTCAAATATTGAATGCTTATGTCTTATAAATTTAGTAGGAAAGTATTCTAATGACTTGCTTATGACACCCCATAGAATATATTATGTTTAGTACCTTGGACACTGTAGCTTATTCACTTAAATCTCTGATAAATTGTGCATCTGGTATGCACAGTCTGGTTAGCACAGTTAGTAAGGTGTTGGGTTTGCACTATCAAATTAAGACTGTCATTGGTTCGAATCCCATGTTATCATGTTTCTATTTTACTAGTGTGGTTTGTGGCTCTATAATATGAATGTCTATGTCTTTTAACAACAATAGTCAAGTCTTCCAATGGACTTTTTAGTGAAACCCAATAGATAGCTTTATTTTCTCTTTGTTTGCTCAAATATTGAATGCTTATGTCTTATAAATTTAGTAGGAAAGTATTCTAATGACTTGCTTATGACACCCCATAGAATATATTATGTTTAGTACCTTGGACACTGTAGCTTATTCACTTAAATCTCTGATAAATTGTGTGTTTTGTATGCGCAGTCTGGTTAGCACAGTTAGTAAGGTGTTTGATTTGCACTATCAAATTAAGACTGTCGTTGGTTCGAATCCCATGTTATCATCTTTTTATTTTACTAGTGTGATTTGTGGCTCTATAATATGAATGCCTATGTCTTTTAACAACAATAGTCAAGTCTTCCAATGGACTTTTTAGTGAAACCCAATAGATAGCTTTATTTTCTCTTTGTTTACTCAAATATTGAATGCTTATGTCTTATAAATTTAGTAGGAAAGTATTCTAATGACTTGCTTATGACACCCCATAGAATATATCATGTTTAGTACCTTGGACACTGTAGTTTATTCACTTTAATCTCTGATAAATTGTGTGTCTGCTATGCACAGTCTGGTTAGCACAGTTGGTAAGGTGTTGGGTTTGCACTATCAAATTAAGACTGACATTGGTTCGAATCCCATGTTATCATGTTTTTATTTTACTAGTGTGGTTTGTGGCTCTACAATATGAATGCCTATGTCTTTTAACAACAATAGTCAAGTCTTCCAATGGACTTTTTAGTGAAACCCAATAGATAGCTTTATTTTCTCTTTGTTTACTCAAATATTGAATGCTTATGTCTTATAAATTTAGTAGGAAAGTATTCTAATGACTTGCTTATGACACCCCATAGAATATATTATGTTTAGTACATTGGACACTGTAGCTTATTCACTTAAATCTCTGATAAATTGTGTGTCTTGTATGCACAGTCTGGTTAGCACAGTTAGTAAGGTGTTGGGTTTGCACTATCAGATTAAGACTGTCATTGGTTCGAATCCCATGTTATCATGTTTCTATTTTACTAGTGTGGTTTGTGGCTCTACAATATGAATGCCTATGTCTTTTAACAACAATAGTCAAGTCTTCCAATGGACTTTTTAGTGAAACCCAACAGATAGCTTTATTTTCTCTTTGTTTACTCAAATATTGAATGCTTATGTCTTATAAATTTAGTAGGAAAGTATTCTAATGACTTGCTTATGACACCCCATAGAATATATTATGTTTAGTACCTTGGACACTGTAGCTTATTCACTTAAATCTCTGATACATTGTGTGTCTGGTATGCACAGTCTGGTTAGCACGTTTAGTAAGGTGTTGATTTTGCACTATCAAATTAAGACTGTCATTGGTTCGAATCCCATGTTATCATGTTTCTATTTTACTAGTGTGGTTTGTGGCTCTATAATATGAATGCCTATGTCTTTTAACAACAATAGTCAAGTCTTCCAATGGACTTTTTAGTGAAACCCAATAGATAGCTTTATTTTCTCTTTGTTTACTCAAATATTGAATGCTTATGTCTTATAAATTTAGTAGGAAAGTATTCTAATGACTTGCTTATGACACCCCATAGAATATATTATGTTTAGTACCTTGGACACTGTAGCTTATTCACTTAAATCTCTGATAAATTGTGCATCTGGTATGCACAGTCTGGTTAGCACAGTTAGTAAGGTGTTGGGTTTGCACTATCAAATTAAGACTGTCATTGGTTCGAATCCCATGTTATCATGTTTCTATTTTACTAGTGTGGTTTGTGGCTCTATAATATGAATGTCTATGTCTTTTAACAACAATAGTCAAGTCTTCCAATGGACTTTTTAGTGAAACCCAATAGATAGCTTTATTTTCTCTTTGTTTACTCAAATATTGAATGCTTATGTCTTATAAATTTAGTAGGAAAGTATTCTAATGACTTGCTTATGACACCCCATAGAATATATTATGTTTAGTACCTTGGACACTGTAGCTTATTCACTTAAATCTCTGATAAATTGTGTGTTTTGTATGCGCAGTCTGGTTAGCACAGTTAGTAAGGTGTTTGATTTGCACTATCAAATTAAGACTGTCGTTGGTTTGAATCCCATGTTATCATCTTTTTATTTTACTAGTGTGATTTGTGGCTCTATAATATGAATGCCTATGTCTTTTAACAACAATAGTCAAGTCTTCCAATGGACTTTTTAGTGAAACCCAATAGATAGCTTTATTTTCTCTTTGTTTACTCAAATATTGAATGCTTATGTCTTATAAATTTAGTAGGAAAGTATTCTAATGACTTGCTTATGACACCCCATAGAATATATCATGTTTAGTACCTTGGACACTGTAGTTTATTCACTTTAATCTCTGATAAATTGTGTGTCTGCTATGCACAGTCTGGTTAGCACAGTTAGTAAGGTGTTGGGTTTGCACTATCAAATTAAGACTGACATTGGTTCGAATCCCATGTTATCATGTTTTTATTTTACTAGTGTGGTTTGTGGCTCTACAATATGAATGCCTATGTCTTTTAACAACAATAGTCAAGTCTTCCAATGGACTTTTTAGTGAAACCCAATAGATAGCTTTATTTTCTCTTTGTTTACTCAAATATTGAATGCTTATGTCTTATAAATTTAGTAGGAAAGTATTCTAATGACTTGCTTATGACACCCCATAGAATATATTATGTTTAGTACATTGGACACTGTAGCTTATTCACTTAAATCTCTGATAAATTGTGTGTCTTGTATGCACAGTCTGGTTAGCACAGTTAGTAAGGTGTTGGGTTTGCACTATCAAATTAAGACTGTCATTGGTTCGAATCCCATGTTATCATGTTTCTATTTTACTAGTGTGGTTTGTGGCTCTACAATATGAATGCCTATGTCTTTTAACAACAATAGTCAAGTCTTCCAATGGACTTTTTAGTGAAACCCAATAGATAGCTTTATTTTCTCTTTGTTTACTCAAATATTGAATGCTTATGTCTTATAAATTTAGTAGGAAAGTATTCTAATGACTTGCTTATGACACCCCATAGAATATATTATGTTTAGTACATTGGACACTGTAGCTTATTCACTTAAATCTCTGATAAATTGTGTGTTTTGTATGCACAGTCTGGTTAGCACAGTTAGTAAGGTGTTGGGTTTGCACTATCAAATTAAGACTGTCATTGGTTCGAATCCCATGTTATCATCTTTTTATTTTACTAGTGTGGTTTGTGGCTCTACAATATGAATGCCTATGTCTTTTAACAACAATAGTCAAGTCTTCCAATGGACTTTTTAGTGAAACCCAATAGATAGCTTTATTTTCTCTTTGTTTACTCAAATATTGAATGCTTATGTCTTATAAATTTAGTAGGAAAGTATTCTAATGACTTGCTTATGACACCCCATAGAATATATTATGTTTAGTACCTTGGACACTGTAGCTTATTCACTTAAATCTCTGATAAATTGTGTGTCTGGTATGCACAGTCTGGTTAGCACGGTTAGTAAGGTGTTGATTTTGCACTATCAAATTAAGACTGTCATTGGTTCGAATCCCATGTTATCATGTTTCTATTTTACTAGTGTGGTTTGTGGCTCTATAATATGAATGCCTATGTCTTTTAACAACAATAGTCAAGTCTTCCAATGGACTTTTTAGTGAAACCCAATAGATAGCTTTATTTTCTCTTTGTTTACTCAAATATTGAATGCTTATGTCTTATAAATTTAGTAGGAAAGTATTCTAATGACTTGCTTATGACACCCCATAGAATATATTATGTTTAGTACCTTGGACACTGTAGCTTATTCACTTAAATCTCTGATAAATTGTGTGTCTTGTATGCACAGTCTGGTTATCACAGTTAGTAAGGTGTTGGGTTTGCACTATCAAATTAAGACTGTCATTGGTTCGAATCCCATGTTATCATGTTTCTATTTTACTAGTGTGGTTTGTGGCTCTACAATATGAATGCCTATGTCTTTTAACAACAATAGTCAAGTCTTCCAATGGACTTTTTAGTGAAACCCAATAGATAGCTTTATTTTCTCTTTGTTTACTCAAATATTGAATGCTTATGTCTTATAAATTTAGTAGGAAAGTATTCTAATGACTTGCTTATGACACCCCATAGAATATATTATGTTTAGTACCTTGGACACTGTAGCTTATTCACTTAAATCTCTGATAAATTGTGCATCTGGTATGCACAGTCTGGTTAGCACAGTTAGTAAGGTGTTGGGTTTGCACTATCAAATTAAGACTGTCATTGGTTCGAATCCCATGTTATCATGTTTCTATTTTACTAGTGTGGTTTGTGGCTCTATAATATGAATGTCTATGTCTTTTAACAACAATAGTCAAGTCTTCCAATGGACTTTTTAGTGAAACCCAATAGATAGCTTTATTTTCTCTTTGTTTACTCAAATATTGAATGCTTATGTCTTATAAATTTAGTAGGAAAGTATTCTAATGACTTGCTTATGACACCCCATAGAATATATTATGTTTAGTACCTTGGACACTGTAGCTTATTCACTTAAATCTCTGATAAATTGTGTGTTTTGTATGCGCAGTCTGGTTAGCACAGTTAGTAAGGTGTTTGATTTGCACTATCAAATTAAGACTGTCGTTGGTTCGAATCCCATGTTATCATTTTTTTATTTTACTAGTGTGATTTGTGGCTCTATAATATGAATGCCTATGTCTTTTAACAACAATAGTCAAGTCTTCCAATGGACTTTTTAGTGAAACCCAATAGATAGCTTTATTTTCTCTTTGTTTACTCAAATATTGAATGCTTATGTCTTATAAATTTAGTAGGAAAGTATTCTAATGACTTGCTTATGACACCCCATAGAATATATCATGTTTAGTACCTTGGACACTGTAGTTTATTCACTTTAATCTCTGATAAATTGTGTGTCTGCTATGCACAGTCTGGTTAGCACAGTTAGTAAGGTGTTGGGTTTGCACTATCAAATTAAGACTGACATTGGTTCGAATCCCATGTTATCATGTTTTTATTTTACTAGTGTGGTTTGTGGCTCTACAATATGAATGCCTATGTCTTTTAACAACAATAGTCAAGTCTTCCAATGGACTTTTTAGTGAAACCCAATAGATAGCTTTATTTTCTCTTTGTTTACTCAAATATTGAATGCTTATGTCTTATAAATTTAGTAGGAAAGTATTCTAATGACTTGCTTATGACACCCCATAGAATATATTATGTTTAGTACATTGGACACTGTAGCTTATTCACTTAAATCTCTGATAAATTGTGTGTCTTGTATGCACAGTCTGGTTAGCACAGTTAGTAAGGTGTTGGGTTTGCACTATCAAATTAAGACTGTCATTGGTTCGAATCCCATGTTATCATGTTTCTATTTTACTAGTGTGGTTTGTGGCTCTACAATATGAATGCCTATGTCTTTTAACAACAACAGTCAAGTCTTCCAATGGACTTTTTAGTGAAACCCAATAGATAGCTTTATTTTCTCTTTGTTTACTCAAATATTGAATGCTTATGTCTTATAAATTTAGTAGGAAAGTATTCTAATGACTTGCTTATGACACCCCATAGAATATATTATGTTTAGTACATTGGACACTGTAGCTTATTCACTTAAATCTCTGATAAATTGTGTGTCTTGTATGCACAGTCTGGTTAGCACAGTTAGTAAGGTGTTGGGTTTGCACTATCAAATTAAGACTGTCATTGGTTCGAATCCCATGTTATCATCTTTTTATTTTACTAGTGTGGTTTGTGGCTCTACAATATGAATGCCTATGTCTTTTAACAACAATAGTCAAGTCTTCCAATGGACTTTTTAGTGAAACCCAATAGATAGCTTTATTTTCTCTTTGTTTACTCAAATATTGAATGCTTATGTCTTATAAATTTAGTAGGAAAGTATTCTAATGACTTGCTTATGACACTCCATAGAATATATTATGTTTAGTACCTTGGACACTGTAGCTTATTCACTTAAATCTCTGATACATTGTGTGTCTGGTATGCACAGTCTGGTTAGCACGGTTAGTAAGGTGTTGATTTTGCACTATCAAATTAAGACTGTCATTGGTTCGAATCCCATGTTATCATGTTTCTATTTTACTAGTGTGGTTTGTGGCTCTATAATATGAATGCCTATGTCTTTTAACAACAATAGTCAAGTCTTCCAATGGACTTTTTAGTGAAACCCAATAGATAGCTTTATTTTCTCTTTGTTTACTCAAATATTGAATGCTTATGTCTTATAAATTTAGTAGGAAAGTATTCTAATGACTTGCTTATGACACCCCATAGAATATATTATGTTTAGTACCTTGGACACTGTAGCTTATTCACTTAAATCTCTGATAAATTGTGCATCTGGTATGCACAGTCTGGTTAGCACAGTTAGTAAGGTGTTGGGTTTGCACTATCAAATTAAGACTGTCATTGGTTCGAATCCCATGTTATCATGTTTCTATTTTACTAGTGTGGTTTGTGGCTCTATAATATGAATGTCTATGTCTTTTAACAACAATAGTCAAGTCTTCCAATGGACTTTTTAGTGAAACCCAATAGATAGCTTTATTTTCTCTTTGTTTACTCAAATATTGAATGCTTATGTCTTATAAATTTAGTAGGAAAGTATTCTAATGACTTGCTTATGACACCCCATAGAATATATTATGTTTAGTACCTTGGACACTGTAGCTTATTCACTTAAATCTCTGATAAATTGTGTGTTTTGTATGCGCAGTCTGGTTAGCACAGTTAGTAAGGTGTTTGATTTGCACTATCAAATTAAGACTGTCGTTGGTTCGAATCCCATGTTATCATCTTTTTATTTTACTAGTGTGATTTGTGGCTCTATAATATGAATGCCTATGTCTTTTAACAACAATAGTCAAGTCTTCCAATGGACTTTTTAGTGAAACCCAATAGATAGCTTTATTTTCTCTTTGTTTACTCAAATATTGAATGCTTATGTCTTATAAATTTAGTAGGAAAGTATTCTAATGACTTGCTTATGACACCCCATAGAATATATCATGTTTAGTACCTTGGACACTGTAGTTTATTCACTTTAATCTCTGATAAATTGTGTGTCTGCTATGCACAGTCTGGTTAGCACAGTTAGTAAGGTGTTGGGTTTGCACTATCAAATTAAGACTGACATTGGTTCGAATCCCATGTTATCATGTTTTTATTTTACTAGTGTGGTTTGTGGCTCTACAATATGAATGCCTATGTCTTTTAACAACAATAGTCAAGTCTTCCAATGGACTTTTTAGTGAAACCCAATAGATAGCTTTATTTTCTCTTTGTTTACTCAAATATTGAATGCTTATGTCTTATAAATTTAGTAGGAAAGTATTCTAATGACTTGCTTATGACACCCCATAGAATATATTATGTTTAGTACATTGGACACTGTAGCTTATTCACTTAAATCTCTGATAAATTGTGTGTCTTGTATGCACAGTCTGGTTAGCACAGTTAGTAAGGTGTTGGGTTTGCACTATCAAATTAAGACTGTCATTGGTTCGAATCCCATGTTATCATGTTTCTATTTTACTAGTGTGGTTTGTGGCTCTACAATATGAATGCCTATGTCTTTTAACAACAATAGTCAAGTCTTCCAATGGACTTTTTAGTGAAACCCAATAGATAGCTTTATTTTCTCTTTGTTTACTCAAATATTGAATGCTTATGTCTTATAAATTTAGTAGGAAAGTATTCTAATGACTTGCTTATGACACCCCATAGAATATATTATGTTTAGTACATTGGACACTGTAGCTTATTCACTTAAATCTCTGATAAATTGTGTGTTTTGTATGCACAGTCTGGTTAGCACAGTTAGTAAGGTGTTGGGTTTGCACTATCAAATTAAGACTGTCATTGGTTCGAATCCCATGTTATCATCTTTTTATTTTACTAGTGTGGTTTGTGGCTCTACAATATGAATGCCTATGTCTTTTAACAACAATAGTCAAGTCTTCCAATGGACTTTTTAGTGAAACCCAATAGATAGCTTTATTTTCTCTTTGTTTACTCAAATATTGAATGCTTATGTCTTATAAATTTAGTAGGAAATTATTCTAATGACTTGCTTATGACACCCCATAGAATATATTATGTTTAGTACCTTGGACACTGTAGCTTATTCACTTAAATCTCTGATAAATTGTGCGTCTGGTATGCACAGTCTGGTTAGCACAGTTAGTAAGGTGTTGGGTTTGCACTATCAAATTAAGACTGTCATTGGTTCGAATCCCATGTTATCATGTTTCTATTTTACTAGTGTGGTTTGTGGCTCTATAATATGAATGTCTATGTCTTTTAACAACAATAGTCAAGTCTTCCAATGGACTTTTTAGTGAAACCCAATAGATAGCTTTATTTTCTCTTTGTTTACTCAAATATTGAATGCTTATGTCTTATAAATTTAGTAGGAAATTATTCTAATGACTTGCTTATGACACCCCATAGAATATATTATGTTTAGTACCTTGGACACTGTAGCTTATTCACTTAAATCTCTGATAAATTGTGTGTTTTGTATGCGCAGTCTGGTTAGCACAGTTAGTAAGGTGTTGGGTTTGTACTATCAAATTAAGACTGTCGTTGGTTTGAATCCCATGTTATCATGTTTTTATTTTACTAGTGTGGTTTGTGGCTCTATAATATGAATGCCTATGTCTTTTAACAACAATAGTCAAGTCTTCCAATGGACTTTTTAGTGAAACCCAATAGATAGCTTTATTTTCTCTTTGTTTACTCAAATATTGAATGCTTATGTCTTATAAATTTAGTAGGAAAGTATTCTAATGACTTGCTTATGACACCCCATAGAATATATTATGTTTAGTACATTGGACACTGTAGCTTATTCACTTAAATCTCTGATAAATTGTGTGTTTTGTATGCACAGTCTGGTTAGCACAGTTAGTAAGGTGTTGGGTTTGCACTATCAAATTAAGACTGTCATTGGTTCGAATCCCATGTTATCATCTTTTTATTTTACTAGTGTGGTTTGTGGCTCTACAATATGAATGCCTATGTCTTTTAACAACAATAGTCAAGTCTTCCAATGGACTTTTTAGTGAAACCCAATAGATAGCTTTATTTTCTCTTTGTTTACTCAAATATTGAATGCTTATGTCTTATAAATTTAGTAGGAAATTATTCTAATGACTTGCTTATGACACCCCATAGAATATATTATGTTTAGTACCTTGGACACTGTAGCTTATTCACTTAAATCTCTGATAAATTGTGCATCTGGTATGCACAGTCTGGTTAGCACAGTTAGTAAGGTGTTGGGTTTGCACTATCAAATTAAGACTGTCATTGGTTCGAATCCCATGTTATCATGTTTCTATTTTACTAGTGTGGTTTGTGGCTCTATAATATGAATGTCTATGTCTTTTAACAACAATAGTCAAGTCTTCCAATGGACTTTTTAGTGAAACCCAATAGATAGCTTTATTTTCTCTTTGTTTACTCAAATATTGAATGCTTATGTCTTATAAATTTAGTAGGAAATTATTCTAATGACTTGCTTATGACACCCCATAGAATATATTATGTTTAGTACCTTGGACACTGTAGCTTATTCACTTAAATCTCTGATAAATTGTGTGTTTTGTATGCGCAGTCTGGTTAGCACAGTTAGTAAGGTGTTGGGTTTGTACTATCAAATTAAGACTGTCGTTGGTTTGAATCCCATGTTATCATGTTTTTATTTTACTAGTGTGGTTTGTGGCTCTATAATATGAATGCCTATGTCTTTTAACAACAATAGTCAAGTCTTCCAATGGACTTTTTAGTGAAACCCAATAGATAGCTTTATTTTCTCTTTGTTTACTCAAATATTGAATGCTTATGTCTTATAAATTTAGTAGGAAAGTATTCTGACTTGCTTATGACACCCCATAGAATATATTATGTTTAGTACCTTGGACACTGTAGCTTATTCACTTAAATCTCTGATAAATTGTGTGTCTGGTATGCACAGTCTGTTTAGCACAGTTAGTAAGGTGTTGGGTTTGCACTATCAAATTAAGACTGTCCTTGGTTTGAATTCCATGTTATCATGTTTTTATTTTACTAGTGTGGTTTGTGGCTCTACAATATGAATGCCTATCTCTTTTAACAACAATAGTCAAGTCTTCCAATGAACTATTTAGTGAAACCCAATAGATAGCTTTATTTTCTCTTTGTTTACTCAAATATTGAATGCTTATGTCTTATAAATTTAGTAGGAAAGTATTCTAATGACTTGCTTATGACACCCCATAGAATATATTATGTTTAGTACCTTGGACACTGTAGCTTATTCACTTAAATCTCTGATAAATTGTGTGTCTGGTATTCACTGTCTGGTTAGCACAGTTAGTAAGGTGTTGGGTTTGCACTATCATATTAAGACTGTCATTGGTTCGAATCCCATGTTATCATGATTTTATTTTACTAGTGTGGTTTGTGGCATTATAATATGAATGCCTATGTCTTTTAACAACAATAGTCAAGTCTTCCAATGGACTTTTTAGTGAAACCCAATAGATAGCTTTATTTTCTCTTTGTTTACTCAAATATTGAATGCTTATGTCTTATAAATTTAGTAGGAAAGTATTCTAATGACTTGCTTATGACACCCCATAGAATATATCATGTTTAGTACCTTGGACACTGTAGCTTATTCACTTAAATCTCTGATAAATTGTCTGTCTGCTATGCACAGTCTGGTTAGCACAGTTAGTAAGGTGTTGGGTTTGCACTATCAAATTAAGACTGTCATTGGTTTGAATCCCATGTTATCATGTTTTTATTTTACTAGTGTGGTTTGTGGCTCTACAATATGAATGCCTATGTCTTTTAACAACAATAGTCAAGTCTTCCAATGGACTTTTTAGTGAAACCCAATAGATAGCTTTATTTTCTCTTTGTTTACTCAAATATTGAATGCTTATGTCTTATAAATTTAGTAGGAAAGTATTCTAATGACTTGCTTATGACACCCCATAGAATATATTATGTTTAGTACATTGGGCACTGTAGCTTATTCACTTAAATCTCTGATAAATTGTGTGTCTTGTATGCACAGTCTGGTTAGCACAGTTAGTTAGGTGTTGGGTTTGCACTATCAAATTAAGACTGTCATTGGTTCAAATCCCATGTTATCATCTTTTTATTTTACTAGTGTGGTTTGTGGCTCTACAATATGAATGCCTATGTCTTTTAACAACAATAGTCAAGTCTTCAAATGGACTTTTTAGTGAAACCCAATAGATAGCTTTATTTTCTCTTTGTTTACTCAAATATTGAATGCTTATGTCTTATAAATTTAGTAGGAAAGTATTCTAATGACTTGCTTATGACACCCCATAGAATATATTATGTTTAGTACCTTGGACACTGTAGCTTATTCACTTAAATCTCTGATAAATTGTGTGTCTGGTATGCACAGTCTGGTTAGCACGGTTAGTAAGGTGTTGATTTTGCACTATCAAATTAAGACTGTCATTGGTTTGAATCCCATGTTATCTTGTTTCTATTTTACTAGTGTGGTTTGTGGCTCTATAATATGAATGCCTATGTCTTTTAACAACAATAGTCAAGTCTTCCAATGGACTTTTTAGTGAAACCCAATAGATAGCTTTATTTTCTCTTTGTTTACTCAAATATTGAATGCTTATGTCTTATAAATTTAGTAGGAAAGTATTCTAATGACTTGCTTATGACACCCCATAGAATATATTATGTTTAGTACCTTGGACACTGTAGTTTATTCACTTAAATCTCTGATAAATTGTGCGTCTGGTATGCACAGTCTGGTTAGCACAGTTAGTAAGTTGTTGGGTTTGCACTATCAAATTAAGACGGTTGTTGGTTTGAATCCCATGTTATTATGTTTCTATTTTACTAGTGTGGTTTGTGGCTCTATAATATGAATGCCTATGTCTTTTAACAACAATAGCCAAGTCTTCCAATGGACTTTTTAGTGAAACCCAATTGATAGCTTTATTTTATCTTTGTTTACTCAAATATTGAATGCTTATGTCTTATAAATTTAGTAGGAAAGTATTCTAATGACTTGCTTATGACACCCCATAGAATATATTATGTTTAGTACCTTGGACACTGTAGCTTATTCACTTAAATCTCTGATAAATTGTGTGTCTGGTATGCACTGTCTGGTTAGCACGGTAAGTAAGGTGTTGATTTTGCACTATCAAATTAAGACTGTCATTGGTTCGAATTCCATGTTATCATCTTTTTATTTTACTAGTGTGGTTTGTGGCTCTATAATATGAATGCCTATGTCTTTTAACAACAATAGTCAAGTCTTCCAATGGACTTTTTAGTGAAACCCAATAGATAGCTTTATTTTCTCTTTGTTTACTCAAATATTGAATGCTTATGTCTTATAAATTTAGTAGGAAAGTATTCTAATGACTTGCTTATGACACCCCATAGAATATATTATGTTTAGTACCTTGGACACTGTAGCTTATTCACTTAAATCTCTGATAAATTGTGTGTCTGGTATGCACTGTCTGGTTAGCACGGTAAGTAAGGTGTTGATTTTGCACTATCAAATTAAGACTGTCATTGGTTCGAATCCCATGTTATCATGTTTCTATTTTACTAGTGTGGTTTGTGGCTCTATAATATGAATGCCTATGTCTTTTAACAACAATAGTCAAGTCTTCCAATGGACTTTTTAGTGAAACCCAATAGATAGCTTTATTTTCTCTTTGTTTACTCAAATATTGAATGCTTATGTCTTATAAATTTAGTAGGAAAGTATTCTGACTTGCTTATGACACCCCATAGAATATATTATGTTTAGTACCTTGGACACTGTAGCTTATTCACTTAAATCTCTGATAAATTGTGCATCTGGTATGCACAGTCTGGTTAGCACAGTTAGTAAGGTGTTGGGTTTGCACTATCAAATTAAGACTGTCATTGGTTCGAATCCCATGTTATCATGTTTCAATTTTACTAGTGTGGTTTGTGGCTCTATAATATGAATGTCTATGTCTTTTAACAACAATAGTCAAGTCTTCCAATGGACTTTTTAGTGAAACCCAATAGATAGCTTTATTTTCTCTTTGTTTACTCAAATATTGAATGCTTATGTCTTATAAATTTAGTAGGAAAGTATTCTAATGACTTGCTTATGACACCCCATAGAATATATTATGTTTAGTACCTTGGACACTGTAGCTTATTCACTTAAATCTCTGATAAATTGTGTGTTTTGTATGCGCAGTCTGGTTAGCACAGTTAGTAAGGTGTTTGATTTGCACTATCAAATTAAGACTGTCGTTGGTTCGAATCCCATGTTATCATCTTTTTATTTTACTAGTGTGATTTGTGGCTCTATAATATGAATGCCTATGTCTTTTAACAACAATAGTCAAGTCTTCCAATGGACTTTTTAGTGAAACCCAATAGATAGCTTTATTTTCTCTTTGTTTACTCAAATATTGAATGCTTATGTCTTATAAATTTAGTAGGAAAGTATTCTAATGACTTGCTTATGACACCCCATAGAATATATCATGTTTAGTACCTTGGACACTGTAGTTTATTCACTTTAATCTCTGATAAATTGTGTGTCTGCTATGCACAGTCTGGTTAGCACAGTTAGTAAGGTGTTGGGTTTGCACTATCAAATTAAGACTGACATTGGTTCGAATCCCATGTTATCATGTTTTTATTTTACTAGTGTGGTTTGTGGCTCTACAATATGAATGCCTATGTCTTTTAACAACAATAGTCAAGTCTTCCAATGGACTTTTTAGTGAAACCCAATAGATAGCTTTATTTTCTCTTTGTTTACTCAAATATTGAATGCTTATGTCTTATAAATTTAGTAGGAAAGTATTCTAATGACTTGCTTATGACACCCCATAGAATATATTATGTTTAGTACATTGGACACTGTAGCTTATTCACTTAAATCTCTGATAAATTGTGTGTCTTGTATGCACAGTCTGGTTAGCACAGTTAGTAAGGTGTTGGGTTTGCACTATCAAATTAAGACTGTCATTGGTTCGAATCCCATGTTATCATGTTTCTATTTTACTAGTGTGGTTTGTGGCTCTACAATATGAATGCCTATGTCTTTTAACAACAATAGTCAAGTCTTCCAATGGACTTTTTAGTGAAACCCAATAGATAGCTTTATTTTCTCTTTGTTTACTCAAATATTGAATGCTTATGTCTTATAAATTTAGTAGGAAAGTATTCTAATGACTTGCTTATGACACCCCATAGAATATATTATGTTTAGTACATTGGACACTGTAGCTTATTCACTTAAATCTCTGATAAATTGTGTGTTTTGTATGCACAGTCTGGTTAGCACAGTTAGTAAGGTGTTGGGTTTGCACTATCAAATTAAGACTGTCATTGGTTCGAATCCCATGTTATCATCTTTTTATTTTACTAGTGTGGTTTGTGGCTCTACAATATGAATGCCTATGTCTTTTAACAACAATAGTCAAGTCTTCCAATGGACTTTTTAGTGAAACCCAATAGATAGCTTTATTTTCTCTTTGTTTACTCAAATATTGAATGCTTATGTCTTATAAATTTAGTAGGAAATTATTCTAATGACTTGCTTATGACACCCCATAGAATATATTATGTTTAGTACCTTGGACACTGTAGCTTATTCACTTAAATCTCTGATAAATTGTGCGTCTGGTATGCACAGTCTGGTTAGCACAGTTAGTAAGGTGTTGGGTTTGCACTATCAAATTAAGACTGTCATTGGTTCGAATCCCATGTTATCATGTTTCTATTTTACTAGTGTGGTTTGTGGCTCTATAATATGAATGTCTATGTCTTTTAACAACAATAGTCAAGTCTTCCAATGGACTTTTTAGTGAAACCCAATAGATAGCTTTATTTTCTCTTTGTTTACTCAAATATTGAATGCTTATGTCTTATAAATTTAGTAGGAAATTATTCTAATGACTTGCTTATGACACCCCATAGAATATATTATGTTTAGTACCTTGGACACTGTAGCTTATTCACTTAAATCTCTGATAAATTGTGTGTTTTGTATGCGCAGTCTGGTTAGCACAGTTAGTAAGGTGTTGGGTTTGTACTATCAAATTAAGACTGTCGTTGGTTTGAATCCCATGTTATCATGTTTTTATTTTACTAGTGTGGTTTGTGGCTCTATAATATGAATGCCTATGTCTTTTAACAACAATAGTCAAGTCTTCCAATGGACTTTTTAGTGAAACCCAATAGATAGCTTTATTTTCTCTTTGTTTACTCAAATATTGAATGCTTATGTCTTATAAATTTAGTAGGAAAGTATTCTGACTTGCTTATGACACCCCATAGAATATATTATGTTTAGTACCTTGGACACTGTAGCTTATTCACTTAAATCTCTGATAAATTGTGTGTCTGGTATGCACAGTCTGTTTAGCACAGTTAGTAAGGTGTTGGGTTTGCACTATCAAATTAAGACTGTCCTTGGTTCGAATTCCATGTTATCATGTTTTTATTTTACTAGTGTGGTTTGTGGCTCTACAATATGAATGCCTATCTCTTTTAACAACAATAGTCAAGTCTTCCAATGAACTATTTAGTGAAACCCAATAGATAGCTTTATTTTCTCTTTGTTTACTCAAATATTGAATGCTTATGTCTTATAAATTTAGTAGGAAAGTATTCTAATGACTTGCTTATGACACCCCATAGAATATATTATGTTTAGTACCTTGGACACTGTAGCTTATTCACTTAAATCTCTGATAAATTGTGTGTCTGGTATTCACTGTCTGGTTAGCACAGTTAGTAAGGTGTTGGGTTTGCACTATCATATTAAGACTGTCATTGGTTCGAATCCCATGTTATCATGATTTTATTTTACTAGTGTGGTTTGTGGCATTATAATATGAATGCCTATGTCTTTTAACAACAATAGTCAAGTCTTCCAATGGACTTTTTAGTGAAACCCAATAGATAGCTTTATTTTCTCTTTGTTTACTCAAATATTGAATGCTTATGTCTTATAAATTTAGTAGGAAAGTATTCTAATGACTTGCTTATGACACCCCATAGAATATATCATGTTTAGTACCTTGGACACTGTAGCTTATTCACTTAAATCTCTGATAAATTGTCTGTCTGCTATGCACAGTCTGGTTAGCACAGTTAGTAAGGTGTTGGGTTTGCACTATCAAATTAAGACTGTCATTGGTTCGAATCCCATGTTATCATGTTTTTATTTTACTAGTGTGGTTTGTGGCTCTACAATATGAATGCCTATGTCTTTTAACAACAATAGTCAAGTCTTCCAATGGACTTTTTAGTGAAACCCAATAGATAGCTTTATTTTCTCTTTGTTTACTCAAATATTGAATGCTTATGTCTTATAAATTTAGTAGGAAAGTATTCTAATGACTTGCTTATGACACCCCATAGAATATATTATGTTTAGTACATTGGGCACTGTAGCTTATTCACTTAAATCTCTGATAAATTGTGTGTCTTGTATGCACAGTCTGGTTAGCACAGTTAGTTAGGTGTTGGGTTTGCACTATCAAATTAAGACTGTCATTGGTTCAAATCCCATGTTATCATCTTTTTATTTTACTAGTGTGGTTTGTGGCTCTACAATATGAATGCCTATGTCTTTTAACAACAATAGTCAAGTCTTCAAATGGACTTTTTAGTGAAACCCAATAGATAGCTTTATTTTCTCTTTGTTTACTCAAATATTGAATGCTTATGTCTTATAAATTTAGTAGGAAAGTATTCTAATGACTTGCTTATGACACCCCATAGAATATATTATGTTTAGTACCTTGGACACTGTAGCTTATTCACTTAAATCTCTGATAAATTGTGTGTCTGGTATGCACAGTCTGGTTAGCACGGTTAGTAAGGTGTTGATTTTGCACTATCAAATTAAGACTGGCATTGGTTCGAATCCCATGTTATCTTGTTTCTATTTTACTAGTGTGGTTTGTGGCTCTATAATATGAATGCCTATGTCTTTTAACAACAATAGTCAAGTCTTCCAATGGACTTTTTAGTGAAACCCAATAGATAGCTTTATTTTCTCTTTGTTTACTCAAATATTGAATGCTTATGTCTTATAAATTTAGTAGGAAAGTATTCTAATGACTTGCTTATGACACCCCATAGAATATATTATGTTTAGTACCTTGGACACTGTAGTTTATTCACTTAAATCTCTGATAAATTGTGCGTCTGGTATGCACAGTCTGGTTAGCACAGTTAGTAAGTTGTTGGGTTTGCACTATCAAATTAAGACGGTTGTTGGTTTGAATCCCATGTTATTATGTTTCTATTTTACTAGTGTGGTTTGTGGCTCTATAATATGAATGCCTATGTCTTTTAACAACAATAGCCAAGTCTTCCAATGGACTTTTTAGTGAAACCCAATTGATAGCTTTATTTTATCTTTGTTTACTCAAATATTGAATGCTTATGTCTTATAAATTTAGTAGGAAAGTATTCTAATGACTTGCTTATGACACCCCATAGAATATATTATGTTTAGTACCTTGGACACTGTAGCTTATTCACTTAAATCTCTGATAAATTGTGTGTCTGGTATGCACTGTCTGGTTAGCACGGTAAGTAAGGTGTTGATTTTGCACTATCAAATTAAGACTGTCATTGGTTCGAATTCCATGTTATCATCTTTTTATTTTACTAGTGTGGTTTGTGGCTCTATAATATGAATGCCTATGTCTTTTAACAACAATAGTCAAGTCTTCCAATGGACTTTTTAGTGAAACCCAATAGATAGCTTTATTTTCTCTTTGTTTACTCAAATATTGAATGCCTATGTCTTATAAATTTAGTAGGAAAGTATTCTAATGACTTGCTTATGACACCCCATAGAATATATTATGTTTAGTACCTTGGACACTGTAGCTTATTCACTTAAATCTCTGATAAATTGTGCGTCTGGTATGCACAGTCTGGTTAGCACAGTTAGTAAGTTGTTGGGTTTGCACTATCAAATTAAGACGGTTGTTGGTTTGAATCCCATGTTATTATGTTTCTATTTTACTAGTGTGGTTTGTGGCTCTATAATATGAATGCCTATGTCTTTTAACAACAATAGCCAAGTCTTCCAATGGACTTTTTAGTGAAACCCAATTGATAGCTTTATTTTCTCTTTGTTTACTCAAATATTGAATGCTTATGTCTTATAAATTTAGTAGGAAAGTATTCTAATGACTTGCTTATGACACCCCATAGAATATATCATGTTTAGTACCTTGGACACTGTAGCTTATTCACTTTAATCTCTGATAAATTGTGTGTCTGCTATGCACAGTCTGGTTAGCACAGTTAGTAAGGTGTTGGGTTTGTACTATCAAATTAAGACTGACATTGGTTCGAATCCCATGTTATCATGTTTTTATTTTACTAGTGTGGTTTGTGGCTCTACAATATGAATGCCTATGTCTTTTAACAACAATAGTCAAGTCTTCCAATGGACTTTTTAGTGAAACCCAATAGATTGCTTTATTTTCTCTTTGTTTACTCAAATATTGAATGCTTATGTCTTATAAATTTAGTAGGAAAGTATTCTAATGACTTGCTTATGACACCCCATAGAATATATTATGTTTAGTACATTGGACACTGTAGCTTATTCACTTAAATCTCTGATAAATTGTGTGTCTTGTATGCACAGTCTGGTTAGCACAGTTAGTAAGGTGTTGGGTTTGCACTATCAAATTAAGACTGTCATTGGTTCGAATCCCATGTTATCATGTTTCTATTTTACTAGTGTGGTTTGTGGCTCTACAATATGAATGCCTATGTCTTTTAACAACAATAGTCAAGTCTTCCAATGGACTTTTTAGTGAAACCCAATAGATAGCTTTATTTTCTCTTTGTTTACTCAAATATTGAATGCTTATGTCTTATAAATTTAGTAGGAAAGTATTCTAATGACTTGCTTATGACACCCCATAGAATATATTATGTTTAGTACATTGGACACTGTAGCTTATTCACTTAAATCTCTGATAAATTGTGTGTCTTGTATGCACAGTCTGGTTAGCACAGTTAGTAAGGTGTTGGGTTTGCACTATCAAATTAAGACTGTCATTGGTTCGAATCCCATGTTATCATGTTTCTATTTTACTAGTGTGGTTTGTGGCTCTACAATATGAATGCCTATGTCTTTTAACAACAATAGTCAAGTCTTCCAATGGACTTTTTAGTGAAACCCAATAGATAGCTTTATTTTCTCTTTGTTTACTCAAATATTGAATGCTTATGTCTTATAAATTTAGTAGGAAAGTATTCTAATGACTTGCTTATGACACCCCATAGAATATATTATGTTTAGTACATTGGACACTGTAGCTTATTCACTTAAATCTCTGATAAATTGTGTGTCTTGTATGCACAGTCTGGTTAGCACAGTTAGTAAGGTGTTGGGTTTGCACTATCAAATTAAGACTGTCATTGGTTCGAATCCCATGTTATCATGTTTCTATTTTACTAGTGTGGTTTGTGGCTCTACAATATGAATGCCTATGTCTTTTAACAACAATAGTCAAGTCTTCCAATGGACTTTTTAGTGAAACCCAATAGATAGCTTTATTTTCTCTTTGTTTACTCAAATATTGAATGCTTATGTCTTATAAATTTAGTAGGAAAGTATTCTAATGACTTGCTTATGACACCCCATAGAATATATTATGTTTAGTACATTGGACACTGTAGCTAATTCACTTAAATCTCTGATAAATTGTGTGTCTGGTATGCACAGTCTGGTTAGCACAGTTAGTAAGGTGTTGGGTTTGCACTATCAAATTAAGACTGTCATTGGTTCGAATCCCATGTTATCATCTTTTTATTTTATTAGTGTGGTTTGTGGCTCTACAATATGAATGCCTATGTCTTTTAACAACAATAGTCAAGTCTTCCAATGGACTTTTTAGTGAAACCCAATAGATAGCTTTATTTTCTCTTTGTTTACTCAAATATTGAATGCTTATGTCTTATAAATTTAGTAGGAAAGTATTCTAATGACTTGCTTATGACACCCCATAGAATATATTATGTTTAGTACCTTGGACACTGTAGTTTATTCACTTAAATCTCTGATAAATTGTGCGTCTGGTATGCACAGTCTGGTTAGCACAGTTAGTAAGTTGTTGGGTTTGCACTATCAAATTAAGACGGTTGTTGGTTTGAATCCCATGTTATTATGTTTCTATTTTACTAGTGTGGTTTGTGGCTCTATAATATGAATGCCTATGTCTTTTAACAACAATAGCCAAGTCTTCTAATGGACTTTTTAGTGAAACCCAATTGATAGCTTTATTTTCTCTTTGTTTACTCAAATATTGAATGCTTATGTCTTATAAATTTAGTAGGAAAGTATTCTAATGACTTGCTTATGACACCCCATAGAATATATCATGTTTAGTACCTTGGACACTGTAGCTTATTCACTTTAATCTCTGATAAATTGTGTGTCTGCTATGCACAGTCTGGTTAGCACAGTTAGTAAGGTGTTGGGTTTGCACTATCAAATTAAGACTGACATTGGTTCGAATCCCATGTTATCATGTTTTTATTTTACTAGTGTGGTTTGTGGCTCTACAATATGAATGCCTATGTCTTTTAACAACAATAGTCAAGTCTTCCAATGGACTTTTTAGTGAAACCCAATAGATAGCTTTATTTTCTCTTTGTTTACTCAAATATTGAATGCTTATGTCTTATAAATTTAGTAGGAAAGTATTCTAATGACTTGCTTATGACACCCCATAGAATATATTATGTTTAGTACCTTGGACACTGTAGCTTATTCACTTAAATCTCTGATAAATTGTGTGTTTTGTATGCGCAGTCTGGTTAGCACAGTTAGTAAGGTGTTGGGTTTGTACTATCAAATTAAGACTGTCGTTGGTTTGAATCCCATGTTATCATGTTTTTATTTTACTAGTGTGGTTTGT
Source organism: Pseudophryne corroboree (assembly GCF_028390025.1). NCBI lineage: Eukaryota > Metazoa > Chordata > Amphibia > Anura > Myobatrachidae > Pseudophryne > Pseudophryne corroboree. Next base: position 130,629,399 of record NC_086446.1, read on the forward strand.
GGCTCTATAATATGAATGCCTATGTCTTTTAACAACAATAGTCAAGTCTTCCAATGGACTTTTTAGTGAAACCCAATAGATAGCTTTATTTTCTCTTTGTTTACTCAAATATTGAATGCTTATGTCTTATAAATTTAGTAGGAAAGTATTCTGACTTGCTTATGACACCCCATAGAATATATTATGTTTAGTACCTTGGACACTGTAGCTTATTCACTTAAATCTCTGATAAATTGTGTGTCTGGTATGCACAGTCTGTTTAGCACAGTTAGTAAGGTGTTGGGTTTGCACTATCAAATTAAGACTGTCCTTGGTTCGAATTCCATGTTATCATGTTTTTATTTTACTAGTGTGGTTTGTGGCTCTACAATATGAATGCCTATCTCTTTTAACAACAATAGTCAAGTCTTCCAATGAACTATTTAGTGAAACCCAATAGATAGCTTTATTTTCTCTTTGTTTACTCAAATATTGAATGCTTATGTCTTATAAATTTAGTAGGAAAGTATTCTAATGACTTGCTTATGACACCCCATAGAATATATTATGTTTAGTACCTTGGACACTGTAGCTTATTCACTTAAATCTCTGATAAATTGTGTGTCAGGTATTCACTGTCTGGTTAGCACAGTTAGTAAGGTGTTGGGTTTGCACTATCATATTAAGACTGTCATTGGTTCGAATCCCATGTTATCATGATTTTATTTTACTAGTGTGGTTTGTGGCATTATAATATGAATGCCTATGTCTTTTAACAACAATAGTCAAGTCTTCCAATGGACTTTTTAGTGAAACCCAATAGATAGCTTTATTTTCTCTTTGTTTACTCAAATATTGAATGCTTTTGTCTTATAAATTTAGTAGGAAAGTATTCTAATGACTTGCTTATGACACCCCATAGAATATATCATGTTTAGTACCTTGGACACTGTAGCTTATTCACTTAAATCTCTGATAAATTGTTTGTCTGCTATGCACAGTCTGGTTAGCACAGTTAGTAAGGTGTTGGGTTTGCACTATCAAATTAAGACTGTCATTGGTTCGAATCCCATGTTATCATGTTTTTATTTTACTAGTGTGGTTTGTGGCTCTACAATATGAATGCCTATGTCTTTTAACAACAATAGTCAAGTCTTCCAATGGACTTTTTAGTGAAACCCAATAGATAGCTTTATTTTCTCTTTGTTTACTCAAATATTGAATGCTTATGTCTTATAAATTTAGTAGGAAAGTATTCTAATGACTTGCTTATGACACCCCATAGAATATATTATGTTTAGTACATTGGGCACTGTAGCTTATTCACTTAAATCTCTGATAAATTGTGTGTCTTGTATGCACAGTCTGGTTAGCACAGTTAGTTAGGTGTTGGGTTTGCACTATCAAATTAAGACTGTCATTGGTTCAAATCCCATGTTATCATCTTTTTATTTTACTAGTGTGGTTTGTGGCTCTACAATATGAATGCCTATGTCTTTTAACAACAATAGTCAAGTCTTCAAATGGACTTTTTAGTGAAACCCAATAGATAGCTTTATTTTCTCTTTGTTTACTCAAATATTGAATGCTTATGTCTTATAAATTTAGTAGGAAAGTATTCTAATGACTTGCTTATGACACCCCATAGAATATATTATGTTTAGTACCTTGGACACTGTAGCTTATTCACTTAAATCTCTGATAAATTGTGTGTCTGGTATGCACAGTCTGGTTAGCACGGTTAGTAAGGTGTTGATTTTGCACTATCAAATTAAGACTGTCATTGGTTCGAATCCCATGTTATCTTGTTTCTATTTTACTAGTGTGGTTTGTGGCTCTATAATATGAATGCCTATGTCTTTTAACAACAATAGTCAAGTCTTCCAATGGACTTTTTAGTGAAACCCAATAGATAGCTTTATTTTCTCTTTGTTTACTCAAATATTGAATGCTTATGTCTTATAAATTTAGTAGGAAAGTATTCTAATGACTTGCTTATGACACCCCATAGAATATATTATGTTTAGTACCTTGGACACTGTAGTTTATTCACTTAAATCTCTGATAAATTGTGCGTCTGGTATGCACAGTCTGGTTAGCACAGTTAGTAAGTTGTTGGGTTTGCACTATCAAATTAAGACGGTTGTTGGTTTGAATCCCATGTTATTATGTTTCTATTTTACTAGTGTGGTTTGTGGCTCTATAATATGAATGCCTATGTCTTTTAACAACAATAGCCAAGTCTTCCAATGGACTTTTTAGTGAAACCCAATTGATAGCTTTATTTTATCTTTGTGTACTCAAATATTGAATGCTTATGTCTTATAAATTTAGTAGGAAAGTATTCTAATGACTTGCTTATGACACCCCATAGAATATATTATGTTTAGTACCTTGGACACTGTAGCTTATTCACTTAAATCTCTGATAAATTGTGTGTCTGGTATGCACTGTCTGGTTAGCACGGTAAGTAAGGTGTTGATTTTGCACTATCAAATTAAGACTGTCATTGGTTCGAATTCCATGTTATCATCTTTTTATTTTACTAGTGTGGTTTGTGGCTCTATAATATGAATGCCTATGTCTTTTAACAACAATAGTCAAGTCTTCCAATGGACTTTTTAGTGAAACCCAATAGATAGCTTTATTTTCTCTTTGTTTACTCAAATATTGAATGCCTATGTCTTATAAATTTAGTAGGAAAGTATTCTAATGACTTGCTTATGACACCCCATAGAATATATTATGTTTAGTACCTTGGACACTGTAGCTTATTCACTTAAATCTCTGATAAATTGTGCGTCTGGTATGCACAGTCTGGTTAGCACAGTTAGTAAGTTGTTGGGTTTGCACTATCAAATTAAGACGGTTGTTGGTTTGAATCCCATGTTATTATGTTTCTATTTTACTAGTGTGGTTTGTGGCTCTATAATATGAATGCCTATGTCTTTTAACAACAATAGCCAAGTCTTCCAATGGACTTTTTAGTGAAACCCAATTGATAGCTTTATTTTCTCTTTGTTTACTCAAATATTGAATGCTTATGTCTTATAAATTTAGTAGGAAAGTATTCTAATGACTTGCTTATGACACCCCATAGAATATATCATGTTTAGTACCTTGGACACTGTAGCTTATTCACTTTAATCTCTGATAAATTGTGTGTCTGCTATGCACAGTCTGGTTAGCACAGTTAGTAAGGTGTTGGGTTTGCACTATCAAATTAAGACTGACATTGGTTCGAATCCCATGTTATCATGTTTTTATTTTACTAGTGTGGTTTGTGGCTCTACAATATGAATGCCTATGTCTTTTAACAACAATAGTCAAGTCTTCCAATGGACTTTTTAGTGAAACCCAATAGATTGCTTTATTTTCTCTTTGTTTACTCAAATATTGAATGCTTATGTCTTATAAATTTAGTAGGAAAGTATTCTAATGACTTGCTTATGACACCCCATAGAATATATTATGTTTAGTACATTGGACACTGTAGCTTATTCACTTAAATCTCTGATAAATTGTGTGTCTTGTATGCACAGTCTGGTTAGCACAGTTAGTAAGGTGTTGGGTTTGCACTATCAAATTAAGACTGTCATTGGTTTGAATCCCATGTTATCATGTTTCTATTTTACTAGTGTGGTTTGTGGCTCTACAATATGAATGCCTATGTCTTTTAACAACAATAGTCAAGTCTTCCAATGGACTTTTTAGTGAAACCCAATAGATAGCTTTATTTTCTCTTTGTTTACTCAAATATTGAATGCTTATGTCTTATAAATTTAGTAGGAAAGTATTCTAATGACTTGCTTATGACACCCCATAGAATATATTATGTTTAGTACATTGGACACTGTAGCTTATTCACTTAAATCTCTGATAAATTGTGTGTCTTGTATGCACAGTCTGGTTAGCACAGTTAGTAAGGTGTTGGGTTTGCACTATCAAATTAAGACTGTCATTGGTTCGAATCCCATGTTATCATGTTTCTATTTTACTAGTGTGGTTTGTGGCTCTACAATATGAATGCCTATGTCTTTTAACAACAATAGTCAAGTCTTCCAATGGACTTTTTAGTGAAACCCAATAGATAGCTTTATTTTCTCTTTGTTTACTCAAATATTGAATGCTTATGTCTTATAAATTTAGTAGGAAAGTATTCTAATGACTTGCTTATGACACCCCATAGAATATATTATGTTTAGTACATTGGACACTGTAGCTTATTCACTTAAATCTCTGATAAATTGTGTGTCTTGTATGCACAGTCTGGTTAGCACAGTTAGTAAGGTGTTGGGTTTGCACTATCAAATTAAGACTGTCATTGGTTCGAATCCCATGTTATCATGTTTCTATTTTACTAGTGTGGTTTGTGGCTCTACAATATGAATGCCTATGTCTTTTAACAACAATAGTCAAGTCTTCCAATGGACTTTTTAGTGAAACCCAATAGATAGCTTTATTTTCTCTTTGTTTACTCAAATATTGAATGCTTATGTCTTATAAATTTAGTAGGAAAGTATTCTAATGACTTGCTTATGACACCCCATAGAATATATTATGTTTAGTACATTGGACACTGTAGCTTATTCACTTAAATCTCTGATAAATTGTGTGTCTTGTATGCACAGTCTGGTTAGCACAGTTAGTAAGGTGTTGGGTTTGCACTATCAAATTAAGACTGTCATTGGTTCGAATCCCATGTTATCATGTTTCTATTTTACTAGTGTGGTTTGTGGCTCTACAATATGAATGCCTATGTCTTTTAACAACAATAGTCAAGTCTTCCAATGGACTTTTTAGTGAAACCCAATAGATAGCTTTATTTTCTCTTTGTTTACTCAAATATTGAATGCTTATGTCTTATAAATTTAGTAGGAAAGTATTCTAATGACTTGCTTATGACACCCCATAGAATATATTATGTTTAGTACATTGGACACTGTAGCTAATTCACTTAAATCTCTGATAAATTGTGTGTCTGGTATGCACAGTCTGGTTAGCACAGTTAGTAAGGTGTTGGGTTTGCACTATCAAATTAAGACTGTCATTGGTTCGAATCCCATGTTATCATCTTTTTATTTTACTAGTGTGGTTTGTGGCTCTACAATATGAATGCCTATGTCTTTTAACAACAATAGTCAAGTCTTCCAATGGACTTTTTAGTGAAACCCAATAGATAGCTTTATTTTCTCTTTGTTTACTCAAATATTGAATGCTTATGTCTTATAAATTTAGTAGGAAAGTATTCTAATGACTTGCTTATGACACCCCATAGAATATATTATGTTTAGTACCTTGGACACTGTAGTTTATTCACTTAAATCTCTGATAAATTGTGCGTCTGGTATGCACAGTCTGGTTAGCACAGTTAGTAAGTTGTTGGGTTTGCACTATCAAATTAAGACGGTTGTTGGTTTGAATCCCATGTTATTATGTTTCTATTTTACTAGTGTGGTTTGTGGCTCTATAATATGAATGCCTATGTCTTTTAACAACAATAGCCAAGTCTTCTAATGGACTTTTTAGTGAAACCCAATTGATAGCTTTATTTTCTCTTTGTTTACTCAAATATTGAATGCTTATGTCTTATAAATTTAGTAGGAAAGTATTCTAATGACTTGCTTATGACACCCCATAGAATATATCATGTTTAGTACCTTGGACACTGTAGCTTATTCACTTTAATCTCTGATAAATTGTGTGTCTGCTATGCACAGTCTGGTTAGCACAGTTAGTAAGGTGTTGGGTTTGCACTATCAAATTAAGACTGACATTGGTTCGAATCCCATGTTATCATGTTTTTATTTTACTAGTGTGGTTTGTGGCTCTACAATATGAATGCCTATGTCTTTTAACAACAATAGTCAAGTCTTCCAATGGACTTTTTAGTGAAACCCAATAGATAGCTTTATTTTCTCTTTGTTTACTCAAATATTGAATGCTTTTGTCTTATAAATTTAGTAGGAAAGTATTCTAATGACTTGCTTATGACACCCCATAGAATATATCATGTTTAGTACCTTGGACACTGTAGCTTATTCACTTAAATCTCTGATAAATTGTTTGTCTGCTATGCACAGTCTGGTTAGCACAGTTAGTAAGGTGTTGGGTTTGCACTATCAAATTAAGACTGTCATTGGTTCGAATCCCATGTTATCATGTTTTTATTTTACTAGTGTGGTTTGTGGCTCTACAATATGAATGCCTATGTCTTTTAACAACAATAGTCAAGTCTTCCAATGGACTTTTTAGTGAAACCCAATAGATAGCTTTATTTTCTCTTTGTTTACTCAAATATTGAATGCTTATGTCTTATAAATTTAGTAGGAAAGTATTCTAATGACTTGCTTATGACACCCCATAGAATATATTATGTTTAGTACATTGGGCACTGTAGCTTATTCACTTAAATCTCTGATAAATTGTGTGTCTTGTATGCACAGTCTGGTTAGCACAGTTAGTTAGGTGTTGGGTTTGCACTATCAAATTAAGACTGTCATTGGTTCAAATCCCATGTTATCATCTTTTTATTTTACTAGTGTGGTTTGTGGCTCTACAATATGAATGCCTATGTCTTTTAACAACAATAGTCAAGTCTTCAAATGGACTTTTTAGTGAAACCCAATAGATAGCTTTATTTTCTCTTTGTTTACTCAAATATTGAATGCTTATGTCTTATAAATTTAGTAGGAAAGTATTCTAATGACTTGCTTATGACACCCCATAGAATATATTATGTTTAGTACCTTGGACACTGTAGCTTATTCACTTAAATCTCTGATAAATTGTGTGTCTGGTATGCACAGTCTGGTTAGCACGGTTAGTAAGGTGTTGATTTTGCACTATCAAATTAAGACTGTCATTGGTTCGAATCCCATGTTATCTTGTTTCTATTTTACTAGTGTGGTTTGTGGCTCTATAATATGAATGCCTATGTCTTTTAACAACAATAGTCAAGTCTTCCAATGGACTTTTTAGTGAAACCCAATAGATAGCTTTATTTTCTCTTTGTTTACTCAAATATTGAATGCTTATGTCTTATAAATTTAGTAGGAAAGTATTCTAATGACTTGCTTATGACACCCCATAGAATATATTATGTTTAGTACCTTGGACACTGTAGTTTATTCACTTAAATCTCTGATAAATTGTGCGTCTGGTATGCACAGTCTGGTTAGCACAGTTAGTAAGTTGTTGGGTTTGCACTATCAAATTAAGACGGTTGTTGGTTTGAATCCCATGTTATTATGTTTCTATTTTACTAGTGTGGTTTGTGGCTCTATAATATGAATGCCTATGTCTTTTAACAACAATAGCCAAGTCTTCCAATGGACTTTTTAGTGAAACCCAATTGATAGCTTTATTTTATCTTTGTGTACTCAAATATTGAATGCTTATGTCTTATAAATTTAGTAGGAAAGTATTCTAATGACTTGCTTATGACACCCCATAGAATATATTATGTTTAGTACCTTGGACACTGTAGCTTATTCACTTAAATCTCTGATAAATTGTGTGTCTGGTATGCACTGTCTGGTTAGCACGGTAAGTAAGGTGTTGATTTTGCACTATCAAATTAAGACTGTCATTGGTTCGAATTCCATGTTATCATCTTTTTATTTTACTAGTGTGGTTTGTGGCTCTATAATATGAATGCCTATGTCTTTTAACAACAATAGTCAAGTCTTCCAATGGACTTTTTAGTGAAACCCAATAGATAGCTTTATTTTCTCTTTGTTTACTCAAATATTGAATGCCTATGTCTTATAAATTTAGTAGGAAAGTATTCTAATGACTTGCTTATGACACCCCATAGAATATATTATGTTTAGTACCTTGGACACTGTAGCTTATTCACTTAAATCTCTGATAAATTGTGCGTCTGGTATGCACAGTCTGGTTAGCACAGTTAGTAAGTTGTTGGGTTTGCACTATCAAATTAAGACGGTTGTTGGTTTGAATCCCATGTTATTATGTTTCTATTTTACTAGTGTGGTTTGTGGCTCTATAATATGAATGCCTATGTCTTTTAACAACAATAGCCAAGTCTTCCAATGGACTTTTTAGTGAAACCCAATTGATAGCTTTATTTTCTCTTTGTTTACTCAAATATTGAATGCTTATGTCTTATAAATTTAGTAGGAAAGTATTCTAATGACTTGCTTATGACACCCCATAGAATATATCATGTTTAGTACCTTGGACACTGTAGCTTATTCACTTTAATCTCTGATAAATTGTGTGTCTGCTATGCACAGTCTGGTTAGCACAGTTAGTAAGGTGTTGGGTTTGCACTATCAAATTAAGACTGACATTGGTTCGAATCCCATGTTATCATGTTTTTATTTTACTAGTGTGGTTTGTGGCTCTACAATATGAATGCCTATGTCTTTTAACAACAATAGTCAAGTCTTCCAATGGACTTTTTAGTGAAACCCAATAGATTGCTTTATTTTCTCTTTGTTTACTCAAATATTGAATGCTTATGTCTTATAAATTTAGTAGGAAAGTATTCTAATGACTTGCTTATGACACCCCATAGAATATATTATGTTTAGTACATTGGACACTGTAGCTTATTCACTTAAATCTCTGATAAATTGTGTGTCTTGTATGCACAGTCTGGTTAGCACAGTTAGTAAGGTGTTGGGTTTGCACTATCAAATTAAGACTGTCATTGGTTTGAATCCCATGTTATCATGTTTCTATTTTACTAGTGTGGTTTGTGGCTCTACAATATGAATGCCTATGTCTTTTAACAACAATAGTCAAGTCTTCCAATGGACTTTTTAGTGAAACCCAATAGATAGCTTTATTTTCTCTTTGTTTACTCAAATATTGAATGCTTATGTCTTATAAATTTAGTAGGAAAGTATTCTAATGACTTGCTTATGACACCCCATAGAATATATTATGTTTAGTACATTGGACACTGTAGCTTATTCACTTAAATCTCTGATAAATTGTGTGTCTTGTATGCACAGTCTGGTTAGCACAGTTAGTAAGGTGTTGGGTTTGCACTATCAAATTAAGACTGTCATTGGTTCGAATCCCATGTTATCATGTTTCTATTTTACTAGTGTGGTTTGTGGCTCTACAATATGAATGCCTATGTCTTTTAACAACAATAGTCAAGTCTTCCAATGGACTTTTTAGTGAAACCCAATAGATAGCTTTATTTTCTCTTTGTTTACTCAAATATTGAATGCTTATGTCTTATAAATTTAGTAGGAAAGTATTCTAATGACTTGCTTATGACACCCCATAGAATATATTATGTTTAGTACATTGGACACTGTAGCTTATTCACTTAAATCTCTGATAAATTGTGTGTCTTGTATGCACAGTCTGGTTAGCACAGTTAGTAAGGTGTTGGGTTTGCACTATCAAATTAAGACTGTCATTGGTTCGAATCCCATGTTATCATGTTTCTATTTTACTAGTGTGGTTTGTGGCTCTACAATATGAATGCCTATGTCTTTTAACAACAATAGTCAAGTCTTCCAATGGACTTTTTAGTGAAACCCAATAGATAGCTTTATTTTCTCTTTGTTTACTCAAATATTGAATGCTTATGTCTTATAAATTTAGTAGGAAAGTATTCTAATGACTTGCTTATGACACCCCATAGAATATATTATGTTTAGTACATTGGACACTGTAGCTTATTCACTTAAATCTCTGATAAATTGTGTGTCTTGTATGCACAGTCTGGTTAGCACAGTTAGTAAGGTGTTGGGTTTGCACTATCAAATTAAGACTGTCATTGGTTCGAATCCCATGTTATCATGTTTCTATTTTACTAGTGTGGTTTGTGGCTCTACAATATGAATGCCTATGTCTTTTAACAACAATAGTCAAGTCTTCCAATGGACTTTTTAGTGAAACCCAATAGATAGCTTTATTTTCTCTTTGTTTACTCAAATATTGAATGCTTATGTCTTATAAATTTAGTAGGAAAGTATTCTAATGACTTGCTTATGACACCCCATAGAATATATTATGTTTAGTACATTGGACACTGTAGCTAATTCACTTAAATCTCTGATAAATTGTGTGTCTGGTATGCACAGTCTGGTTAGCACAGTTAGTAAGGTGTTGGGTTTGCACTATCAAATTAAGACTGTCATTGGTTCGAATCCCATGTTATCATCTTTTTATTTTACTAGTGTGGTTTGTGGCTCTACAATATGAATGCCTATGTCTTTTAACAACAATAGTCAAGTCTTCCAATGGACTTTTTAGTGAAACCCAATAGATAGCTTTATTTTCTCTTTGTTTACTCAAATATTGAATGCTTATGTCTTATAAATTTAGTAGGAAAGTATTCTAATGACTTGCTTATGACACCCCATAGAATATATTATGTTTAGTACCTTGGACACTGTAGTTTATTCACTTAAATCTCTGATAAATTGTGCGTCTGGTATGCACAGTCTGGTTAGCACAGTTAGTAAGTTGTTGGGTTTGCACTATCAAATTAAGACGGTTGTTGGTTTGAATCCCATGTTATTATGTTTCTATTTTACTAGTGTGGTTTGTGGCTCTATAATATGAATGCCTATGTCTTTTAACAACAATAGCCAAGTCTTCTAATGGACTTTTTAGTGAAACCCAATTGATAGCTTTATTTTCTCTTTGTTTACTCAAATATTGAATGCTTATGTCTTATAAATTTAGTAGGAAAGTATTCTAATGACTTGCTTATGACACCCCATAGAATATATCATGTTTAGTACCTTGGACACTGTAGCTTATTCACTTTAATCTCTGATAAATTGTGTGTCTGCTATGCACAGTCTGGTTAGCACAGTTAGTAAGGTGTTGGGTTTGCACTATCAAATTAAGACTGACATTGGTTCGAATCCCATGTTATCATGTTTTTATTTTACTAGTGTGGTTTGTGGCTCTACAATATGAATGCCTATGTCTTTTAACAACAATAGTCAAGTCTTCCAATGGACTTTTTAGTGAAACCCAATAGATAGCTTTATTTTCTCTTTGTTTACTCAAATATTGAATGCTTATGTCTTATAAATTTAGTAGGAAAGTATTCTAATGACTTGCTTATGACACCCCATAGAATATATTATGTTTAGTACCTTGGACACTGTAGCTTATTCACTTAAATCTCTGATAAATTGTGTGTTTTGTATGCGCAGTCTGGTTAGCACAGTTAGTAAGGTGTTGGGTTTGTACTATCAAATTAAGACTGTCGTTGGTTTGAATCCCATGTTATCATGTTTTTATTTTACTAGTGTGGTTTGTGGCTCTATAATATGAATGCCTATGTCTTTTAACAACAATAGTCAAGTCTTCCAATGGACTTTTTAGTGAAACCCAATAGATAGCTTTATTTTCTCTTTGTTTACTCAAATATTGAATGCTTATGTCTTATAAATTTAGTAGGAAAGTATTCTGACTTGCTTATGACACCCCATAGAATATATTATGTTTAGTACCTTGGACACTGTAGCTTATTCACTTAAATCTCTGATAAATTGTGTGTCTGGTATGCACAGTCTGTTTAGCACAGTTAGTAAGGTGTTGGGTTTGCACTATCAAATTAAGACTGTCCTTGGTTCGAATTCCATGTTATCATGTTTTTATTTTACTAGTGTGGTTTGTGGCTCTACAATATGAATGCCTATCTCTTTTAACAACAATAGTCAAGTCTTCCAATGAACTATTTAGTGAAACCCAATAGATAGCTTTATTTTCTCTTTGTTTACTCAAATATTGAATGCTTATGTCTTATAAATTTAGTAGGAAAGTATTCTAATGACTTGCTTATGACACCCCATAGAATATATTATGTTTAGTACCTTGGACACTGTAGCTTATTCACTTAAATCTCTGATAAATTGTGTGTCTGGTATTCACTGTCTGGTTAGCACAGTTAGTAAGGTGTTGGGTTTGCACTATCATATTAAGACTGTCATTGGTTCGAATCCCATGTTATCATGATTTTATTTTACTAGTGTGGTTTGTGGCATTATAATATGAATGCCTATGTCTTTTAACAACAATAGTCAAGTCTTCCAATGGACTTTTTAGTGAAACCCAATAGATAGCTTTATTTTCTCTTTGTTTACTCAAATATTGAATGCTTATGTCTTATAAATTTAGTAGGAAAGTATTCTAATGACTTGCTTATGACACCCCATAGAATATATCATGTTTAGTACCTTGGACACTGTAGCTTATTCACTTAAATCTCTGATAAATTGTTTGTCTGCTATGCACAGTCTGGTTAGCACAGTTAGTAAGGTGTTGGGTTTGCACTATCAAATTAAGACTGTCATTGGTTCGAATCCCATGTTATCATGTTTTTATTTTACTAGTGTGGTTTGTGGCTCTACAATATGAATGCCTATGTCTTTTAACAACAATAGTCAAGTCTTCCAATGGACTTTTTAGTGAAACCCAATAGATAGCTTTATTTTCTCTTTGTTTACTCAAATATTGAATGCTTATGTCTTATAAATTTAGTAGGAAAGTATTCTAATGACTTGCTTATGACACCCCATAGAATATATTATGTTTAGTACATTGGGCACTGTAGCTTATTCACTTAAATCTCTGATAAATTGTGTGTCTTGTATGCACAGTCTGGTTAGCACAGTTAGTTAGGTGTTGGGTTTGCACTATCAAATTAAGACTGTCATTGGTTCAAATCCCATGTTATCATCTTTTTATTTTACTAGTGTGGTTTGTGGCTCTACAATATGAATGCCTATGTCTTTTAACAACAATAGTCAAGTCTTCAAATGGACTTTTTAGTGAAACCCAATAGATAGCTTTATTTTCTCTTTGTTTACTCAAATATTGAATGCTTATGTCTTATAAATTTAGTAGGAAAGTATTCTAATGACTTGCTTATGACACCCCATAGAATATATTATGTTTAGTACCTTGGACACTGTAGCTTATTCACTTAAATCTCTGATAAATTGTGTGTCTGGTATGCACAGTCTGGTTAGCACGGTTAGTAAGGTGTTGATTTTGCACTATCAAATTAAGACTGTCATTGGTTCGAATCCCATGTTATCTTGTTTCTATTTTACTAGTGTGGTTTGTGGCTCTATAATATGAATGCCTATGTCTTTTAACAACAATAGTCAAGTCTTCCAATGGACTTTTTAGTGAAACCCAATAGATAGCTTTATTTTCTCTTTGTTTACTCAAATATTGAATGCTTATGTCTTATAAATTTAGTAGGAAAGTATTCTAATGACTTGCTTATGACACCCCATAGAATATATTATGTTTAGTACCTTGGACACTGTAGTTTATTCACTTAAATCTCTGATAAATTGTGCGTCTGGTATGCACAGTCTGGTTAGCACAGTTAGTAAGTTGTTGGGTTTGCACTATCAAATTAAGACGGTTGTTGGTTTGAATCCCATGTTATTATGTTTCTATTTTACTAGTGTGGTTTGTGGCTCTATAATATGAATGCCTATGTCTTTTAACAACAATAGCCAAGTCTTCCAATGGACTTTTTAGTGAAACCCAATTGATAGCTTTATTTTATCTTTGTTTACTCAAATATTGAATGCTTATGTCTTATAAATTTAGTAGGAAAGTATTCTAATGACTTGCTTATGACACCCCATAGAATATATTATGTTTAGTACCTTGGACACTGTAGCTTATTCACTTAAATCTCTGATAAATTGTGTGTCTGGTATGCACTGTCTGGTTAGCACGGTAAGTAAGGTGTTGATTTTGCACTATCAAATTAAGACTGTCATTGGTTCGAATTCCATGTTATCATCTTTTTATTTTACTAGTGTGGTTTGTGGCTCTATAATATGAATGCCTATGTCTTTTAACAACAATAGTCAAGTCTTCCAATGGACTTTTTAGTGAAACCCAATAGATAGCTTTATTTTCTCTTTGTTTACTCAAATATTGAATGCCTATGTCTTATAAATTTAGTAGGAAAGTATTCTAATGACTTGCTTATGACACCCCATAGAATATATTATGTTTAGTACCTTGGACACTGTAGCTTATTCACTTAAATCTCTGATAAATTGTGCGTCTGGTATGCACAGTCTGGTTAGCACAGTTAGTAAGTTGTTGGGTTTGCACTATCAAATTAAGACGGTTGTTGGTTTGAATCCCATGTTATTATGTTTCTATTTTACTAGTGTGGTTTGTGGCTCTATAATATGAATGCCTATGTCTTTTAACAACAATAGCCAAGTCTTCCAATGGACTTTTTAGTGAAACCCAATTGATAGCTTTATTTTCTCTTTGTTTACTCAAATATTGAATGCTTATGTCTTATAAATTTAGTAGGAAAGTATTCTAATGACTTGCTTATGACACCCCATAGAATATATCATGTTTAGTACCTTGGACACTGTAGCTTATTCACTTTAATCTCTGATAAATTGTGTGTCTGCTATGCACAGTCTGGTTAGCACAGTTAGTAAGGTGTTGGGTTTGCACTATCAAATTAAGACTGACATTGGTTCGAATCCCATGTTATCATGTTTTTATTTTACTAGTGTGGTTTGTGGCTCTACAATATGAATGCCTATGTCTTTTAACAACAATAGTCAAGTCTTCCAATGGACTTTTTAGTGAAACCCAATAGATTGCTTTATTTTCTCTTTGTTTACTCAAATATTGAATGCTTATGTCTTATAAATTTAGTAGGAAAGTATTCTAATGACTTGCTTATGACACCCCATAGAATATATTATGTTTAGTACATTGGACACTGTAGCTTATTCACTTAAATCTCTGATAAATTGTGTGTCTTGTATGCACAGTCTGGTTAGCACAGTTAGTAAGGTGTTGGGTTTGCACTATCAAATTAAGACTGTCATTGGTTCGAATCCCATGTTATCATGTTTCTATTTTACTAGTGTGGTTTGTGGCTCTACAATATGAATGCCTATGTCTTTTAACAACAATAGTCAAGTCTTCCAATGGACTTTTTAGTGAAACCCAATAGATAGCTTTATTTTCTCTTTGTTTACTCAAATATTGAATGCTTATGTCTTATAAATTTAGTAGGAAAGTATTCTAATGACTTGCTTATGACACCCCATAGAATATATTATGTTTAGTACATTGGACACTGTAGCTTATTCACTTAAATCTCTGATAAATTGTGTGTCTTGTATGCACAGTCTGGTTAGCACAGTTAGTAAGGTGTTGGGTTTGCACTATCAAATTAAGACTGTCATTGGTTCGAATCCCATGTTATCATGTTTCTATTTTACTAGTGTGGTTTGTGGCTCTACAATATGAATGCCTATGTCTTTTAACAACAATAGTCAAGTCTTCCAATGGACTTTTTAGTGAAACCCAATAGATAGCTTTATTTTCTCTTTGTTTACTCAAATATTGAATGCTTATGTCTTATAAATTTAGTAGGAAAGTATTCTAATGACTTGCTTATGACACCCCATAGAATATATTATGTTTAGTACATTGGACACTGTAGCTAATTCACTTAAATCTCTGATAAATTGTGTGTCTGGTATGCACAGTCTGGTTAGCACAGTTAGTAAGGTGTTGGGTTTGCACTATCAAATTAAGACTGTCCTTGGTTCGAATCCCATGTTATCATCTTTTTATTTTACTAGTGTGGTTTGTGGCTCTACAATATGAATGCCTATGTCTTTTAACAACAATAGTCAAGTCTTCCAATGGACTTTTTAGTGAAACCCAATAGATAGCTTTATTTTCTCTTTGTTTACTCAAATATTGAATGCTTATGTCTTATAAATTTAGTAGGAAAGTATTCTAATGACTTGCTTATGACACCCCATAGAATATATTATGTTTAGTACCTTGGACACTGTAGTTTATTCACTTAAATCTCTGATAAATTGTGCGTCTGGTATGCACAGTCTGGTTAGCACAGTTAGTAAGTTGTTGGGTTTGCACTATCAAATTAAGACGGTTGTTGGTTTGAATCCCATGTTATTATGTTTCTATTTTACTAGTGTGGTTTGTGGCTCTATAATATGAATGCCTATGTCTTTTAACAACAATAGCCAAGTCTTCTAATGGACTTTTTAGTGAAACCCAATTGATAGCTTTATTTTCTCTTTGTTTACTCAAATATTGAATGCTTATGTCTTATAAATTTAGTAGGAAAGTATTCTAATGACTTGCTTATGACACCCCATAGAATATATCATGTTTAGTACCTTGGACACTGTAGCTTATTCACTTTAATCTCTGATAAATTGTGTGTCTGCTATGCACAGTCTGGTTAGCACAGTTAGTAAGGTGTTGGGTTTGCACTATCAAATTAAGACTGACATTGGTTCGAATCCCATGTTATCATGTTTTTATTTTACTAGTGTGGTTTGTGGCTCTACAATATGAATGCCTATGTCTTTTAACAACAATAGTCAAGTCTTCCAATGGACTTTTTAGTGAAACCCAATAGATAGCTTTATTTTCTCTTTGTTTACTCAAATATTGAATGCTTATGTCTTATAAATTTAGTAGGAAAGTATTCTAATGACTTGCTTATGACACCCCATAGAATATATTATGTTTAGTACATTGGACACTGTAGCTTATTCACTTAAATCTCTGATAAATTGTGTGTCTTGTATGCACAGTCTGGTTAGCACAGTTAGTAAGGTGTTAGGTTTGCACTATCAAATTAAGACTGTCATTGGTTCGAATCCCATGTTATCATGTTTCTATTTTACTAGTGTGGTTTGTGGCTCTACAATATGAATGCCTATGTCTTTTAACAACAATAGCCAAGTCTTCCAATGGACTTTTTAGTGAAACCCAATTGATAGCTTTATTTTCTCTTTGTTTACTCAAATATTGAATGCTTATGTCTTATAAATTTAGTAGGAAAGTATTCTAATGACTTGCTTATGACACCCCATAGAATATATTATGTTTAGTACCTTGGACACTGTAGCTTATTCACTTAAATCTCTGATAAATTGTGTGTCTGGTATGCACTGTCTGGTTAGCACGGTAAGTAAGGTGTTGATTTTGCACTATCAAATTAAGACTGTCATTGGTTCGAATTCCATGTTATCATCTTTTTATTTTACTAGTGTGGTTTGTGGCTCTATAATATGAATGCCTATGTCTTTTAACAACAATAGTCAAGTCTTCCAATGGACTTTTTAGTGAAACCCAATAGATAGCTTTATTTTCTCTTTGTTTACTCAAATATTGAATGCCTATGTCTTATAAATTTAGTAGGAAAGTATTCTAATGACTTGCTTATGACACCCCATAGAATATATTATGTTTAGTACCTTGGACACTGTAGCTTATTCACTTAAATCTCTGATAAATTGTGCATCTGGTATGCACAGTCTGGTTAGCACAGTTAGTAAGTTGTTGGGTTTGCACTATCAAATTAAGACGGTTGTTGGTTTGAATCCCATGTTATTATGTTTCTATTTTACTAGTGTGGTTTGTGGCTCTATAATATGAATGCCTATGTCTTTTAACAACAATAGCCAAGTCTTCCAATGGACTTTTTAGTGAAACCCAATTGATAGCTTTATTTTCTCTTTGTTTACTCAAATATTGAATGCTTATGTCTTATAAATTTAGTAGGAAAGTATTCTAATGACTTGCTTATGACACCCCATAGAATATATCATGTTTAGTACCTTGGACACTGTAGCTTATTCACTTTAATCTCTGATAAATTGTGTTTCTGCTATGCACAGACTGGTTAGCACAGTTGGTAAGGTGTTGGGTTTGCACTATTAAATTAAGACTGTCATTGGTTCGAGTGTCATGTTTTTATTTTACTAGTGTGGTTTGTGGCTTTATAATAGGAATGCCTATGTCTTTTAACAACATTAGTAGAGTCTTCCAATGGTTTTTTTAGTGAAACCCAATAGAAAGCTTTATTTTCTCTTTGTTTACTCAAATATTGAATGCATATGTCTTATAACTTTAGTAGGAAAGTATTCTAATGACTTGTTTATGACACCCCATAGAATATATTATGTTTAGTACCTTGGACATTGTAGCTTATTTACTTAAATCTCTGATAAATTGTGTGACTGGTATGCACAGACTGGTTAGCACAGTTGGTAAAGTGTTGGGTTTGCACTATCAAATTACAACTGTCATTGGTTTGAATCCCATGTAAGCATGTTTTTATTTTACTAGTGTGGTTTGTGGCTCTATACAATGTAATGCATATGTATTTTAACAACAATAATCACATCTTCCAATGGACTTTTTAGTGAAACCCAATAGATAGCTTTCTTTTTCTTTGTTTACTCAAATAT
This sequence comes from Pseudophryne corroboree, assembly GCF_028390025.1. Taxonomy (NCBI): domain Eukaryota; kingdom Metazoa; phylum Chordata; class Amphibia; order Anura; family Myobatrachidae; genus Pseudophryne; species Pseudophryne corroboree. The sequence goes on from NC_086446.1 coordinate 130,647,647, forward strand.
TGAATGCTTATGTCTTATAAATTTAGTAGGAAAGTATTCTAATGACTTGCTTATGACACCCCATAGAATATATTATGTTTAGTAACTTGGACACTGTAGCTTATTCACTTAAATCTCTGATAAATTGTGTGTCTGGTAAGCACTGTCTGGTTAGCACAGTTAGTAAGGTGTTTGGTTTGCACTATCAAATTAAGACTGTCATTGGTTCAAATCCCATGTTATCATCTTTTTATTTTACTAGTGTGATTTGTGGCTCTATAATATGAATGCCTATGTCTTTTAACAACAATAGTCAAGTCTTCCAATGGACTTTTTAGTGAAACCCAATAGATAGCTTTATTTTATCTTTGTTTACTCAAATATTGAATGCTTATGTCTTATAAATTTAGTAGGAAAGTATTCTGACTTGCTTATGACACCCCATAGAATATATTATGTTTAGTACCTTGGACACTGTAGCTTATTCACTTAAATCTATGATAAATTATGTGTCTAGTATGCACAGTCTGGTTAGCACAGTTAGTAAGGTGTTGGGTTTGCACTATCAAATTAAGACTGTCATTGGTTCGAATCCCATGTTATCATGTTTTTATTTTACTAGTGTGGTTTGTGGCTCTACAATATGAATGCCTATGTCTTTTAACAACAATAGTCAAGTCTTCCAGTGGACTTTTTAGTGAAACCCAATAAATAGCTTTATTTTCTCTTTGTTTACTCAAATATTGAATGCATATGTCATATAAATTTAGTAGGAACGTATTCTAATGACTTGCTTATGACACCCCATGGAATATAGTATGTTTAGTACCTGAGACTGGTATGCACAGACTGGTCAGCACAGTTGGTAAGGTGTTGGGTTTGCACTATTAAATTAATACTGTCATTGGTTCGAGTCCCATGTTGTCATGTTTTTATTTTAATAGTGTGGTTTGTGGCTCTATAATAGGAATGCCTATGCCTTTTAACAACATTAGTAGAGTCTTCCAATGGTTTTTTTTTGTGAAACCCAATAGATAGCTTTATTTTCTATTTGTTTACTCAAATATTGAATGCATATGTCTTATAACTTTAGTAGGAAAGTATTCTAATGACTTTATTATGACACCCCATAGAATATATCATGTTTAGTACCTTGTACATTGTAGCTTATTTACTTAAATCTCTGATAAATTGTGTGACCGGTATGCACAGACTGGTTAGCACAGTTGGTAAGGTGTTGGGTTTGCACTATCAAATTACGACTGCTGTTGGTTTGAATCCCATATAAGCATGATTTTATTTTACTAGTGTGGTTTGTGGCTCTATACAATGTAATGCATATGTATTTTAACAACAATAATCAAATCTTCCAATGGACTTTTTAGTGAAACCCAATAGATAGCTTTATTTTTTCATTGTTTACTCAAATATTGAATGCTTATGTCTTATAAATTTAGTAGGAAAGTATTCTAATGACTTGCTTATGACACCCCATAGAATATATCATGTTTAGTACCTTGGACACTGTAGCTTATCCACTTAAATCTCTGATAAATTGTGTGTCTGGTATGCACAGTCTGGTTAGCACAGTTAGTAAGGTGTTGGGTTTGCACTATCAAATTAAGACTGTTGTTGGTTCGAATCCCATGTTATCATGTTTCTATTTTACTAGTGTGGTTTGTGGCTCTATAATATGAATGCCTATGTCTTTTAACAACAATAGTCAAGTCTTCCAATGGACTTTTTAGTGAAACCCAATAGATAGCTTTATTTTATCTTTGTTTTCTCAAATATTGAATGCTTATGTCTTATAAATTTAGTAGGAAAGTATTCTGACTTGCTTATGACACCCCATAGAATATATCATGTTTAGTACCTTGGACACTGTAGCTTATCCTCTTAAATCTCTGATAAATTGTGTATGTGGTATGCACAGTCTGGTTAGCACAGTTAGTAAGGTGTTGGGTTTGCACTATCAAATTAAGACTGTTGTTGGTTCGAATCCCATGTTATCATGTTTCTATTTTACTAGTGTGGTTTGTGGCTCTATAATATGAATGCCTATGTCTTTTAACAACAATAGTCAAGTCTTCCAATGGACTTTTTAGTGAAACCCAATAGATAGCTTTATTTTTTCTTTGTTTTCTCAAATATTGAATGCTTATGTCTTATAAATTTAGTAGGAAAGTATTCTGACTTGCTTATGACACCCCATAGAATATATTCTGTTTAGTACCTTGGACACTGTAGCTTATTCACTTAAATCTCTGATAAATTGTGTGTCTGTTATGCACAGTCTGGTTAGTACAGTTAGTAAGGTGTTGGGTTTGCACTATCAAATAAAGACTGTCATTGGTTCAAATCCCATGTTATCTTGTTTTTATTTTACTAGTGTGGTTTTTGGCTCTATAATATGAATGCCTATGTCTTTTAACAACAATAGTCAAGTCTTCCAATGGACTTTTTAGTGAAACCCAATAGATAGCTTTATTTTCTCTTTGTTTACTCAAATATTGAATGCATATGTCATATAAATTTAGTAGGAAAGTATTCTAATGACTTGCTTATGACACCCCATGGAATATAGTATGTTTAGTACCTTGGACTGGTGTGCACAGACTGGTTAGCACAGTTGGTAAGGTGTTGGGTTTGCACTATTAAATTAAGACTGTCATTGGTTCGAGTCTCATGTTGTCATGTTTTTATTTTACTAGTGTGGTTTGTGGCTCTATAATAGGAATGCCTATGTCTTTTAACAACATTAGTAGAGTCTTCCAATGGTTTTTTTAGTGAAACCCAATAGATAGCTTTATTTTCTCTTTGTTTACTCAAATATTGAATGCATATGTCTTATAACTTTAGTAGGAAAGTATTCTAATGACTTGTTTATGACACCCCATAGAATATATTATGTTTAGTACCTTGGACATTGTAGCTTATTTACTTAAATCTCTGATAAATTGTGTGACTGGTATGCACAGACTGGTTAGCACAGTTGGTAAAGTGTTGGGTTTGCACTATCAAATTACAACTGTCATTGGTTTGAATCCCATGTAAGCATGTTTTTATTTTACTAGTGTGGTTTGTGGCTCTATACCATGGGTCTTCAACCTGTGACCCTCCAGCTGCTGTGGAACTACATATCCCAGCATGCCCTGCCTCAGTTTTAGCATACCTTAATAGCAAAACTGTGGCAGGGCATGCTGGGATGTGTAGTTTCACAGCAGCTGGAGGGCCACAGGATGAAGACCCATGCTCTATACAATGTAATGCATATGTATTTTAACAACAATAATCACATCTTCCAATGGACTTTTTAGTGAAACCCAATAGATAGCTTTATTTTTTCTTTGTTTACTCAAATATTGAATGCTTATGTCTTATAAATTTAGTAGGAAAGTATTCTAATGACTTGCTTATGACACCCCATAGAATATATTATGTTTAGTAACTTGGACACTGTAGCTTATTCACTTAAATCTCTGATAAATTGTGTGTCTGGTAAGCACTGTCTGGTTAGCACAGTTAGTAAGGTGTTTGGTTTGCACTATCAAATTAAGACTGTCATTGGTTCGAATCCCATGTTATCATGTTTTTATTTTACAAGTGTGGTTTGTGGCTCTATAATATGAATGCCTATGTCTTTTAACAACAATAGTCAAGTCTTCCAATGGACTTTTTAGTGAAACCCAATAGATAGCTTTATTTTATCTTTGTTTACTCAAATATTGAATGCTTATGTCTTATAAATTTAGTAGGAAAGTATTCTGACTTGCTTATGACACCCCATAGAATATATTATGTTTAGTACCTTGGACACTGTAGCTTATTCACTTAAATCTATGATACATTATGTGTCTAGTATGCACAGTCTGGTTAGCACAGTTAGTAAGGTGTTGGGTTGCACTATCAAATTAAGGCTGTCATTGGTTCGAATCCCATGTTATCATGTTTTTATTTTACTAGTGTGGTTTGTGGCTCTACAATATGAATGCCTATGTCTTTTAACAACAATAGTCAAGTCTTCCAATGGACTTTTTAGTGAAACCCAATAAATAGCTTTATTTTCTCTTTGTTTACTCAAATATTGAATGCATATGTCATATAAATTTAGTAGGAACGTATTCTAATGACTTGCTTATGACACCCCATGGAATATAGTATGTTTAGTACCTGAGACTGGTATGCACAGACTGGTCAGCACAGTTGGTAAGGTGTTGGGTTTGCACTATTAAATTAATACTGTCATTGGTTCGAGTCCCATGTTGTCATGTTTTTATTTTAATAGTGTGGTTTGTGGCTCTATAATAGGAATGCCTATGCCTTTTAACAACATTAGTAGAGTCTTCCAATGGTTTTTTTGTGTGAAACCCAATAGATAGCTTTATTTTCTATTTGTGTACTCAAATATTGAATGCATATGTCTTATAACTTTAGTAGGAAAGTATTCTAATGACTTTTTTATGACACCCCATAGAATATATCATGTTTAGTACCTTGGACATTGTAGCTTATTTACTTAAATCTCTGATAAATTGTGAGACTGGTATGCACAGACTGGTTAGCACAGTTGGTAAGGTGTTGGGTTTGCACTATCAAATTACGACTGCTGTTGGTTTGAATCCCATATAAGCATGATTTTATTTTACTAGTGTGGTTTGTGGCTCTATACAATGTAATGCATATGTATTTTAACAACAATAATCAAATCTTCCAATGGACTTTTTAGTGAAACCCAATAGATAGCTTTATTTTATCTTTGTTTTCTCAAATATTGAATGCTTATGTCTTATAAATTTAGTAGGAAAGTATTCTGACTTGCTTAAGACACCCCATAGAATATATTATGTTTAGTACCTTGGACACTGTAGCTTATTCACTTAAATCTCTGATAAATTGTGTGTTTGTTATGCACAGTTTGGTTAGCACAGTTAGTAAGGTGTTGGGTTTGCACTATCAAATTAAGACTGTCATTGGTTCAAAATCCATGTTATCTTGTTTTTATTTTACTAGTGTGGTTTTTGGCTCTATAATATGAATGCCTATGTCTTTTAACAACAATAGTCAAGTCTTCCAATGGACTTTTTAGTGAAACCCAATAGATAGCTTTATTTTCTCTTTGTTTACTCAAATATTGAATGCATATGTCATATAAATTTAGTAGGAAAGTATTCTAATGACTTGCTTATGACACCCCATGGAATATAGTATGTTTAGTACCTTGGACTGGTATGCACAGACTGGTTAGCACAGTTGGTAAGGTGTTGGGTTTGCACTATTAAATTAAGACTGTCATTGGTTCGAGTCTCATGTTGTCATGTTTTTATTTTACTAGTGTGGTTTGTGGCTCTATAATAGGAATGCCTATGTCTTTTAACAACATTAGTAGAGTCTTCCAATGGTTTTTTTTTGTGAAACCCAATAGATAGCTTTATTTTCTCTTTGTTTACTCAAATATTGAATGCATATGTCTTATAACTTTAGTAGGAAAGTATTCTAATGACTTTTTTATGACACCCCATAGAATATATCATGTTTAGTACCTTGGACATTGTAGCTTATTTACTTAAATCTCTGATAAATTGTGTGACTGGTATGCACAGACTGGTTAGCACAGTTGGTAAGGTGTTGTGTTTGCACTATCAAATTACTACTGTCGTTGGTTTGAATCCCATATAAGCATGATTTTATTTTACTAGTGTGGTTTGTGGCTCTATACAATGTAATGCATATGTATTTTAACAACAATAATCAAATCTTCCAATGGACTTTTTAGTGAAACCCAATAGATAGCTTTATTTTCTCTTTGTTTACTCAAATATTGAATGCTTATGTCTTATAAATTTAGTAGGAAAGTATTCTAATGACTTGCTTATGACACCCCATAGAATATATTATGTTTAGTACCTTGGACACTGTAGTTTATTCACTTAAATCTCTGATAAATTGTGTGTCTGGTATGCACAGTCTGGTTAGCACAGTTAGTAAGGTTTTGGGTTTGCACTATCAAATTAAAACTGTCGTTGGTTTGAATCCCATGTTATCATGTTTCTATTTTACTAGTGTGGTTTGTGGCTCTATAATATGAATGCCTATGTCTTTTAACAACAATAGTCAAGTCTTCCAATGGACTTTTTAGTGAAACCCAATAGATAGCTTTATTTTATCTTTGTTTTCTCAAATATTGAATGCTTATGTCTTATAAATTTAGTAGGAAAGTATTCTGACTTGCTTATGACACCCCATAGAATATATCATGTTTAGTACCTTGGACACTGTAGCTTATCCACTTAAATCTCTGATAAATTGTGTATCTGGTATGCACAGTCTGGTTAGCACAGTTAGTAAGGTGTTGGGTTTGCACTATCAAATTAAGACTGTTGTTGGTTCGAATCCCATGTTATCATGTTTCTATTTTACTAGTGTGGTTTGTGGCTCTATAATATGAATGCCTATGTCTTTTAACAACAATAGTCAAGTCTTCCAATGGACTTTTTAGTGAAACCCAATAGATAGCTTTATTTTTTCTTTGTTTTCTCAAATATTGAATGCTTATGTCTTATAAATTTAGTAGGAAAGTATTCTGACTTGCTTATGACACCCCATAGAATATATTCTGTTTAGTACCTTGGACACTGTAGCTTATTCACTTAAATCTCTGATAAATTGTGTGTCTGTTATGCACAGTCTGGTTAGTACAGTTAGTAAGGTGTTGGGTTTGCACTATCAAATTAAGACTGTCATTGGTTCAAATCCCATGTTATCTTGTTTTTATTTTACTAGTGTGGTTTTTGGCTCTATAATATGAATGCCTATGTCTTTTAACAACAATAGTCAAGTCTTCCAATGGACTTTTTAGTGAAACCCAATAGATAGCTTTATTTTCTCTGTGTTTACTCAAATATTGAATGCATATGTCATATAAATTTAGTAGGAAAGTATTCTAATGACTTGCTTATGACACCCCATGAAATATAGTATGTTTAGTACCTTGGACTGGTATGCACAGACTGGTTAGCACAGTTGGTAAGGTGTTGGGTTTGCACTATTAAATTAAGACTGTCATTGGTTCAAGTCTCATGTTGTCATGTTTTTATTTTACTAGTGTGGTTTGTGGCTCTATAATAGGAATGCCTATGTCTTTTAACAACAATAGTCAAGTCTTCCAATGGACTTTTTAGTGAAACCCAATAGATAGATTTATTTTCTCTTTGTTTACTCAAATATTGAATGCATATGTCATATAAATTTAGTAGGAAAGTATTCTAATGACTTGCTTATGACACCCCATGAAATATAGTATGTTTAGTACCTGGGACTGGTATGCACAGACTGGTTAGCACAGTTGGTAAGGTGTTGGGTTTGCACTATTAAATTAAGACTGTCATTGGTTCGAGTGTCATGTTTTTATTTTACTAGTGTGGTTTGTGGCTCTATAATAGGAATGCCTATGTCTTTTAACAACATTAGTAGAGTCTTCCAATGTTTTTTTTAGTGAAACCCAATAGATAGCTTTATTTTCTCTTTGTTTACTCAAATATTGAATGCATATGTCTTATAACTTTAGTAGGAAAGTATTCTAATGACTTGTTTATGACACCCCATAGAATAAATTATGTTTAGTACCTTGGACATTGTAGCTTATTTACTTAAATCTCTGATAAATTGTGTGACTGGTATGCACAGACTGGTTAGCACAGTTGGTAAAGTGTTGGGTTTGCACTATCAAATTAAGACTGTCATTGGTTCGAATCCCATGTTATCATGTTTTTATTTTACTAGTGTGGTTTGTGGCTCTATAATATGAATGCCTATGTCTTTTAACAACAATAGTCAAGTCTTCCAATGGACTTTTTAGTGAAACCCAATAGATAGCTTTATTTTCTCTTTGTTTACTTAAATATTGAATGCATATGTCATATAAATTTAGTAGGAAAGTATTCTAATGACTTGCTTATGACACCCCATGAAATATAGTATGTTTAGTACCTTTGACTGGTATGCACAGACTGGTTAGCACAGTTGGTAAGGTGTTGGGTTTGCACTATTAAATTAAGACTGTCATTGGTTTGAGTCTCATGTTGTCATGTTTTTATTTTTGTGGCTCTATATAATGTAATGCATATGTATTTTAACAACAATAATCAAATCTTCCAATGAACTTTTTAGTAAAACCCAATAGATAGCTTTATTTTCTCTTTGTTTACTCAAATATTGAATGCATATGTCTTATAACTTTAGTAGGAAAGTATTCTAATGACTTGTTTATGACACCCCATAGAATATATTATGTTTAGTACCTTGGACACTGTAGCTTATTCACCTAAATCTCTGATAAATTGTGTGTCTGGTATGCACTGTCTGTTTAGCACAGTTAGTAAGGTGTTTGGTTTGCACTATCAAATTAAGACTGTCATTGGTTTGAATCCCATGTTATCATGTTTTTATTTTACTAGTGTGGTTTGTGGCTCTATAATATGAATGCCTATGTCTTTTAACAACAATAGTCAAGTCTTCCAATGGACTTTTTAGTGAAACCCAATAGATAGCTTTATTTTCTCTTTGTTTACTCAAATATTGAATGCTTATGTCTTATAAATTTAGTAGGAAAGTATTCTAATGACTTGCTTATGACACCCCATAGAAAATATCATGTTTAGTACCTTGGACACTGTAGCTTATTCACTTAAATCTCTGATAAATTGTGTGTCTTGTATGCACAGTCTGGTTGGGTGGTCTTCTGTTTGCCGGCGGTCGGGCTCCCGGCGCTCAGTATACCGGCGCCGGGAGCCCGACAGCCGGCATACCGACAATTATTTTCCCTCGTGGGGGTCCACGACCCCCATAGAGGGAGAATAAAATAGTGTGGCGCGCGTAGCGCGCCACCGTGCCCGTAGCGTGGCGAGCGCAGCGAGCCCGCAAGGGGCTCATTTGCGCTCGCCAAGCTGTCGGTAAGCCGGCGGTCGGGCTCCCGGCGCCGGGATGCTGGTCGCCGGGAGCCCGACCGCCGGCCAGCCGTAGTGAACCCGTCTGGTTAGCACAGTTAGTAAGGTGTTGGGTTTGCACTATCAAATTAAGACTGTCATTGGTTCGAATCCCATGTTATCATCTTTTTATTTTACTAGTGTGATTTGTGGCTCTATAATATGAATGCCTATGTCTTTTAACAACAATAGTCAAGTCTTCCAATGGACTTTTTAGTGAAACCCAATAGATAGCTTTATTTTCTCTTTGTTTACTCAAATATTGAATGCTTATGTCTTATAAATTTAGTAGGAAAGTATTCTAATGACTTGCTTATGATACCCCATAGAATATATTATGTTTAGTACCTTGGACACTGTAGCTTATTCACTTAAATCTCTGATAAATGGTGTGCCTGGTATGCACAGTCTGGTTAGCACGGTTAGTAAGGTGTTTATTTTGCACTATCAAATTAAGACTGTCATTGGTTCGAATCCCATGTTATCAACTTTTTATTTTACTAGTGTGGTTTGTGGCTCTATAATATGAATGCCTATGTCTTTTAACAACAATAGTCAAGTCTTCCAATGGACTTTTTAGTGAAACCCAATAGATAGCTTTATTTTCTCTTTGTTTACTCAAATATTTAATGCTTATGTCTTGTAAATTTAGTAGGAAAGTATTCTAATGACTTGCTTATGACACCCCATAGAATATATTATGTTTAGTACCTTGGACACTGTAGCTTATTCACTTAAATCTCTGATAAATTGTGTGTCTGGTATGCACAGTCTGGTTAGCACAGTTAGTAAGGTGTTGGGTTTGCACTATCAAATTAAGACTGTCGTTGGTTTGAAACCCATGTTATCATGTTTCTATTTTACTAGTGTGGTTTGTGGCTCTATAATATGAATGCCTATGTCTTTTAACAACAATAGTCAAGTCTTCCAATGGACTTTTTAGTGAAACCCAATAGATAGCTTTATTTTATCTTTGTTTACTCAAATATTGAATGCTTATGTCTTATAAATTTAGTAGGAAATTATTCTGACTTGCTTATGACACCCCATAGAATATATTATGTTTAGTACCTTGGACACTGTAGCTTATTCACTTAAATCTCTGATAAATTGTGTGTCTGTTATGCACAGTCTGGTTAGCACAGTTAGTAAGGTGTTGGGTTTGCACTATCAAATTAAGACTGTCATTGGTTCAAATCCCATGTCATCTTGTTTTTATTTTACTAGTGTGGTTTTTGGCTCTATAATATGAATGCCTATGTCTTTTAACAACAATAGTCAAGTCTTCCAATGGACTTTTTAGTGAAACCCAATAGATAGCTTTATTTTCTCTTTGTTTACTCAAATATTGAATGCATATGTCATATAAATTTAGTAGGAAAGTATTCTAATGACTTGCTTATGACACCCCATGGAATATAGTATGTTTAGTACCTTGGAGTGGTTTGCACAGACTGGTTAGCACAGTTGGTAAGGTGTTGGGTTTGCACTATTAAATTAAGACTGTCATTGGCTCGAGTCTCATGTTGTCATGTTTTTATTTTACTAGTGTGGTTTGTGGCTCTATAATAGGAATGCCTATGTCTTTTAACAACATTAGTAGAGTCTTCCAATGGTTTTTTTAGTGAAACCCAATAGATAGCTTTATTTTCTTTGTTTACTCAAATATTGAATGCATATGTCTTATAACTTTAGTAGGAAAGTATTCTAATGACTTGTTTATGACACCCCATAGAATATATTATGTTTAGTACCTTGGACATTGTAGCTTATTTACTTAAATCTCTGATAAATTGTGTGACTAATATGCACAGACTGGTTAGCACAGTTGGTAAAGTGTTGGGTTTGCACTATCAAATTACGACTGTCATTGGTTTGAATCCCATGTAAGCATGTTTTCATTTTACTAGTGTGGTTTGTGGCTCTATACAATGTAATGCATGTGTATTTTCACAACAATAATCAAATCTTCCAATGAACTTTTTAGTAAAACCCAATAGATAGCTTTATTTTTTCTTTGTTTACTCAAATATTGAATGCTTATGTCTTATAAATGTAGTAGGAAAGTATTCTAATGACTTGCTTATGACACCCCATAGAATATATTATGTTTAGTACCTTGGACACTGTAGCTTATTCACTTAAATCTCTTATAAATTGTGTGTCTGGTATGCACTGTCTGGTTAGCACAGTTAGTAAGGTGTTGGGTTTGCACTATCAAATTAAGACTGTCATTGGTTTGAATCCCATGTTATGTTTTTATTTTACTAGTGTGGTTTGTGGCTCTATAATATGAATGCCTATGTCTTTTAACAACAATAGTCAAGTCTTCCAATGGACTTTTTAGTGAAACCCAATAGATAGCTTTATTTTCTCTTTGTTTACTCAAATATTGAATGCTTATGTCTTATAAATTTAGTAGGAAAGTATTCTAATGACTTGCTTATGACACCCCATAGAATATATCATGTTTAGTACCTTGGACACTGTAGCTTATTCACTTAAATATCTGATAAATTGTGTGTCTGCTATGCACAGTCTGGTTAGCACAGTTAGTAAGGTGTTGGGTTTGCACTATCAAATTAAGACTGTCATTGGTTCGAATCCCATGTTATCATCTTTTTATTTTACTAGTGTGATTTGTGGCTCTATAATATGAATGCCTATGTCTTTTAACAACAATAGTCAAGTCTTCCAATGGACTTTTTAGTGAAACCCAATAGATAGCTTTATTTTCTCTTTGTTTACTCAAATATTGAATGCTTATGTCTTATAAATTTAGTAGGAAAGTATTCTAATGATTGCTTATGATACCCCATAGAATATATTATGTTTAGTACCTTGGACACTGTAGCTTATTCACTTAAATCTCTGATAAATTGTGTGTCTGGTATGCACAGTCTGGTTAGCACGGTTAGTAAGGTGTTTATTTTGCACTATCAAATTAAGACTGTCATTGGTTCGAATCCCATGTTATCAACTTTTTATTTTACTAGTGTGGTTTGTGGCTCTATAATATGAATGCCTATGTCTTTTAACAACAATAGTCAAGTCTTCCAATGGACTTTTTAGTGAAACCCAATAGATAGCTTTATTTTCTCTTTGTTTACTCAAATATTTAATGCTTATGTCTTATAAATTTAGTAGGAAAGTATTCTAATGACTTGCTTATGACACCCCATAGAATATATTATGTTTAGTACCTTGGACACTGTAGCTTATTCACTTAAATCTCTGATAAATTGTGTGTCTGGTATGCACAGTCTGGTTAGCACAGTTAGTAAGGTGTTGGGTTTGCACTATCAAATTAAGACTGTCGTTGGTTTGAATCCCATGTTATCATGTTTCTATTTTACTAGTGTGGTTTGTGGCTCTATAATATGAATGCCTATGTCTTTTAACAACAATAGTCAAGTCTTCCAATGGACTTTTTAGTAAAACCCAAAAGATAGCTTTATTTTATCTTTGTTTACTCAAATATTGAATGCTTATGTCTTATAAATTTAGTAGGAAATTATTCTGACTTGCTTATGACACCCCATATAATATATTATGTTTAGTACCTTGGACACTGTAGCTAATTCACTTAAATCTCTGATAAATTGTGTGTCTGTTATGCACAGTCTGGTTAGCACAGTTAGTAAGGTTAAGACTGTTATTGGTTCAAATCCCATGTTATCTTGTTTTTATTTTACTAGTGTGGTTATTGGCTCTATAATATGAATGCCTATGTCTTTTAGCAACAATAGTCAAGTCTTCCAATGGACTTTTTAGTGAAACCCAATATATAGCTTTATTTTCTCTTTGTTTACTCAAATATTGAATGCATATGTCATATAAATTTAGTAGGAAAGTATTCTAATGACTTGCTTATGACACCCCATGGAATATAGTATGTTTAGTACCTTGGACTGGTATGCACAGACTGGTTAGCACAGTTGGTAAGGTGTTGGGTTTGCACTATTAAATTAAGACTGTCATTGGTTCGAGTCTCATGTTGTCATGTTTTTATTTTACTAGTGTGGTTTGTGGCTCTATAATAGGAATGCCTATGTCTTTTAACAACATTAGTAGAGTCTTCCAATGGTTTTTTTTGTGAAACCCAATAGATAGCTTTATTTTCTCTTTGTTTACTCAAATATTGAATGCATATGTCTTATAACTTTAGTAGGAAAGTATTCTAATGACTTTTTTATGACACCCCATAGAATATATCATGTTTAGTACCTTGGACATTGTAGCTTATTTACTTAAATCTCTGATAAATTGTGTGACTGGTATGCACAGACTGGTTAGCACAGTTGGTAAGGTGTTGGGTTTGCACTATCAAATTACTACTGTCGTTGGTTTGAATCCCATATAAGCATGATTTTATTTTACTAGTGTGGTTTGTGGCTCTATACAATGTAATGCATATGTATTTTAACAACAATAATCAAATCTTCCAATGGACTTTTTAGTGAAACCCAATAGATAGCTTTATTTTTTCTTTGTTTACTCAAATATTGAATGCTTATGTCTTATAAATTTAGTAGGAAAGTATTCTAATGACTTGCTTATGACACCCCATAGAATATATCATGTTTAGTACCTTGGACACTGTAGCTTATCCACTTAAATCTCTGATAAATTGTGTGTCTGGTATGCACAGTCTGGTTAGCACAGTTAGTAAGGTGTTGGGTTTGCACTATCAAATTAAGACTGTTGTTGGTTCGAATCCCATGTTATCATGTTTCTATTTTACTAGTGTGGTTTGTGGCTCTATAATATGAATGCCTATGTCTTTTAACAACAATAGTCAAGTCTTCCAATGGACTTTTTAGTGAAACCCAATAGATAGCTTTATTTTTTCTTTGTTTTCTCAAATATTGAATGCTTATGTCTTATCAATTTAGTAGGAAAGTATTCTGACTTGCTTATGACACCCCATAGAATATATTATGTTTAGTACCTTGGACACTGTAGCTTATTCACTTAAATCTCTGATAAATTGTGTGTTTGTTATGCACAGTCTGGTTAGTACAGTTAGTAAGGTGTTGGATTTGCACTATCAAATTAAGACTGTCATTGGTTCAAATCCCATGTTATCTTGTTTTTATTTTACTAGTGTGGTTTTTGGCTCTATAATATGAATGCCTATGTCTTTTAACAACAATAGTCAAGTCTTCCAATGGACTTTTTAGTGAAACCCAATAGATAGCTTTATTTTCTCTTTGTTTACTCAAATATTGAATGCATATGTCATATAAATTTAGTAGGAAAGTATTCTAATGACTTGCTTATGACACCCCATGGAATATAGTATGTTTAGTACCTTGGACTGGTATGCACAGACTGGTTAGCACAGTTGGTAAGGTGTTGGGTTTGCACTATTAAATTAAGACTGTCATTGGTTCGAGTGTCATGTTTTTATTTTACTAGTGTGGTTTGTGGCTTTATAATAGGAATGCCTATGTCTTTTAACAACATTAGTAGAGTCTTCCAATGGTTTTTTTAGTGAAACCCAATAGATAGCTTTATTTTCTCTTTGTTTACTCAAATATTGAATGCATATGTCTTATAACTTTAGTAGGAAAGTATTCTAATGACTTGTTTATGACACCCCATAGAATATATTATGTTTAGTACCTTGGACATTGTAGCTTATTTACTTAAATCTCTGATAAATTGTGTGACTGGTATGCACAGACTGGTTAGCACAGTTGGTAAAGTGTTGGGTTTGCACTATCAAATTACAACTGTCATTGGTTTGAATCCCATGTAAGCATGTTTTTATTTTACTAGTGTGGTTTGTGGCTCTATACAATGTAATGCATATGTATTTTAACAACAATAATCACATCTTCCAATGGACTTTTTAGTGAAACCCAATAGATAGCTTTCTTTTTCTTTGTTTACTCAAATATTGAATGCTTATGTCTTATAAATTTAGTAGGAAAGTATTCTAATGACTTGCTTATGACACCCCATAGAATATATTATGTTTAGTAACTTGGACACTGTAGCTTATTCACTTAAATCTCTGATAAATTGTGTGTCTGGTAAGCACTGTCTGGTTAGCACAGTTAGTAAGGTGTTTGGTTTGCACTATCAAATTAAGACTGTCATTGGTTCGAATCCCATGTTATCATCTTTTTATTTTACTAGTGTGATTTGTGGCTCTATAATATGAATGCCTATGTCTTTTAACAACAATAGTCAAGTCTTCCAATCGACTTTTTAGTGAAACCCAATAGATAGCTTTATTTTATCTTTGTTTACTCAAATATTGAATGCTTATGTCTTATAAATTTAGTAGGAAAGTATTCTGACTTGCTTATGACACCCCATAGAATATATTATGTTTAGTACCTTGGACACTGTAGCTTATTCACTTAAATCTATGATAAATTATGTGTCTAGTATGCACAGTCTGGTTAGCACAGTTAGTAAGGTGTTGGGTTTGCACTATCAAATTAAGACTGTCATTGGTTCGAATCCCATGTTATCATGTTTTTATTTTACTAGTGTGGTTTGTGGCTCTACAATATGAATGCCTATGTCTTTTAACAACAATAGTCAAGTCTTCCAGTGGACTTTTTAGTGAAACCCAATAAATAGCTTTATTTTCTCTTTGTTTACTCAAATATTGAATGCATATGTCATATAAATTTAGTAGGAACGTATTCTAATGACTTGCTTATGACACCCCATGGAATATAGTATGTTTAGTACCTGAGACTGGTATGCACAGACTGGTCAGCACAGTTGGTAAGGTGTTGGGTTTGCACTATTAAATTAATACTGTCATTGGTTCGAGTCCCATGTTGTCATGTTTTTATTTTAATAGTGTGGTTTGTGGCTCTATAATAGGAATGCCTATGCCTTTTAACAACATTAGTAGAGTCTTCCAATGGTTTTTTTTTGTGAAACCCAATAGATAGCTTTATTTTCTATTTGTTTACTCAAATATTGAATGCATATGTCTTATAACTTTAGTAGGAAAGTATTCTAATGACTTTATTATGACACCCCATAGAATATATCATGTTTAGTACCTTGTACATTGTAGCTTATTTACTTAAATCTCTGATAAATTGTGTGACCGGTATGCACAGACTGGTTAGCACAGTTGGTAAGGTGTTGGGTTTGCACTATCAAATTACGACTGCTGTTGGTTTGAATCCCATATAAGCATGATTTTATTTTACTAGTGTGGTTTGTGGCTCTATACAATGTAATGCATATGTATTTTAACAACAATAATCAAATCTTCCAATGGACTTTTTAGTGAAACCCAATAGATAGCTTTATTTTTTCATTGTTTACTCAAATATTGAATGCTTATGTCTTATAAATTTAGTAGGAAAGTATTCTAATGACTTGCTTATGACACCCCATAGAATATATCATGTTTAGTACCTTGGACACTGTAGCTTATCCACTTAAATCTCTGATAAATTGTGTGTCTGGTATGCACAGTCTGGTTAGCACAGTTAGTAAGGTGTTGGGTTTGCACTATCAAATTAAGACTGTTGTTGGTTCGAATCCCATGTTATCATGTTTCTATTTTACTAGTGTGGTTTGTGGCTCTATAATATGAATGCCTATGTCTTTTAACAACAATAGTCAAGTCTTCCAATGGACTTTTTAGTGAAACCCAATAGATAGCTTTATTTTATCTTTGTTTTCTCAAATATTGAATGCTTATGTCTTATAAATTTAGTAGGAAAGTATTCTGACTTGCTTATGACACCCCATAGAATATATCATGTTTAGTACCTTGGACACTGTAGCTTATCCTCTTAAATCTCTGATAAATTGTGTATGTGGTATGCACAGTCTGGTTAGCACAGTTAGTAAGGTGTTGGGTTTGCACTATCAAATTAAGACTGTTGTTGGTTCGAATCCCATGTTATCATGTTTCTATTTTACTAGTGTGGTTTGTGGTTCTATAATATGAACGCCTATGTCTTTTAACAACAATAGTCAAGTCTTCCAATGGACTTTTTAGTGAAACCCAATAGATAGCTTTATTTTTTCTTTGTTTTCTCAAATATTGAATGCTTATGTCTTATAAATTTAGTAGGAAAGTATTCTGACTTGCTTATGACACCCCATAGAATATATTCTGTTTAGTACCTTGGACACTGTAGCTTATTCACTTAAATCTCTGATAAATTGTGTGTCTGTTATGCACAGTCTGGTTAGTACAGTTAGTAAGGTGTTGCGTTTGCACTATCAAATAAAGACTGTCATTGGTTCAAATCCCATGTTATCTTGTTTTTATTTTACTAGTGTGGTTTTTGGCTCTATAATATGAATGCCTATGTCTTTTAACAACAATAGTCAAGTCTTCCAATGGACTTTTTAGTGAAACCCAATAGATAGCTTTATTTTCTCTTTGTTTACTCAAATATTGAATGCATATGTCATATAAATTTAGTAGGAAAGTATTCTAATGACTTGCTTATGACACCCCATGGAATATAGTATGTTTAGTACCTTGGACTGGTGTGCACAGACTGGTTAGCACAGTTGGTAAGGTGTTGGGTTTGCACTATTAAATTAAGACTGTCATTGGTTCGAGTCTCATGTTGTCATGTTTTTATTTTACTAGTGTGGTTTGTGGCTCTATAATAGGAATGCCTATGTCTTTTAACAACATTAGTAGAGTCTTCCAATGGTTTTTTTAGTGAAACCCAATAGATAGCTTTATTTTCTCTTTGTTTACTCAAATATTGAATGCATATGTCTTATAACTTTAGTAGGAAAGTATTCTAATGACTTGTTTATGACACCCCATAGAATATATTATGTTTAGTACCTTGGACATTGTAGCTTATTTACTTAAATCTCTGATAAATTGTGTGACTGGTATGCACAGACTGGTTAGCACAGTTGGTAAAGTGTTGGGTTTGCACTATCAAATTACAACTGTCATTGGTTTGAATCACATGTAAGCATGTTTTTATTTTACTAGTGTGGTTTGTGGCTCTATACCATGGGTCTTCAACCTGCGACCCTCCAGCTGCTGTGGAACTACATATCCCAGCATGCCCTGCCTCAGTTTTAGCATACCTTAATAGCAAAACTGTGGCAGGGCATGCTGGGATGTGTAGTTTCACAGCAGCTGGAGGGCCACAGGATGAAGACCCATGCTCTATACAATGTAATGCATATGTATTTTAACAACAATAATCACATCTTCCAATGGACTTTTTAGTGAAACCCAATAGATAGCTTTATTTTTTCTTTGTTTACTCAAATATTGAATGCTTATGTCTTATAAATTTAGTAGGAAAGTATTCTAATGACTTGCTTATGACACCCCATAGAATATATTATGTTTAGTAACTTGGACACTGTAGCTTATTCACTTAAATCTCTGATAAATTGTGTGTCTGGTAAGCACTGTCTGGTTAGCACAGTTAGTAAGGTGTTTGGTTTGCACTATCAAATTAAGACTGTCATTGGTTCGAATCCCATGTTATCATGTTTTTATTTTACAAGTGTGGTTTGTGGCTCTATAATATGAATGCCTATGTCTTTTAACAACAATAGTCAAGTCTTCCAATGGACTTTTTAGTGAAACCCAATAGATAGCTTTATTTTATCTTTGTTTACTCAAATATTGAATGCTTATGTCTTATAAATTTAGTAGGAAAGTATTCTGACTTGCTTATGACACCCCATAGAATATATTATGTTTAGTACCTTGGACACTGTAGCTTATTCACTTAAATCTATGATACATTATGTGTCTAGTATGCACAGTCTGGTTAGCACAGTTAGTAAGGTGTTGGGTTGCACTATCAAATTAAGGCTGTCATTGGTTCGAATCCCATGTTATCATGTTTTTATTTTACTAGTGTGGTTTGTGGCTCTACAATATGAATGCCTATGTCTTTTAACAACAATAGTCAAGTCTTCCAATGGACTTTTTAGTGAAACCCAATAAATAGCTTTATTTTCTCTTTGTTTACTCAAATATTGAATGCATATGTCATATAAATTTAGTAGGAACGTATTCTAATGACTTGCTTATGACACCCCATGGAATATAGTATGTTTAGTACCTGAGACTGGTATGCACAGACTGGTCAGCACAGTTGGTAAGGTGTTGGGTTTGCACTATTAAATTAATACTGTCATTGGTTCGAGTCCCATGTTGTCATGTTTTTATTTTAATAGTGTGGTTTGTGGCTCTATAATAGGAATGCCTATGCCTTTTAACAACATTAGTAGAGTCTTCCAATGGTTTTTTTGTGTGAAACCCAATAGATAGCTTTATTTTCTATTTGTGTACTCAAATATTGAATGCATATGTCTTATAACTTTAGTAGGAAAGTATTCTAATGACTTTTTTATGACACCCCATAGAATATATCATGTTTAGTACCTTGGACATTGTAGCTTATTTACTTAAATCTCTGATAAATTGTGAGACTGGTATGCACAGACTGGTTAGCACAGTTGGTAAGGTGTTGGGTTTGCACTATCAAATTACGACTGCTGTTGGTTTGAATCCCATATAAGCATGATTTTATTTTACTAGTGTGGTTTGTGGCTCTATACAATGTAATGCATATGTATTTTAACAACAATAATCAAATCTTCCAATGGACTTTTTAGTGAAACCCAATAGATAGCTTTATTTTATCTTTGTTTTCTCAAATATTGAATGCTTATGTCTTATAAATTTAGTAGGAAAGTATTCTGACTTGCTTAAGACACCCCATAGAATATATTATGTTTAGTACCTTGGACACTGTAGCTTATTCACTTAAATCTCTGATAAATTGTGTGTTTGTTATGCACAGTTTGGTTAGCACAGTTAGTAAGGTGTTGGGTTTGCACTATCAAATTAAGACTGTCATTGGTTCAAAATCCATGTTATCTTGTTTTTATTTTACTAGTGTGGTTTTTGGCTCTATAATATGAATGCCTATGTCTTTTAACAACAATAGTCAAGTCTTCCAATGGACTTTTTAGTGAAACCCAATAGATAGCTTTATTTTCTCTTTGTTTACTCAAATATTGAATGCATATGTCTTATAACTTTAGTAGGAAAGTATTCTAATGACTTTTTTATGACACCCCATAGAATATATCATGTTTAGTACCTTGGACATTGTAGCTTATTTACTTAAATCTCTGATAAATTGTGTGACTGGTATGCACAGACTGGTTAGCACAGTTGGTAAGGTGTTGTGTTTGCACTATCAAATTACTACTGTCGTTGGTTTGAATCCCATATAAGCATGATTTTATTTTACTAGTGTGGTTTGTGGCTCTATACAATGTAATGCATATGTATTTTAACAACAATAATCAAATCTTCCAATGGACTTTTTAGTGAAACCCAATAGATAGCTTTATTTTCTCTTTGTTTACTCAAATATTGAATGCTTATGTCTTATAAATTTAGTAGGAAAGTATTCTAATGACTTGCTTATGACACCCCATAGAATATATTATGTTTAGTACCTTGGACACTGTAGTTTATTCACTTAAATCTCTGATAAATTGTGTGTCTGGTATGCACAGTCTGGTTAGCACAGTTAGTAAGGTTTTGGGTTTGCACTATCAAATTAAGACTGTCGTTGGTTCGAATCCCATGTTATCATGTTTCTATTTTACTAGTGTGGTTTGTGGCTCTATAATATGAATGCCTATGTCTTTTAACAACAATAGTCAAGTCTTCCAATGGACTTTTTAGTGAAACCCAATAGATAGCTTTATTTTATCTTTGTTTTCTCAAATATTGAATGCTTATGTCTTATAAATTTAGTAGGAAAGTATTCTGACTTGCTTATGACACCCCATAGAATATATCATGTTTAGTACCTTGGACACTGTAGCTTATCCACTTAAATCTCTGATAAATTGTGTATCTGGTATGCACAGTCTGGTTAGCACAGTTAGTAAGGTGTTGGGTTTGCACTATCAAATTAAGACTGTTGTTGGTTCGAATCCCATGTTATCATGTTTCTATTTTACTAGTGTGGTTTGTGGCTCTATAATATGAATGCCTATGTCTTTTAACAACAATAGTCAAGTCTTCCAATGGACTTTTTAGTGAAACCCAATAGATAGCTTTATTTTTTCTTTGTTTTCTCAAATATTGAATGCTTATGTCTTATAAATTTAGTAGGAAAGTATTCTGACTTGCTTATGACACCCCATAGAATATATTCTGTTTAGTACCTTGGACACTGTAGCTTATTCACTTAAATCTCTGATAAATTGTGTGTCTGTTATGCACAGTCTGGTTAGTACAGTTAGTAAGGTGTTGGGTTTGCACTATCAAATTAAGACTGTCATTGGTTCAAATCCCATGTTATCTTGTTTTTATTTTACTAGTGTGGTTTTTGGCTCTATAATATGAATGCCTATGTCTTTTAACAACAATAGTCAAGTCTTCCAATGGACTTTTTAGTGAAACCCAATAGATAGCTTTATTTTCTCTGTGTTTACTCAAATATTGAATGCATATGTCATATAAATTTAGTAGGAAAGTATTCTAATGACTTGCTTATGACACCCCATGAAATATAGTATGTTTAGTACCTTGGACTGGTATGCACAGACTGGTTAGCACAGTTGGTAAGGTGTTGGGTTTGCACTATTAAATTAAGACTGTCATTGGTTCAAGTCTCATGTTGTCATGTTTTTATTTTACTAGTGTGGTTTGTGGCTCTATAATAGGAATGCCTATGTCTTTTAACAACAATAGTCAAGTCTTCCAATGGACTTTTTAGTGAAACCCAATAGATAGATTTATTTTCTCTTTGTTTACTCAAATATTGAATGCATATGTCATATAAATTTAGTAGGAAAGTATTCTAATGACTTGCTTATGACACCCCATGAAATATAGTATGTTTAGTACCTGGGACTGGTATGCACAGACTGGTTAGCACAGTTGGTAAGGTGTTGGGTTTGCACTATTAAATTAAGACTGTCATTGGTTCGAGTGTCATGTTTTTATTTTACTAGTGTGGTTTGTGGCTCTATAATAGGAATGCCTATGTCTTTTAACAACATTAGTAGAGTCTTCCAATGTTTTTTTTAGTGAAACCCAATAGATAGCTTTATTTTCTCTTTGTTTACTCAAATATTGAATGCATATGTCTTATAACTTTAGTAGGAAAGTATTCTAATGACTTGTTTATGACACCCCATAGAATAAATTATGTTTAGTACCTTGGACATTGTAGCTTATTTACTTAAATCTCTGATAAATTGTGTGACTGGTATGCACAGACTGGTTAGCACAGTTGGTAAAGTGTTGGGTTTGCACTATCAAATTAAGACTGTCATTGGTTCGAATCCCATGTTATCATGTTTTTATTTTACTAGTGTGGTTTGTGGCTCTATAATATGAATGCCTATGTCTTTTAACAACAATAGTCAAGTCTTCCAATGGACTTTTTAGTGAAACCCAATAGATAGCTTTATTTTCTCTTTGTTTACTTAAATATTGAATGCATATGTCATATAAATTTAGTAGGAAAGTATTCTAATGACTTGCTTATGACACCCCATGAAATATAGTATGTTTAGTACCTTTGACTGGTATGCACAGACTGGTTAGCACAGTTGGTAAGGTGTTGGGTTTGCACTATTAAATTAAGACTGTCATTGGTTTGAGTGTCATGTTTTTATTTTTGTGGCTCTATATAATGTAATGCATATGTATTTTAACAACAATAATCAAATCTTCCAATGAACTTTTTAGTAAAACCCAATAGATAGCTTTATTTTCTCTTTGTTTACTCAAATATTGAATGCATATGTCTTATAACTTTAGTAGGAAAGTATTCTAATGACTTGTTTATGACACCCCATAGAATATATTATGTTTAGTACCTTGGACACTGTAGCTTATTCACCTAAATCTCTGATAAATTGTGTGTCTGGTATGCACTGTCTGTTTAGCACAGTTAGTAAGGTGTTTGGTTTGCACTATCAAATTAAGACTGTCATTGGTTTGAATCCCATGTTATCATGTTTTTATTTTACTAGTGTGGTTTGTGGCTCTATAATATGAATGCCTATGTCTTTTAACAACAATAGTCAAGTCTTCCAATGGACTTTTTAGTGAAACCCAATAGATAGCTTTATTTTCTCTTTGTTTACTCAAATATTGAATGCTTATGTCTTATAAATTTAGTAGGAAAGTATTCTAATGACTTGCTTATGACACCCCATAGAAAATATCATGTTTAGTACCTTGGACACTGTAGCTTATTCACTTAAATCTCTGATAAATTGTGTGTCTTGTATGCACAGTCTGGTTGGGTGGTCTTCTGTTTGCCGGCGGTCGGGCTCCCGGCGCTCAGTATACCGGCGCCGGGAGCCCGACAGCCGGCATACCGACAATTATTTTCCCTCGTGGGGGTCCACGACCCCCATAGAGGGAGAATAAAATAGTGTGGCGCGCGTAGCGCGCCACCGTGCCCGTAGCGTGGCGAGCGCAGCGAGCCCGCAAGGGGCTCATTTGCGCTCGCCAAGCTGTCGGTAAGCCGGCGGTCGGGCTCCCGGCGCCGGGATGCTGGTCGCCGGGAGCCCGACCGCCGGCCAGCCGTAGTGAACCCGTCTGGTTAGCACAGTTAGTAAGGTGTTGGGTTTGCACTATCAAATTAAGACTGTCATTGGTTCGAATCCCATGTTATCATCTTTTTATTTTACTAGTGTGATTTGTGGCTCTATAATATGAATGCCTATGTCTTTTAACAACAATAGTCAAGTCTTCCAATGGACTTTTTAGTGAAACCCAATAGATAGCTTTATTTTCTCTTTGTTTACTCAAATATTGAATGCTTATGTCTTATAAATTTAGTAGGAAAGTATTCTAATGACTTGCTTATGATACCCCATAGAATATATTATGTTTAGTACCTTGGACACTGTAGCTTATTCACTTAAATCTCTGATAAATGGTGTGCCTGGTATGCACAGTCTGGTTAGCACGGTTAGTAAGGTGTTTATTTTGCACTATCAAATTAAGACTGTCATTGGTTCGAATCCCATGTTATCAACTTTTTATTTTACTAGTGTGGTTTGTGGCTCTATAATATGAATGCCTATGTCTTTTAACAACAATAGTCAAGTCTTCCAATGGACTTTTTAGTGAAACCCAATAGATAGCTTTATTTTCTCTTTGTTTACTCAAATATTTAATGCTTATGTCTTGTAAATTTAGTAGGAAAGTATTCTAATGACTTGCTTATGACACCCCATAGAATATATTATGTTTAGTACCTTGGACACTGTAGCTTATTCACTTAAATCTCTGATAAATTGTGTGTCTGGTATGCACAGTCTGGTTAGCACAGTTAGTAAGGTGTTGGGTTTGCACTATCAAATTAAGACTGTCGTTGGTTTGAAACCCATGTTATCATGTTTCTATTTTACTAGTGTGGTTTGTGGCTCTATAATATGAATGCCTATGTCTTTTAACAACAATAGTCAAGTCTTCCAATGGACTTTTTAGTGAAACCCAATAGATAGCTTTATTTTATCTTTGTTTACTCAAATATTGAATGCTTATGTCTTATAAATTTAGTAGGAAATTATTCTGACTTGCTTATGACACCCCATAGAATATATTATGTTTAGTACCTTGGACACTGTAGCTTATTCACTTAAATCTCTGATAAATTGTGTGTCTGTTATGCACAGTCTGGTTAGCACAGTTAGTAAGGTGTTGGGTTTGCACTATCAAATTAAGACTGTCATTGGTTCAAATCCCATGTCATCTTGTTTTTATTTTACTAGTGTGGTTTTTGGCTCTATAATATGAATGCCTATGTCTTTTAACAACAATAGTCAAGTCTTCCAATGGACTTTTTAGTGAAACCCAATAGATAGCTTTATTTTCTCTTTGTTTACTCAAATATTGAATGCATATGTCATATAAATTTAGTAGGAAAGTATTCTAATGACTTGCTTATGACACCCCATGGAATATAGTATGTTTAGTACCTTGGAGTGGTTTGCACAGACTGGTTAGCACAGTTGGTAAGGTGTTGGGTTTGCACTATTAAATTAAGACTGTCATTGGCTCGAGTCTCATGTTGTCATGTTTTTATTTTACTAGTGTGGTTTGTGGCTCTATAATAGGAATGCCTATGTCTTTTAACAACATTAGTAGAGTCTTCCAATGGTTTTTTTAGTGAAACCCAATAGATAGCTTTATTTTCTTTGTTTACTCAAATATTGAATGCATATGTCTTATAACTTTAGTAGGAAAGTATTCTAATGACTTGTTTATGACACCCCATAGAATATATTATGTTTAGTACCTTGGACATTGTAGCTTATTTACTTAAATCTCTGATAAATTGTGTGACTAATATGCACAGACTGGTTAGCACAGTTGGTAAAGTGTTGGGTTTGCACTATCAAATTACGACTGTCATTGGTTTGAATCCCATGTAAGCATGTTTTCATTTTACTAGTGTGGTTTGTGGCTCTATACAATGTAATGCATGTGTATTTTCACAACAATAATCAAATCTTCCAATGAACTTTTTAGTAAAACCCAATAGATAGCTTTATTTTTTCTTTGTTTACTCAAATATTGAATGCTTATGTCTTATAAATGTAGTAGGAAAGTATTCTAATGACTTGCTTATGACACCCCATAGAATATATTATGTTTAGTACCTTGGACACTGTAGCTTATTCACTTAAATCTCTTATAAATTGTGTGTCTGGTATGCACTGTCTGGTTAGCACAGTTAGTAAGGTGTTGGGTTTGCACTATCAAATTAAGACTGTCATTGGTTTGAATCCCATGTTATGTTTTTATTTTACTAGTGTGGTTTGTGGCTCTATAATATGAATGCCTATGTCTTTTAACAACAATAGTCAAGTCTTCCAATGGACTTTTTAGTGAAACCCAATAGATAGCTTTATTTTCTCTTTGTTTACTCAAATATTGAATGCTTATGTCTTATAAATTTAGTAGGAAAGTATTCTAATGACTTGCTTATGACACCCCATAGAATATATCATGTTTAGTACCTTGGACACTGTAGCTTATTCACTTAAATATCTGATAAATTGTGTGTCTGCTATGCACAGTCTGGTTAGCACAGTTAGTAAGGTGTTGGGTTTGCACTATCAAATTAAGACTGTCATTGGTTCGAATCCCATGTTATCATCTTTTTATTTTACTAGTGTGATTTGTGGCTCTATAATATGAATGCCTATGTCTTTTAACAACAATAGTCAAGTCTTCCAATGGACTTTTTAGTGAAACCCAATAGATAGCTTTATTTTCTCTTTGTTTACTCAAATATTGAATGCTTATGTCTTATAAATTTAGTAGGAAAGTATTCTAATGATTGCTTATGATACCCCATAGAATATATTATGTTTAGTACCTTGGACACTGTAGCTTATTCACTTAAATCTCTGATAAATTGTGTGTCTGGTATGCACAGTCTGGTTAGCACGGTTAGTAAGGTGTTTATTTTGCACTATCAAATTAAGACTGTCATTGGTTCGAATCCCATGTTATCAACTTTTTATTTTACTAGTGTGGTTTGTGGCTCTATAATATGAATGCCTATGTCTTTTAACAACAATAGTCAAGTCTTCCAATGGACTTTTTAGTGAAACCCAATAGATAGCTTTATTTTCTCTTTGTTTACTCAAATATTTAATGCTTATGTCTTATAAATTTAGTAGGAAAGTATTCTAATGACTTGCTTATGACACCCCATAGAATATATTATGTTTAGTACCTTGGACACTGTAGCTTATTCACTTAAATCTCTGATAAATTGTGTGTCTGGTATGCACAGTCTGGTTAGCACAGTTAGTAAGGTGTTGGGTTTGCACTATCAAATTAAGACTGTCGTTGGTTTGAATCCCATGTTATCATGTTTCTATTTTACTAGTGTGGTTTGTGGCTCTATAATATGAATGCCTATGTCTTTTAACAACAATAGTCAAGTCTTCCAATGGACTTTTTAGTAAAACCCAAAAGATAGCTTTATTTTATCTTTGTTTACTCTAAAATTGAATGCTTATGTCTTATAAATTTAGTAGGAAATTATTCTGACTTGCTTATGACACCCCATATAATATATTATGTTTAGTACCTTGGACACTGTAGCTAATTCACTTAAATCTCTGATAAATTGTGTGTCTGTTATGCACAGTCTGGTTAGCACAGTTAGTAAGGTTAAGACTGTTATTGGTTCAAATCCCATGTTATCTTGTTTTTATTTTACTAGTGTGGTTATTGGCTCTATAATATGAATGCCTATGTCTTTTAGCAACAATAGTCAAGTCTTCCAATGGACTTTTTAGTGAAACCCAATATATAGCTTTATTTTCTCTTTGTTTACTCAAATATTGAATGCATATGTCATATAAATTTAGTAGGAAAGTATTCTAATGACTTGCTTATGACACCCCATGGAATATAGTATGTTTAGTACCTTGGACTGGTATGCACAGACTGGTTAGCACAGTTGGTAAGGTGTTGGGTTTGCACTATTAAATTAAGACTGTCATTGGTTCGAGTCTCATGTTGTCATGTTTTTATTTTACTAGTGTGGTTTGTGGCTCTATAATAGGAATGCCTATGTCTTTTAACAACATTAGTAGAGTCTTCCAATGGTTTTTTTTGTGAAACCCAATAGATAGCTTTATTTTCTCTTTGTTTACTCAAATATTGAATGCATATGTCTTATAACTTTAGTAGGAAAGTATTCTAATGACTTTTTTATGACACCCCATAGAATATATCATGTTTAGTACCTTGGACATTGTAGCTTATTTACTTAAATCTCTGATAAATTGTGTGACTGGTATGCACAGACTGGTTAGCACAGTTGGTAAGGTGTTGGGTTTGCACTATCAAATTACTACTGTCGTTGGTTTGAATCCCATATAAGCATGATTTTATTTTACTAGTGTGGTTTGTGGCTCTATACAATGTAATGCATATGTATTTTAACAACAATAATCAAATCTTCCAATGGACTTTTTAGTGAAACCCAATAGATAGCTTTATTTTTTCTTTGTTTA
The DNA here is from genome assembly GCF_028390025.1 of Pseudophryne corroboree. Lineage (NCBI taxonomy): Eukaryota > Metazoa > Chordata > Amphibia > Anura > Myobatrachidae > Pseudophryne > Pseudophryne corroboree. The sequence continues at coordinate 130,675,645 of NC_086446.1, forward strand.
CTCAAATATTGAATGCTTATGTCTTATAAATTTAGTAGGAAAGTATTCTAATGACTTGCTTATGACACCCCATAGAATATATCATGTTTAGTACCTTGGACACTGTAGCTTATCCACTTAAATCTCTGATAAATTGTGTGTCTGGTATGCACAGTCTGGTTAGCACAGTTAGTAAGGTGTTGGGTTTGCACTATCAAATTAAGACTGTTGTTGGTTCGAATCCTATGTTATCATGTTTCTATTTTACTAGTGTGGTTTGTGGCTCTATAATATGAATGCCTATGTCTTTTAACAACAATAGTCAAGTCTTCCAATGGACTTTTTAGTGAAACCCAATAGATAGCTTTATTTTTTCTTTGTTTTCTCAAATATTGAATGCTTATGTCTTATCAATTTAGTAGGAAAGTATTCTGACTTGCTTATGACACCCCATAGAATATATTATGTTTAGTACCTTGGACACTGTAGCTTATTCACTTAAATCTCTGATAAATTGTGTGTTTGTTATGCACAGTCTGGTTAGTACAGTTAGTAAGGTGTTGGATTTGCACTATCAAATTAAGACTGTCATTGGTTCAAATCCCATGTTATCTTGTTTTTATTTTACTAGTGTGGTTTTTGGCTCTATAATATGAATGCCTATGTCTTTTAACAACAATAGTCAAGTCTTCCAATGGACTTTTTAGTGAAACCCAATAGATAGCTTTATTTTCTCTTTGTTTACTCAAATATTGAATGCATATGTCATATAAATTTAGTAGGAAAGTATTCTAATGACTTGCTTATGACACCCCATGGAATATAGTATGTTTAGTACCTTGGACTGGTATGCACAGACTGGTTAGCACAGTTGGTAAGGTGTTGGGTTTGCACTATTAAATTAAGACTGTCATTGGTTCGAGTGTCATGTTTTTATTTTACTAGTGTGGTTTGTGGCTTTATAATAGGAATGCCTATGTCTTTTAACAACATTAGTAGAGTCTTCCAATGGTTTTTTTAGTGAAACCCAATAGATAGCTTTATTTTCTCTTTGTTTACTCAAATATTGAATGCATATGTCTTATAACTTTAGTAGGAAAGTATTCTAATGACTTGTTTATGACACCCCATAGAATATATTATGTTTAGTACCTTGGACATTGTAGCTTATTTACTTAAATCTCTGATAAATTGTGTGACTGGTATGCACAGACTGGTTAGCACAGTTGGTAAAGTGTTGGGTTTGCACTATCAAATTACAACTGTCATTGGTTTGAATCCCATGTAAGCATGTTTTTATTTTACTAGTGTGGTTTGTGGCTCTATACAATGTAATGCATATGTATTTTAACAACAATAATCACATCTTCCAATGGACTTTTTAGTGAAACCCAATAGATAGCTTTCTTTTTCTTTGTTTACTCAAATATTGAATGCTTATGTCTTATAAATTTAGTAGGAAAGTATTCTAATGACTTGCTTATGACACCCCATAGAATATATTATGTTTAGTAACTTGGACACTGTAGCTTATTCACTTAAATCTCTGATAAATTGTGTGTCTGGTAAGCACTGTCTGGTTAGCACAGTTAGTAAGGTGTTTGGTTTGCACTATCAAATTAAGACTGTCATTGGTTCGAATCCCATGTTATCATCTTTTTATTTTACTAGTGTGATTTGTGGCTCTATAATATGAATGCCTATGTCTTTTAACAACAATAGTCAAGTCTTCCAATGGACTTTTTAGTGAAACCCAATAGATAGCTTTATTTTATCTTTGTTTACTCAAATATTGAATGCTTATGTCTTATAAATTTAGTAGGAAAGTATTCTGACTTGCTTATGACACCCCATAGAATATATTATGTTTAGTACCTTGGACACTGTAGCTTATTCACTTAAATCTATGATAAATTATGTGTCTAGTATGCACAGTCTGGTTAGCACAGTTAGTAAGGTGTTGGGTTTGCACTATCAAATTAAGACTGTCATTGGTTCGAATCCCATGTTATCATGTTTTTATTTTACTAGTGTGGTTTGTGGCTCTACAATATGAATGCCTATGTCTTTTAACAACAATAGTCAAGTCTTCCAGTGGACTTTTTAGTGAAACCCAATAAATAGCTTTATTTTCTCTTTGTTTACTCAAATATTGAATGCATATGTCATATAAATTTAGTAGGAACGTATTCTAATGACTTGCTTATGACACCCCATGGAATATAGTATGTTTAGTACCTGAGACTGGTATGCACAGACTGGTCAGCACAGTTGGTAAGGTGTTGGGTTTGCACTATTAAATTAATACTGTCATTGGTTCGAGTCCCATGTTGTCATGTTTTTATTTTAATAGTGTGGTTTGTGGCTCTATAATAGGAATGCCTATGCCTTTTAACAACATTAGTAGAGTCTTCCAATGGTTTTTTTTTGTGAAACCCAATAGATAGCTTTATTTTCTATTTGTTTACTCAAATATTGAATGCATATGTCTTATAACTTTAGTAGGAAAGTATTCTAATGACTTTATTATGACACCCCATAGAATATATCATGTTTAGTACCTTGTACATTGTAGCTTATTTACTTAAATCTCTGATAAATTGTGTGACCGGTATGCACAGACTGGTTAGCACAGTTGGTAAGGTGTTGGGTTTGCACTATCAAATTACGACTGCTGTTGGTTTGAATCCCATATAAGCATGATTTTATTTTACTAGTGTGGTTTGTGGCTCTATACAATGTAATGCATATGTATTTTAACAACAATAATCAAATCTTCCAATGGACTTTTTAGTGAAACCCAATAGATAGCTTTATTTTTTCATTGTTTACTCAAATATTGAATGCTTATGTCTTATAAATTTAGTAGGAAAGTATTCTAATGACTTGCTTATGACACCCCATAGAATATATCATGTTTAGTACCTTGGACACTGTAGCTTATCCACTTAAATCTCTGATAAATTGTGTGTCTGGTATGCACAGTCTGGTTAGCACAGTTAGTAAGGTGTTGGGTTTGCACTATCAAATTAAGACTGTTGTTGGTTCGAATCCCATGTTATCATGTTTCTATTTTACTAGTGTGGTTTGTGGCTCTATAATATGAATGCCTATGTCTTTTAACAACAATAGTCAAGTCTTCCAATGGACTTTTTAGTGAAACCCAATAGATAGCTTTATTTTATCTTTGTTTTCTCAAATATTGAATGCTTATGTCTTATAAATTTAGTAGGAAAGTATTCTGACTTGCTTATGACACCCCATAGAATATATCATGTTTAGTACCTTGGACACTGTAGCTTATCCTCTTAAATCTCTGATAAATTGTGTATGTGGTATGCACAGTCTGGTTAGCACAGTTAGTAAGGTGTTGGGTTTGCACTATCAAATTAAGACTGTTGTTGGTTCGAATCCCATGTTATCATGTTTCTATTTTACTAGTGTGGTTTGTGGTTCTATAATATGAACGCCTATGTCTTTTAACAACAATAGTCAAGTCTTCCAATGGACTTTTTAGTGAAACCCAATAGATAGCTTTATTTTTTCTTTGTTTTCTCAAATATTGAATGCTTATGTCTTATAAATTTAGTAGGAAAGTATTCTGACTTGCTTATGACACCCCATAGAATATATTCTGTTTAGTACCTTGGACACTGTAGCTTATTCACTTAAATCTCTGATAAATTGTGTGTCTGTTATGCACAGTCTGGTTAGTACAGTTAGTAAGGTGTTGCGTTTGCACTATCAAATAAAGACTGTCATTGGTTCAAATCCCATGTTATCTTGTTTTTATTTTACTAGTGTGGTTTTTGGCTCTATAATATGAATGCCTATGTCTTTTAACAACAATAGTCAAGTCTTCCAATGGACTTTTTAGTGAAACCCAATAGATAGCTTTATTTTCTCTTTGTTTACTCAAATATTGAATGCATATGTCATATAAATTTAGTAGGAAAGTATTCTAATGACTTGCTTATGACACCCCATGGAATATAGTATGTTTAGTACCTTGGACTGGTGTGCACAGACTGGTTAGCACAGTTGGTAAGGTGTTGGGTTTGCACTATTAAATTAAGACTGTCATTGGTTCGAGTCTCATGTTGTCATGTTTTTATTTTACTAGTGTGGTTTGTGGCTCTATAATAGGAATGCCTATGTCTTTTAACAACATTAGTAGAGTCTTCCAATGGTTTTTTTAGTGAAACCCAATAGATAGCTTTATTTTCTCTTTGTTTACTCAAATATTGAATGCATATGTCTTATAACTTTAGTAGGAAAGTATTCTAATGACTTGTTTATGACACCCCATAGAATATATTATGTTTAGTACCTTGGACATTGTAGCTTATTTACTTAAATCTCTGATAAATTGTGTGACTGGTATGCACAGACTGGTTAGCACAGTTGGTAAAGTGTTGGGTTTGCACTATCAAATTACAACTGTCATTGGTTTGAATCACATGTAAGCATGTTTTTATTTTACTAGTGTGGTTTGTGGCTCTATACCATGGGTCTTCAACCTGCGACCCTCCAGCTGCTGTGGAACTACATATCCCAGCATGCCCTGCCTCAGTTTTAGCATACCTTAATAGCAAAACTGTGGCAGGGCATGCTGGGATGTGTAGTTTCACAGCAGCTGGAGGGCCACAGGATGAAGACCCATGCTCTATACAATGTAATGCATATGTATTTTAACAACAATAATCACATCTTCCAATGGACTTTTTAGTGAAACCCAATAGATAGCTTTATTTTTTCTTTGTTTACTCAAATATTGAATGCTTATGTCTTATAAATTTAGTAGGAAAGTATTCTAATGACTTGCTTATGACACCCCATAGAATATATTATGTTTAGTAACTTGGACACTGTAGCTTATTCACTTAAATCTCTGATAAATTGTGTGTCTGGTAAGCACTGTCTGGTTAGCACAGTTAGTAAGGTGTTTGGTTTGCACTATCAAATTAAGACTGTCATTGGTTCGAATCCCATGTTATCATGTTTTTATTTTACAAGTGTGGTTTGTGGCTCTATAATATGAATGCCTATGTCTTTTAACAACAATAGTCAAGTCTTCCAATGGACTTTTTAGTGAAACCCAATAGATAGCTTTATTTTATCTTTGTTTACTCAAATATTGAATGCTTATGTCTTATAAATTTAGTAGGAAAGTATTCTGACTTGCTTATGACACCCCATAGAATATATTATGTTTAGTACCTTGGACACTGTAGCTTATTCACTTAAATCTATGATACATTATGTGTCTAGTATGCACAGTCTGGTTAGCACAGTTAGTAAGGTGTTGGGTTGCACTATCAAATTAAGGCTGTCATTGGTTCGAATCCCATGTTATCATGTTTTTATTTTACTAGTGTGGTTTGTGGCTCTACAATATGAATGCCTATGTCTTTTAACAACAATAGTCAAGTCTTCCAATGGACTTTTTAGTGAAACCCAATAAATAGCTTTATTTTCTCTTTGTTTACTCAAATATTGAATGCATATGTCATATAAATTTAGTAGGAACGTATTCTAATGACTTGCTTATGACACCCCATGGAATATAGTATGTTTAGTACCTGAGACTGGTATGCACAGACTGGTCAGCACAGTTGGTAAGGTGTTGGGTTTGCACTATTAAATTAATACTGTCATTGGTTCGAGTCCCATGTTGTCATGTTTTTATTTTAATAGTGTGGTTTGTGGCTCTATAATAGGAATGCCTATGCCTTTTAACAACATTAGTAGAGTCTTCCAATGGTTTTTTTGTGTGAAACCCAATAGATAGCTTTATTTTCTATTTGTGTACTCAAATATTGAATGCATATGTCTTATAACTTTAGTAGGAAAGTATTCTAATGACTTTTTTATGACACCCCATAGAATATATCATGTTTAGTACCTTGGACATTGTAGCTTATTTACTTAAATCTCTGATAAATTGTGAGACTGGTATGCACAGACTGGTTAGCACAGTTGGTAAGGTGTTGGGTTTGCACTATCAAATTACGACTGCTGTTGGTTTGAATCCCATATAAGCATGATTTTATTTTACTAGTGTGGTTTGTGGCTCTATACAATGTAATGCATATGTATTTTAACAACAATAATCAAATCTTCCAATGGACTTTTTAGTGAAACCCAATAGATAGCTTTATTTTATCTTTGTTTTCTCAAATATTGAATGCTTATGTCTTATAAATTTAGTAGGAAAGTATTCTGACTTGCTTAAGACACCCCATAGAATATATTATGTTTAGTACCTTGGACACTGTAGCTTATTCACTTAAATCTCTGATAAATTGTGTGTTTGTTATGCACAGTTTGGTTAGCACAGTTAGTAAGGTGTTGGGTTTGCACTATCAAATTAAGACTGTCATTGGTTCAAAATCCATGTTATCTTGTTTTTATTTTACTAGTGTGGTTTTTGGCTCTATAATATGAATGCCTATGTCTTTTAACAACAATAGTCAAGTCTTCCAATGGACTTTTTAGTGAAACCCAATAGATAGCTTTATTTTCTCTTTGTTTACTCAAATATTGAATGCATATGTCTTATAACTTTAGTAGGAAAGTATTCTAATGACTTTTTTATGACACCCCATAGAATATATCATGTTTAGTACCTTGGACATTGTAGCTTATTTACTTAAATCTCTGATAAATTGTGTGACTGGTATGCACAGACTGGTTAGCACAGTTGGTAAGGTGTTGTGTTTGCACTATCAAATTACTACTGTCGTTGGTTTGAATCCCATATAAGCATGATTTTATTTTACTAGTGTGGTTTGTGGCTCTATACAATGTAATGCATATGTATTTTAACAACAATAATCAAATCTTCCAATGGACTTTTTAGTGAAACCCAATAGATAGCTTTATTTTCTCTTTGTTTACTCAAATATTGAATGCTTATGTCTTATAAATTTAGTAGGAAAGTATTCTAATGACTTGCTTATGACACCCCATAGAATATATTATGTTTAGTACCTTGGACACTGTAGTTTATTCACTTAAATCTCTGATAAATTGTGTGTCTGGTATGCACAGTCTGGTTAGCACAGTTAGTAAGGTTTTGGGTTTGCACTATCAAATTAAGACTGTCGTTGGTTCGAATCCCATGTTATCATGTTTCTATTTTACTAGTGTGGTTTGTGGCTCTATAATATGAATGCCTATGTCTTTTAACAACAATAGTCAAGTCTTCCAATGGACTTTTTAGTGAAACCCAATAGATAGCTTTATTTTATCTTTGTTTTCTCAAATATTGAATGCTTATGTCTTATAAATTTAGTAGGAAAGTATTCTGACTTGCTTATGACACCCCATAGAATATATCATGTTTAGTACCTTGGACACTGTAGCTTATCCACTTAAATCTCTGATAAATTGTGTATCTGGTATGCACAGTCTGGTTAGCACAGTTAGTAAGGTGTTGGGTTTGCACTATCAAATTAAGACTGTTGTTGGTTCGAATCCCATGTTATCATGTTTCTATTTTACTAGTGTGGTTTGTGGCTCTATAATATGAATGCCTATGTCTTTTAACAACAATAGTCAAGTCTTCCAATGGACTTTTTAGTGAAACCCAATAGATAGCTTTATTTTTTCTTTGTTTTCTCAAATATTGAATGCTTATGTCTTATAAATTTAGTAGGAAAGTATTCTGACTTGCTTATGACACCCCATAGAATATATTCTGTTTAGTACCTTGGACACTGTAGCTTATTCACTTAAATCTCTGATAAATTGTGTGTCTGTTATGCACAGTCTGGTTAGTACAGTTAGTAAGGTGTTGGGTTTGCACTATCAAATTAAGACTGTCATTGGTTCAAATCCCATGTTATCTTGTTTTTATTTTACTAGTGTGGTTTTTGGCTCTATAATATGAATGCCTATGTCTTTTAACAACAATAGTCAAGTCTTCCAATGGACTTTTTAGTGAAACCCAATAGATAGCTTTATTTTCTCTGTGTTTACTCAAATATTGAATGCATATGTCATATAAATTTAGTAGGAAAGTATTCTAATGACTTGCTTATGACACCCCATGAAATATAGTATGTTTAGTACCTTGGACTGGTATGCACAGACTGGTTAGCACAGTTGGTAAGGTGTTGGGTTTGCACTATTAAATTAAGACTGTCATTGGTTCAAGTCTCATGTTGTCATGTTTTTATTTTACTAGTGTGGTTTGTGGCTCTATAATAGGAATGCCTATGTCTTTTAACAACAATAGTCAAGTCTTCCAATGTACTTTTTAGTGAAACCCAATAGATAGATTTATTTTCTCTTTGTTTACTCAAATATTGAATGCATATGTCATATAAATTTAGTAGGAAAGTATTCTAATGACTTGCTTATGACACCCCATGAAATATAGTATGTTTAGTACCTGGGACTGGTATGCACAGACTGGTTAGCACAGTTGGTAAGGTGTTGGGTTTGCACTATTAAATTAAGACTGTCATTGGTTCGAGTGTCATGTTTTTATTTTACTAGTGTGGTTTGTGGCTCTATAATAGGAATGCCTATGTCTTTTAACAACATTAGTAGAGTCTTCCAATGTTTTTTTTAGTGAAACCCAATAGATAGCTTTATTTTCTCTTTGTTTACTCAAATATTGAATGCATATGTCTTATAACTTTAGTAGGAAAGTATTCTAATGACTTGTTTATGACACCCCATAGAATAAATTATGTTTAGTACCTTGGACATTGTAGCTTATTTACTTAAATCTCTGATAAATTGTGTGACTGGTATGCACAGACTGGTTAGCACAGTTGGTAAAGTGTTGGGTTTGCACTATCAAATTAAGACTGTCATTGGTTCGAATCCCATGTTATCATGTTTTTATTTTACTAGTGTGGTTTGTGGCTCTATAATATGAATGCCTATGTCTTTTAACAACAATAGTCAAGTCTTCCAATGGACTTTTTAGTGAAACCCAATAGATAGCTTTATTTTCTCTTTGTTTACTTAAATATTGAATGCATATGTCATATAAATTTAGTAGGAAAGTATTCTAATGACTTGCTTATGACACCCCATGAAATATAGTATGTTTAGTACCTTTGACTGGTATGCACAGACTGGTTAGCACAGTTGGTAAGGTGTTGGGTTTGCACTATTAAATTAAGACTGTCATTGGTTTGAGTGTCATGTTTTTATTTTTGTGGCTCTATATAATGTAATGCATATGTATTTTAACAACAATAATCAAATCTTCCAATGAACTTTTTAGTAAAACCCAATAGATAGCTTTATTTTCTCTTTGTTTACTCAAATATTGAATGCATATGTCTTATAACTTTAGTAGGAAAGTATTCTAATGACTTGTTTATGACACCCCATAGAATATATTATGTTTAGTACCTTGGACACTGTAGCTTATTCACCTAAATCTCTGATAAATTGTGTGTCTGGTATGCACTGTCTGTTTAGCACAGTTAGTAAGGTGTTTGGTTTGCACTATCAAATTAAGACTGTCATTGGTTTGAATCCCATGTTATCATGTTTTTATTTTACTAGTGTGGTTTGTGGCTCTATAATATGAATGCCTATGTCTTTTAACAACAATAGTCAAGTCTTCCAATGGACTTTTTAGTGAAACCCAATAGATAGCTTTATTTTCTCTTTGTTTACTCAAATATTGAATGCTTATGTCTTATAAATTTAGTAGGAAAGTATTCTAATGACTTGCTTATGACACCCCATAGAAAATATCATGTTTAGTACCTTGGACACTGTAGCTTATTCACTTAAATCTCTGATAAATTGTGTGTCTTGTATGCACAGTCTGGTTGGGTGGTCTTCTGTTTGCCGGCGGTCGGGCTCCCGGCGCTCAGTATACCGGCGCCGGGAGCCCGACAGCCGGCATACCGACAATTATTTTCCCTCGTGGGGGTCCACGACCCCCATAGAGGGAGAATAAAATAGTGTGGCGCGCGTAGCGCGCCACCGTGCCCGTAGCGTGGCGAGCGCAGCGAGCCCGCAAGGGGCTCATTTGCGCTCGCCAAGCTGTCGGTAAGCCGGCGGTCGGGCTCCCGGCGCCGGGATGCTGGTCGCCGGGAGCCCGACCGCCGGCCAGCCGTAGTGAACCCGTCTGGTTAGCACAGTTAGTAAGGTGTTGGGTTTGCACTATCAAATTAAGACTGTCATTGGTTCGAATCCCATGTTATCATCTTTTTATTTTACTAGTGTGATTTGTGGCTCTATAATATGAATGCCTATGTCTTTTAACAACAATAGTCAAGTCTTCCAATGGACTTTTTAGTGAAACCCAATAGATAGCTTTATTTTCTCTTTGTTTACTCAAATATTGAATGCTTATGTCTTATAAATTTAGTAGGAAAGTATTCTAATGACTTGCTTATGATACCCCATAGAATATATTATGTTTAGTACCTTGGACACTGTAGCTTATTCACTTAAATCTCTGATAAATGGTGTGCCTGGTATGCACAGTCTGGTTAGCACGGTTAGTAAGGTGTTTATTTTGCACTATCAAATTAAGACTGTCATTGGTTCGAATCCCATGTTATCAACTTTTTATTTTACTAGTGTGGTTTGTGGCTCTATAATATGAATGCCTATGTCTTTTAACAACAATAGTCAAGTCTTCCAATGGACTTTTTAGTGAAACCCAATAGATAGCTTTATTTTCTCTTTGTTTACTCAAATATTTAATGCTTATGTCTTGTAAATTTAGTAGGAAAGTATTCTAATGACTTGCTTATGACACCCCATAGAATATATTATGTTTAGTACCTTGGACACTGTAGCTTATTCACTTAAATCTCTGATAAATTGTGTGTCTGGTATGCACAGTCTGGTTAGCACAGTTAGTAAGGTGTTGGGTTTGCACTATCAAATTAAGACTGTCGTTGGTTTGAAACCCATGTTATCATGTTTCTATTTTACTAGTGTGGTTTGTGGCTCTATAATATGAATGCCTATGTCTTTTAACAACAATAGTCAAGTCTTCCAATGGACTTTTTAGTGAAACCCAATAGATAGCTTTATTTTATCTTTGTTTACTCAAATATTGAATGCTTATGTCTTATAAATTTAGTAGGAAATTATTCTGACTTGCTTATGACACCCCATAGAATATATTATGTTTAGTACCTTGGACACTGTAGCTTATTCACTTAAATCTCTGATAAATTGTGTGTCTGTTATGCACAGTCTGGTTAGCACAGTTAGTAAGGTGTTGGGTTTGCACTATCAAATTAAGACTGTCATTGGTTCAAATCCCATGTCATCTTGTTTTTATTTTACTAGTGTGGTTTTTGGCTCTATAATATGAATGCCTATGTCTTTTAACAACAATAGTCAAGTCTTCCAATGGACTTTTTAGTGAAACCCAATAGATAGCTTTATTTTCTCTTTGTTTACTCAAATATTGAATGCATATGTCATATAAATTTAGTAGGAAAGTATTCTAATGACTTGCTTATGACACCCCATGGAATATAGTATGTTTAGTACCTTGGAGTGGTTTGCACAGACTGGTTAGCACAGTTGGTAAGGTGTTGGGTTTGCACTATTAAATTAAGACTGTCATTGGCTCGAGTCTCATGTTGTCATGTTTTTATTTTACTAGTGTGGTTTGTGGCTCTATAATAGGAATGCCTATGTCTTTTAACAACATTAGTAGAGTCTTCCAATGGTTTTTTTAGTGAAACCAAATAGATAGCTTTATTTTCTTTGTTTACTCAAATATTGAATGCATATGTCTTATAACTTTAGTAGGAAAGTATTCTAATGACTTGTTTATGACACCCCATAGAATATATTATGTTTAGTACCTTGGACATTGTAGCTTATTTACTTAAATCTCTGATAAATTGTGTGACTAATATGCACAGACTGGTTAGCACAGTTGGTAAAGTGTTGGGTTTGCACTATCAAATTACGACTGTCATTGGTTTGAATCCCATGTAAGCATGTTTTTATTTTACTAGTGTGGTTTGTGGCTCTATACAATGTAATGCATGTGTATTTTCACAACAATAATCAAATCTTCCAATGAACTTTTTAGTAAAACCCAATAGATAGCTTTATTTTTTCTTTGTTTACTCAAATATTGAATGCTTATGTCTTATAAATGTAGTAGGAAAGTATTCTAATGACTTGCTTATGACACCCCATAGAATATATTATGTTTAGTACCTTGGACACTGTAGCTTATTCACTTAAATCTCTTATAAATTGTGTGTCTGGTATGCACTGTCTGGTTAGCACAGTTAGTAAGGTGTTGGGTTTGCACTATCAAATTAAGACTGTCATTGGTTTGAATCCCATGTTATGTTTTTATTTTACTAGTGTGGTTTGTGGCTCTATAATATGAATGCCTATGTCTTTTAACAACAATAGTCAAGTCTTCCAATGGACTTTTTAGTGAAACCCAATAGATAGCTTTATTTTCTCTTTGTTTACTCAAATATTGAATGCTTATGTCTTATAAATTTAGTAGGAAAGTATTCTAATGACTTGCTTATGACACCCCATAGAATATATCATGTTTAGTACCTTGGACACTGTAGCTTATTCACTTAAATATCTGATAAATTGTGTGTCTGCTATGCACAGTCTGGTTAGCACAGTTAGTAAGGTGTTGGGTTTGCACTATCAAATTAAGACTGTCATTGGTTCGAATCCCATGTTATCATCTTTTTATTTTACTAGTGTGATTTGTGGCTCTATAATATGAATGCCTATGTCTTTTAACAACAATAGTCAAGTCTTCCAATGGACTTTTTAGTGAAACCCAATAGATAGCTTTATTTTCTCTTTGTTTACTCAAATATTGAATGCTTATGTCTTATAAATTTAGTAGGAAAGTATTCTAATGATTGCTTATGATACCCCATAGAATATATTATGTTTAGTACCTTGGACACTGTAGCTTATTCACTTAAATCTCTGATAAATTGTGTGTCTGGTATGCACAGTCTGGTTAGCACGGTTAGTAAGGTGTTTATTTTGCACTATCAAATTAAGACTGTCATTGGTTCGAATCCCATGTTATCAACTTTTTATTTTACTAGTGTGGTTTGTGGCTCTATAATATGAATGCCTATGTCTTTTAACAACAATAGTCAAGTCTTCCAATGGACTTTTTAGTGAAACCCAATAGATAGCTTTATTTTCTCTTTGTTTACTCAAATATTTAATGCTTATGTCTTATAAATTTAGTAGGAAAGTATTCTAATGACTTGCTTATGACACCCCATAGAATATATTATGTTTAGTACCTTGGACACTGTAGCTTATTCACTTAAATCTCTGATAAATTGTGTGTCTGGTATGCACAGTCTGGTTAGCACAGTTAGTAAGGTGTTGGGTTTGCACTATCAAATTAAGACTGTCGTTGGTTTGAATCCCATGTTATCATGTTTCTATTTTACTAGTGTGGTTTGTGGCTCTATAATATGAATGCCTATGTCTTTTAACAACAATAGTCAAGTCTTCCAATGGACTTTTTAGTAAAACCCAAAAGATAGCTTTATTTTATCTTTGTTTACTCAAATATTGAATGCTTATGTCTTATAAATTTAGTAGGAAATTATTCTGACTTGCTTATGACACCCCATATAATATATTATGTTTAGTACCTTGGACACTGTAGCTAATTCACTTAAATCTCTGATAAATTGTGTGTCTGTTATGCACAGTCTGGTTAGCACAGTTAGTAAGGTTAAGACTGTTATTGGTTCAAATCCCATGTTATCTTGTTTTTATTTTACTAGTGTGGTTATTGGCTCTATAATATGAATGCCTATGTCTTTTAGCAACAATAGTCAAGTCTTCCAATGGACTTTTTAGTGAAACCCAATATATAGCTTTATTTTCTCTTTGTTTACTCAAATATTGAATGCATATGTCATATAAATTTAGTAGGAAAGTATTCTAATGACTTGCTTATGACACCCCATGGAATATAGTATGTTTAGTACCTTGGACGGGTATGCACAGACTGGTTAGCACAGTTGGTAAGGTGTTGGGTTTGCACTATTAAATTAAGACTGTCATTGGTTCGAGTGTCATGTTTTTATTTTACTAGTGTGGTTAGTGGCTCTATAATAGGAATGCCTATGTCTTTTAACAACATTAGTAGAGTCTTCCAATGGTTTTTTTAGTGAAACCCAATAGATAGCTTTATTTTCTCTTTGTTTACTCAAATATTGAATGCATATGTCTTATAACTTTAGTAGGAAAGTATTCTAATGACTTGTTTATGACACCCCATAGAATATATTATGTTTAGTACCTTGGACATTGTAGCTTATTTACTTAAATCTCTGATAAATTGTGTGACTGGTATGCACAGACTGGTTAGCACAGTTGGTAAAGTGTTGGGTTTGCACTATCAAATTACGACTGTCATTGGTTTGAATCCCATGTAAGCATGTTTTTATTTTACTAGTGTGGTTTGTGGCTCTATACAATGTAATGCATATGTATTTTAACAACAATAATCAAATCTTCCAATGGACTTTTTAGAGAAACCCAATAGACCCAATATGTTTACTCAAATATTGAATGCTTATGTCTTATAAATTTAGTAGGAAAGTATTCTAATGACTTGCTTATAACATTCCATAGAATATATTATGTTTAGTACCTTGGACACTGTAGCTTATTCACTTAAATCTCTGATAAATTGTGTGTCTTGTATGCACAGTCTGGTTAGCACAGTTAGTAAGGTGTTGGGTTTGCACTATCAAATTAAGACTGTCATTGGTTCGAATCCCATGTTATCATCTTTTTATTTTACTAGTGTGATTTGTGGCTCTATAATATGAATGCCCATGTCTTTTAACAACAATAGTCAAGTCTTCCAATGGACTTTTTAGTGAAACCCAATAGATAGCTTTATTTTCTCTTTGTTTACTGAAATATTGAATGCTTATGTCTTATAAATTTAGTAGGAAAGTATTCTAATGACTTGCTTATGACACCCCATAGAATATATTATGTTTAGTACCTTGGACACTGTAGCTTATTCACTTAAATCTCTGATAAATTGTGTGTCTGGTATGCACAGTCTGGTTAGCACAGTTAGTAAGGTGTTGGGTTTGCACTATCAAATTAAGACTGTCGTTGGTTTGAATCCCATGTTATCATGTTTCTATTTTACTAGTGTGGTTTGTAGCTCTATAATATGAATGCCTATGTCTTTTAACAACAATAGTCAAGTCTTCCAATGGACTTTTTAGTGAAACCCAATAGATAGCTTTATTTTCTCTTTGTTTACTCAAATATTGAATGCATATGTCATATAAATTTAGTAGGAAAGTATTCTAATGACTTGCTTATGACACCCCATGAAATATAGTATGTTTAGTACCTTGGACTGGTATGCACAGACTGGTTAGCACAGTTGGTAAGGTGTTGGGTTTGCACTATTAAATTAAGACTGTCATTGGTTCGAGTCTCATGTTTTTATTTTACTAGTGTGGTTTGTTTCTCTATAATAGGAATGCCTATGTCTTTTAACAACATTAGTAGAGTCTTCCAATGGTTTTTTTAGTGAAACCCAATAGATAGCTTTATTTTCTCTTTGTTTACTCAAATATTGAATGCTTATGTCTTATAAATTTAGTAGGAAAGTATTCTAATGACTTGCTTATGACACCCCATAGAATATATCATGTTTAGTACCTTGGACACTGTAGCTTATTCACTTAAATCTCTGATAAATTGTGTGTCTGCTATGCACAGTCTGGTTAGCACAGTTAGTAAGGTGTTGGGTTTGCACTATCAAATTAAGACTGTCATTGGTTCGAATCCCTTGTTATCATGTTTTTATTTTACTAGTGTGGTTTGTTGCTCTACAATATGAATGCCTATGTCTTTTAACAACAATAGTCAAGTCTTCCAATGGACTTTTTAGTGAAACCCAATAGATAGCTTTATTTTCTCTTTGTTTACTCAAATATTGAATGCTTATGTCTTATAAATTTAGTAGGAAAGTATTCTAATGACTTGCTTATGACACCCCATAGAATATATTATGTTTAGTACCTTGGACACTGTAGCTTATTCACTTAAATCTCTGATAAATTGTGTGTCTTGTATGCACAGTCTGGTTAGCACAGTTAGTAAGGTGTTGGGTTTGCACTATCAAATTAAGACTGTCATTGGTTTGAATCCCATGTAAGCATGTTTTTATTTTACTAGTGTGGTTTGTGGCTCTATACAATGTAATGCATATGTATTTTAACAACAATAATCAAATCTTCCAATGGACTTTTTAGTGAAACCCAATAGATAGCTTTATTTTTTCTTTGTTTACTCAAATATTGAATGCTTATGTCTTATAAATTTAGTAGGAAAGTATTCTAATGATTTGCTTAAGACACCCCATAGAATATATTATGTTTAGTACCTTGGACACTGTAGCTTATTCACTTAAATCTCTGATAAATGGTGTGTCTTGTATGCACAGTCTGGTTAGCACAGTTAGTAAGGTGTTGGGTTTGCACTATCAAATTAAGACTGTCATTGGTTCGAATCCCATGTTATCATCTTTTTATTTTACTAGTGTGATTTGTGGCTCTATAATATGAATGCCCATGTCTTTTAACAACAATAGTCAAGTCTTCCAATGGACTTTTTAGTGAAACTCAATAGATAGCTTTATTTTCTCTTTGTTTACTCAAATATTGAATGCTTATGTCTTATAAATTTAGTAGGAAAGTATTCTAATGACTTGCTTATGACACCCCATAGAATATATTATGTTTAGTACCTTGGACACTGTAGCTTATTCACTTAAATCTCTGATAAATTGTGTGTCTGATATGCACAGTCTGGTTAGCACAGTTAGTAAGGTGTTGGGTTTGCACTATCAAATTAAGACTGTTGTTGGTTCGAATATCATGTTTCTATTTTACTAGTGTGGTTTGTGGCTCTATAATATAAATGCCTATGTCTTTTAACAACAATAGTCAAGTCTTCCAATGGACTTTTTAGTGAAACCCAATAGATAGCTTTATTTTCTCTTTGTTTACTCAAATATTGAATGCTTATGTCTTATAAATTTAGTAGGAAAGTATTCTAATGACTTGCTTATGACACCCAATGAAATATAGTATGTTTAGTACATTGGACTGGTATGCACAGACTGGTTAGCACAGTTGGTAAGTAGAGATGAGCGGGTTCGGTTTCTCTGAATCCGAACCCGCCAGAACGTCATGTTTTTTTTCACGGGTCCGAGCGACTCGGATCTTCCCGCCTTGCTCGGTTAACCCGAGCGCGCCCGAACGTCATCATGACGCTGTCGGATTCTCGCGAGGCTCGGATTCTATCGCGAGACTCGGATTCTATATAAGGAGCCGCGCGTCGCCGCCATTTTCACACGTGCATTGAGATTGATAGGGAGAGGACGTGGCTGGCGTCCTCTCCGTTTAGGATTAGAATAGATTAGAGAGACACTTGATTTACTAATTTTGGGGAGCATTAGGAGTACTCAGTAGTGTACAGTGCAGAGTTTTGCTGATAGTGACCAGTGACCACCACTTTTATTTATAATCCGTTCTCTGCCTGAAAAAAGCGATACACAGCACACAGTGACTCAGTCACATACCATATCTGTGTGCACTGCTCAGGCTCAGGCCAGTGTGCTGCATCATCTATTATCTATATATAATATTATATATATCTGTCTGACTGCTCAGCTCACACAGCTTATAATTGTGGGGGAGACTGGGGAGCACTACTGCAGTGCCAGTTATAGGTTATAGCAGGAGCCAGGAGTACATAATATAATCCGTTCTCTGCCTGAAAAAAGCGATACACAGCACACAGTGACTCAGTCACATACCATATCTGTGTGCACTGCTCAGGCTCAGGCCAGTGTGCTGCATCATCTATTATCTATGTATAATATTATATATATCTGTCTGACTGCTCAGCTCACACAGCTTATAATTGTGGGGGAGACTGGGGAGCACTACTGCAGTGCCAGTTATAGGTTATAGCAGGAGCCAGGAGTACATAATATATTATATAGTGAGTGACCACCAGACACACAGTGCAGTTTATTTAATATATCCGTTCTCTGCCTGAAAAAAGCGATACACACAGTGACTCAGTCAGTCACATACCATATCTGTGTGCACTGCTCAGGCTCAGGCCAGTGTGCTGCATCATCTATATATATTATATATCTGTCTGACTGCTCAGCTCACACAGCTTATAATTGTGGGGGAGACTGGGGAGCACTACTGCAGTGCCAGTTATAGGTTATAGCAGGAGCCAGGAGTACATAATATTATATTAAAATTAAACAGTGCACACTTTTGCTGCAGGAGTGCCACTGCCAGTGTGACTAGTGACCAGTGACCTGACCACCAGTATATAATATTAGTAGTATACTATCTCTTTATCAACCAGTCTATATTAGCAGCAGACACAGTACAGTGCGGTAGTTCACGGCTGTGGCTACCTCTGTGTCGGCACTCGGCAGCCCGTCCATAATTGTATATACCACCTAACCGTGGTTTTTTTTTCTTTCTTTATACATACATACTAGTTACAAGTATACTATCTCTTTATCAACCAGTCTATATATTAGCAGCAGACACAGTACAGTGCGGTAGTTCACGGCTGTGGCTACCTCTGTGTCGGCACTCGGCAGCCCGTCCATAATTGTATATACCACCTAACCGTGGTTTTTTTTTCTTTCTTTATACATACATACTAGTTACGAGTATACTATCTCTTTATCAACCAGTCTATATATTAGCAGCAGACACAGTACAGTGCGGTAGTTCACGGCTGTGGCTACCTCTGTGTCGGCACTCGGCAGCCCGTCCATAATTGTATATACCACCTAACCGTGGTTTTTTTTTTCATTCTTTATACATACATACTAGTTACGAGTATACTATCTCTTTATCAACCAGTCTATATTAGCAGCAGACACAGTACAGTGCGGTAGTTCACGGCTGTGGCTACCTCTGTGTCGGCACTCGGCAGCCCGTCCATAATTGTATATACCACCTAACCGTGGTTTTTTTTCTTTCTTTATACATACATACTAGTTACGAGTATACTATCTCTTTATCAACCAGTCTATATATTAGCAGCAGACACAGTACAGTGCGGTAGTTCACGGCTGTGGCTACCTCTGTGTCGGCACTCGGCAGCCCGTCCATAATTGTATATACCACCTAACCGTGGTTTTTCTTTCTTTCTTTATACATACATACTAGTTACGAGTATACTATCTCTTTATCAACCAGTCTATATATTAGCAGCAGACACAGTACAGTGCGGTAGTTCACGGCTGTGGCTACCTCTGTGTCGGCACTCGGCAGCCCGTCCATAATTGTATATACCACCTAACCGTGTTTTTTTTTTCTTTCTTTATACATACATACTAGTTACGAGTATACTATCTCTTTATCAACCAGTCTATATATTAGCAGCAGACACAGTACAGTGCGGTAGTTCACGGCTGTGGCTACCTCTGTGTCGGCACTCGGCAGCCCGTCCATAATTGTATTTACCACCTAACCGTGGTTTTTTTTTCTTTCTTTATACATACATACTAGTTACGAGTATACTATCTCTTTATCAACCAGTCTATATATTAGCAGCAGACACAGTACAGTGCGGTAGTTCACGGCTGTGGCTACCTCTGTGTCGGCACTCGGCAGCCCGTCCATAATTGTATACTAGTATCCAATCCATCCATCTCCATTGTTTACCTGAGGTGCCTTTTAGTTGTGCCTATTAAAATATGGAGAACAAAAATGTTGAGGTTCCAAAATTAGGGAAAGATCAAGATCCACTTCCACCTCGTGCTGAAGCTGCTGCCACTAGTCATGGCCGAGACGATGAAATGCCAGCAACGTCGTTTGCCAAGGCCGATGCCCAATGGCATAGTACAGAGCATGTCAAAACCAAAACACCAAATATCAGTAAAAAAAGGACTCCAAAACCTAAAATAAAATTGTCGGAGGAGAAGCGTAAACTTGCCAATATGCCATTTACCACACGGAGTGGCAAGGAACGGCTGAGGCCCTGGCCTATGTTCATGGCTAGTGGTTCAGCTTCACATGAGGATGGAAGCACTCAGCCTCTCGCTAGAAAACTGAAAAGACTCAAGCTGGCAAAAGCACCGCAAAGAACTGTGCGTTCTTTGAAATCCCAAATCCACAAGGAGAGTCCAATTGTGTCGGTTGCGATGCCTGACCTTCCCAACACTGGACGTGAAGAGCATGCGCCTTCCACCATTTGCACGCCCCCTGCAAGTGCTGGAAGGAGCACCCGCAGTCCAGTTCCTGATAGTCAGATTGAAGATGTCAGTGTTGAAGTACACCAGGATGAGGAGGATATGGGTGTTGCTGGCGCTGGGGAGGAAATTGACCAGGAGGATTCTGATGGTGAGGTGGTTTGTTTAAGTCAGGCACCCGGGGAGACACCTATTGTCCGTGGGAGGAATATGGCCGTTGACATGCCAGGTGAAAATACCAAAAAAATCAGCTCTTCGGTGTGGAGGTATTTCACCAGAAATGCGGACAACAGGTGTCAAGCCGTGTGTTCCCTTTGTCAAGCTGTAATAAGTAGGGGTAAGGACGTTAACCACCTCGGAACATCCTCCCTTATACGTCACCTGCAGCGCATTCATAATAAGTCAGTGACAAGTTCAAAAACTTTGGGTGACAGCGGAAGCAGTCCACTGACCAGTAAATCCCTTCCTCTTGTAACCAAGCTCACGCAAACCACCCCACCAACTCCCTCAGTGTCAATTTCCTCCTTCCCCAGGAATGCCAATAGTCCTGCAGGCCATGTCACTGGCAATTCTGACGAGTCCTCTCCTGCCTGGGATTCCTCCGATGCATCCTTGCGTGTAACGCCTACTGCTGCTGGCGCTGCTGTTGTTGCCGCTGGGAGTCGATGGTCATCCCAGAGGGGAAGTCGTAAGCCCACTTGTACTACTTCCAGTAAGCAATTGACTGTTCAACAGTCCTTTGCGAGGAAGATGAAATATCACAGCAGTCATCCTACTGCAAAGCGGATAACTGAGTCCTTGACAACTATGTTGGTGTTAGACGTGCGTCCGGTATCCGCCGTTAGTTCACAGGGAACTAGACAATTTATTGAGGCAGTGTGCCCCCGTTACCAAATACCATCTAGGTTCCACTTCTCTAGGCAGGCGATACCGAGAATGTACACGGACGTCAGAAAAAGACTCACCAGTGTCCTAAAAAATGCAGTTGTACCCAATGTCCACTTAACCACGGACATGTGGACAAGTGGAGCAGGGCAGGGTCAGGACTATATGACTGTGACAGCCCACTGGGTAGATGTATGGACTCCCGCCGCAAGAACAGCAGCGGCGGCACCAGTAGCAGCATCTCGCAAACGCCAACTCTTTCCTAGGCAGGCTACGCTTTGTATCACCGCTTTCCAGAATACGCACACAGCTGAAAACCTCTTACGGCAACTGAGGAAGATCATCGCGGAATGGCTTACCCCAATTGGACTCTCCTGTGGATTTGTGGCATCGGACAACGCCAGCAATATTGTGTGTGCATTAAATATGGGCAAATTCCAGCACGTCCCATGTTTTGCACATACCTTGAATTTGGTGGTGCAGAATTTTTTAAAAAACGACAGGGGCGTGCAAGAGATGCTGTCGGTGGCCAGAAAAATTGCGGGACACTTTCGGCGTACAGGCACCACGTACAGAAGACTGGAGCACCACCAAAAACTACTGAACCTGCCCTGCCATCATCTGAAGCAAGAAGTGGTAACGAGGTGGAATTCAACCCTCTATATGCTTCAGAGGTTGAAGGAGCAGCAAAAGGCCATTCAAGCCTATACAATTGAGCACGATATAGTAGGTGGAATGCACCTGTCTCAAGTGCAGTGGAGAATGATTTCAACGTTGTGCAAGGTTCTGATGCCCTTTGAACTTGCCACACGTGAAGTCAGTTCAGACACTGCCAGCCTGAGTCAGGTCATTCCCCTCATCAGGCTTTTGCAGAAGAAGCTGGAGGCATTGAAGAAGGAGCTAAAAGGGAGCGATTCCGCTAGGCATGTGGGACTTGTGGATGCAGCCCTTAATTCGCTTAACAAGGATTCACGGGTGGTCAATCTGTTGAAATCAGAGCACTACATTTTGGCCACCGTGCTCGATCCTAGATTTAAAGCCTACCTTGGATCTCTCTTTCCGGCAGACACAGGTCTGCTGGGGTTGAAAGACCTGCTGGTGACAAAATTGTCAAGTCAAGCGGAACGCGACCTGTCAACATCTCCTCCTTCACATTCTCCCGCAACTGGGGGTGCGAGGAAAAGGCTCAGAATTCCGAGCCCACCCGCTGGCGGTGATGCAGGGCAGTCTGGAGCGACTGCTGATGCTGACATCTGGTCCGGACTGAAGGACCTGACAACGATTACGGACATGTCGTCTACTGTCACTGCATATGATTCTCTCAACATTGATAGAATGGTGGAGGATTATATGAGTGACCGCATCCAAGTAGGCACGTCACACAGTCCGTACTTATACTGGCAGGAAAAAGAGGCAATTTGGAGGCCCTTGCACAAACTGGCTTTATTCTACCTAAGTTGCCCTCCCACAAGTGTGTACTCCGAAAGAGTGTTTAGTGCCGCCGCTCACCTTGTCAGCAATCGGCGTACGAGGTTACATCCAGAAAATGTGGAGAAGATGATGTTCATTAAAATGAATTATAATCAATTCCTCCGCGGAGACATTGACCAGCAGCAATTGCCTCAACAAAGTACACAGGGAGCTGAGATGGTGGATTCCAGTGGGGACGAATTGATAATCTGTGAGGAGGGGGATGTACACGGTGATATATCGGAGGGTGAAGATGAGGTGGACATCTTGCCTCTGTAGAGCCAGTTTGTGCAAGGAGAGATTAATTGCTTCTTTTTTGGGGGGGGTCCAAACCAACCCGTCATATCAGTCACAGTCGTGTGGCAGACCCTGTCACTGAAATGATGGGTTGGTTAAAGTGTGCATGTCCTGTTTTGTTTATACAACATAAGGGTGGGTGGGAGGGCCCAAGGACAATTCCATCTTGCACCTCTTTTTTCTTTTCTTTTTCTTTGCATCATGTGCTGATTGGGGAGGGTTTTTTGGAAGGGACATCCTGCGTGACACTGCAGTGCCACTCCTAGATGGGCCCGGTGTTTGTGTCGGCCACTAGGGTCGCTAATCTTACTCACACAGTCAGCTACCTCATTGCGCCTCTTTTTTTCTTTGCGTCATGTGCTGTTTGGGGAGGGTTTTTTGGAAGGGACATCCTGCGTGACACTGCAGTGCCACTCCTAGATGGGCCCGGTGTTTGTGTCGGCCACTAGGGTCGCTAATCTTACTCACACAGTCAGCTACCTCATTGCGCCTCTTTTTTTCTTTGCGTCATGTGCTGTTTGGGGAGGGTTTTTTGGAAGGGACATCCTGCGTGACACTGCAGTGCCACTCCTAGATGGGCCCGGTGTTTGTGTCGGCCACTAGGGTCGCTAATCTTACTCACACAGCTACCTCATTGCGCCTCTTTTTTTCTTTGCGTCATGTGCTGTTTGGGGAGGGTTTTTTGGAAGGGACATCCTGCGTGACACTGCAGTGCCACTCCTAGATGGGCCCGGTGTTTGTGTCGGCCACTAGGGTCGCTAATCTTACTCACACAGTCAGCTACCTCATTGCGCCTCTTTTTTTCTTTGCGTCATGTGCTGTTTGGGGAGGGTTTTTTGGAAGGGCCATCCTGCGTGACACTGCAGTGCCACTCCTAGATGGGCCTGGTGTTTGTGTCGGCCACTAGGGTCGCTAATCTTACTCACACAGCTACCTCATTGCGCCTCTTTTTTTCTTTGCGTCATGTGCTGTTTGGGGAGGGTTTTTTGGAAGGGCCATCCTGCGTGACACTGCAGTGCCACTCCTAGATGGGCCCGGTGTTTGTGTCGGCCACTAGGGTCGCTAATCTTACTCACACAGCTACCTCATTGCGCCTCTTTTTTTCTTTGCGTCATGTGCTATTTGGGGAGGGTTTTTTGGAAGGGACATCCTGCGTGACACTGCAGTGCCACTCCTAGATGGGCCCGGTGTTTGTGTCGGCCACTAGGGTCGCTTATCTTACTCACACAGCGACCTCGGTGCAAATTTTAGGACTAAAAATAATATTGTGAGGTGTGAGGTATTCAGAATAGACTGAAAATGAGTGTAAATTATGGTTTTTGAGGTTAATAATACTTTGGGATCAAAATGACCCCCAAATTCTATGATTTAAGCTGTTTTTAGTGTTTTTGGAAAAAAACACCCGAATCCAAAACACACCCGAATCCGACAAAAAAAATTCGGTGAGGTTTTGCCAAAACGCGTTCGAACCCAAAACACGGCCGCGGAACCGAACCCAAAACCAAAACACAAAACCCGAAAAATTTCAGGCGCTCATCTCTATCAATGGTAAGGTGTTGGGTTTGCACTATTAAATTAAGACTGTCATTGGTTCGAGTCTCATGTTGTCATGTTTTTATTTTACTAGTGTGGTTTGTGGCTCTATAATAGGAATGCCTATGTCTTTTAACAACATTAGTAGAGTCTTCCAATGGTTTTTTTAGTGAAACCCAATAGATAGCTTTATTTTCTCTTTGTTTACTCAAATATTGAATGCATATGTCTTATAACTTTAGTAGGAAAGTATTCTAATGACTTGTTTATGACACCCCATAGAATATATTATGTTTAGTACCTTGGACATTGTAGCTTATTTACTTAAATCTATGATAAATTGTGTGACTAATATGCACAGACTGGTTAGCACAGTTGGTAAAGTGTTGGGTTTGCACTATCAAATTACGACTGTCATTGGTTTGAATCCCATGTAAGCATGTTTTTATTTTACTAGTGTGGTTTGTGGCTCTATACAATGTAATGCATATGTATTTTAACAACAATAATCAAATCTTCCAATGAAGATTTTAGTAAAACCCAATAGATAGCTTTATTTTTTCTTTGTTTACTCAAATATTGAATGCTTATGTCTTATAAATTTAGTAGGAAAGTATTCTAATGACTTGCTTATGACACCCCATAGAATATATTATGTTTAGTACCTTGGACACTGTAGCTTATTCACTTAAATCTCTGATAAATTGTGTGTCTGCTATGCACAGTCTGGTTAGCACAGTTAGTAAGGTGTTGGGTTTGCACTATCAAATTAAGACTGTCATTGGTTCGAATCCCATGTTATCATGTTTTTATTTTACTAGTGTGGTTTGTGGCTCTACAATATGAATGCCTATGTCTTTTAACAACAATAGTCAAGTCTTCCAATGGACTTTTTAGTGAAACCCAATAGATAGCTTTATTTTCTCTTTGTTTACTCAAATATTGAATGCTTATGTCTTATAAATTTAGTAGGAAAGTATTCTAATGACTTGCTTATGACACCCCATAGAATATATTATGTTTAGTACCTTGGACACTGTAGCTTATTCACTTAAATCTCTGATAAATTGTGGGTCTGGTATGCACAGTCTGGTTAGCACAGTTAGTAAGGTGTTGGGTTTGCACTATCAAATTAAGACTGTCATTGGTTCGAATCCCATGTTATCATCTTTTTATTTTACTAGTGTGATTTGTGGCTCTATAATATGAATGCCTATGTCTTTTAACAACAATAGTCAAGTCTTCCAATGGACTTTTTAGTGAAACCCAATAGATAGCTTTATTTTCTCTTTGTTTACTCAAATATTGAATGCTTATGTCTTATAAATTTAGTAGGAAAGTATTCTAATGACTTGCTTATGATACCCGATAGAATATATTATGTTTAGTACCTTGGACACTGTAGCTTATTCACTTAAATCTCTGATAAATTGTGTGTCTGGTATGCACAGTCTGGTTAGCACGGTTAGTAAGGTGTTGATTTTGCACTATCAAATTAAGACTGTCATTGGTTCGAATCCCATGTTATCAACTTTTTATTTTACTTGTGTGGTTTGTGGCTCTATAATATGAATGCCTATGTCTTTTAACAACAATAGTCAAGTCTTCCAATGGACTTTTTAGTGAAACCCAATAGATAGCTTTATTTTCTCTTTGTTTACTCAAATATTTAATGCTTATGTATTATAAATTTAGTAGGAAAGTATTCTAATGACTTGCTTATGACACCCCATAGAATATATTATGTTTAGTATCTTGGACACTGTAGCTTATTCACTTAAATCTCTGATAAATTGTGTGTCTGGTATGCACAGTCTGGTTAGCACAGTTAGTAAGGTGTTGGGTTTGCACTATCAAATTAAGACTGTCATTGGTTTGAATCCCATGTTATCATGTTTCTATTTTACTAGTGTGGTTTGTGGCTCTATAATATGAATGCCTATGTCTTTTAACAACAATAGTCAAGTCTTCCAAAGGACTTTTTAGTGAAACCCAATAGATAGCTTTATTTTATCTTTGTTTACTCAAATATTGAATGCTTATGTCTTATAAATTTAGTAGGAAATTATTCTGACTTGCTTATGACACCCCATGGAATATAGTATGTTTAGTACCTTAGACTGGTATGCACAGACTGGTTAGCACAGTTGGTAAGGTGTTGGGTTTGCACTATTAAATTAAGACTGTCATTGGTTCGAGTCTCATGTTGTCATGTTTTTATTTTACTAGTGTGGTTTGTGGCTCTATAATAGGAATGCCTATGTCTTTTAACAACATTAGTAGAGTCTTCCAATGGTTTTTTTAGTGAAACCCAATAGATAGCTTTATTTTCTCTTTGTTTACTCAAATATTGAATGCATATGTCATATAAATTTAGTAGGAAAGTATTCTAATGACTTGCTTATGACACCCCATGGAATATAGTATGTTTAGTACCTTGGAGTGGTTTGCACAGACTGGTTAGCACAGTTGGTAAGGTGTTGGGTTTGCACTATTAAATTAAGACTGTCATTGGCTCGAGTCTCATGTTGTCATGTTTTTATTTTACTAGTGTGGTTTGTGGCTCTATAATAGGAATGCCTATGTCTTTTAACAACATTAGTAGAGTCTTCCAATGGTTTTTTTAGTGAAACCCAATAGATAGCTTTATTTTCTTTGTTTACTCAAATATTGAATGCATATGTCTTATAACTTTAGTAGGAAAGTATTCTAATGACTTGTTTATGACACCCCATAGAATATATTATGTTTAGTACCTTGGACATTGTAGCTTATTTACTTAAATCTCTGATAAATTGTGTGACTAATATGCACAGACTGGTTAGCACAGTTGGTAAAGTGTTGGGTTTGCACTATCAAATTACGACTGTCATTGGTTTGAATCCCATGTAAGCATGTTTTCATTTTACTAGTGTGGTTTGTGGCTCTATACAATGTAATGCATGTGTATTTTCACAACAATAATCAAATCTTCCAATGAACTTTTTAGTAAAACCCAATAGATAGCTTTATTTTTTCTTTGTTTACTCAAATATTGAATGCTTATGTCTTATAAATGTAGTAGGAAAGTATTCTAATGACTTGCTTATGACACCCCATAGAATATATTATGTTTAGTATCTTGGACACTGTAGCTTATTCACTTAAATCTCTGATAAATTGTGTGTCTGGTATGCACAGTCTGGTTAGCACAGTTAGTAAGGTGTTGGGTTTGCACTATCAAATTAAGACTGTCGTTGGTTTGAATCCCATGTTATCATGTTTCTATTTTACTAGTGTGGTTTGTGGCTCTATAATATGAATGCCTATGTCTTTTAACAACAATAGTCAAGTCTTCCAAAGGACTTTTTAGTGAAACCCAATAGATAGCTTTATTTTATCTTTGTTTACTCAAATATTGAATGCTTATGTCTTATAAATTTAGTAGGAAATTATTCTGACTTGCTTATGACACCCCATGGAATATAGTATGTTTAGTACCTTAGACTGGTATGCACAGACTGGTTAGCACAGTTGGTAAGGTGTTGGGTTTGCACTATTAAATTAAGACTGTCATTGGTTCGAGTCTCATGTTGTCATGTTTTTATTTTACTAGTGTGGTTTGTGGCTCTATAATAGGAATGCCTATGTCTTTTAACAACATTAGTAGAGTCTTCCAATGGTTTTTTTAGTGAAACCCAATAGATAGCTTTATTTTCTCTTTGTTTACTCAAATATTGAATGCATATGTCATATAAATTTAGTAGGAAAGTATTCTAATGACTTGCTTATGACACCCCATGGAATATAGTATGTTTAGTACCTTGGAGTGGTTTGCACAGACTGGTTAGCACAGTTGGTAAGGTGTTGGGTTTGCACTATTAAATTAAGACTGTCATTGGCTCGAGTCTCATGTTGTCATGTTTTTATTTTACTAGTGTGGTTTGTGGCTCTATAATAGGAATGCCTATGTCTTTTAACAACATTAGTAGAGTCTTCCAATGGTTTTTTTAGTGAAACCCAATAGATAGCTTTATTTTCTTTGTTTACTCAAATATTGAATGCATATGTCTTATAACTTTAGTAGGAAAGTATTCTAATGACTTGTTTATGACACCCCATAGAATATATTATGTTTAGTACCTTGGACATTGTAGCTTATTTACTTAAATCTCTGATAAATTGTGTGACTAATATGCACAGACTGGTTAGCACAGTTGGTAAAGTGTTGGGTTTGCACTATCAAATTACGACTGTCATTGGTTTGAATCCCATGTAAGCATGTTTTCATTTTACTAGTGTGGTTTGTGGCTCTATACAATGTAATGCATGTGTATTTTCACAACAATAATCAAATCTTCCAATGAACTTTTTAGTAAAACCCAATAGATAGCTTTATTTTTTCTTTGTTTACTCAAATATTGAATGCTTATGTCTTATAAATGTAGTAGGAAAGTATTCTAATGACTTGCTTATGACACCCCATAGAATATATTATGTTTAGTACCTTGGACACTGTAGCTTATTCACTTAAATCTCTTATAAATTGTGTGTCTGGTATGCACTGTCTGGTTAGCACAGTTAGTAAGGTGTTGGGTTTGCACTATCAAATTAAGACTGTCATTGGTTTGAATCCCATGTTATGTTTTTATTTTACTAGTGTGGTTTGTGGCTCTATAATATGAATGCCTATGTCTTTTAACAACAATAGTCAAGTCTTCCAATGGACTTTTTAGTGAAACCCAATAGATAGCTTTATTTTCTCTTTGTTTACTCAAATATTGAATGCTTATGTCTTATAAATTTAGTAGGAAAGTATTCTAATGACTTGCTTATGACACCCCATAGAATATATCATGTTTAGTACCTTGGACACTGTAGCTTATTCACTTAAATATCTGATAAATTGTGTGTCTGCTATGCACAGTCTGGTTAGCACAGTTAGTAAGGTGTTGGGTTTGCACTATCAAATTAAGACTGTCATTGGTTCGAATCCCATGTTATCATCTTTTTATTTTACTAGTGTGATTTGTGGCTCTATAATATGAATGCCTATGTCTTTTAACAACAATAGTCAAGTCTTCCAATGGACTTTTTAGTGAAACCCAATAGATAGCTTTATTTTCTCTTTGTTTACTCAAATATTGAATGCTTATGTCTTATAAATTTAGTAGGAAAGTATTCTAATGATTGCTTATGATACCCCATAGAATATATTATGTTTAGTACCTTGGACACTGTAGCTTATTCACTTAAATCTCTGATAAATTGTGTGTCTGGTATGCACAGTCTGGTTAGCACGGTTAGTAAGGTGTTTATTTTGCACTATCAAATTAAGACTGTCATTGGTTCGAATCCCATGTTATCAACTTTTTATTTTACTAGTGTGGTTTGTGGCTCTATAATATGAATGCCTATGTCTTTTAACAACAATAGTCAAGTCTTCCAATGGACTTTTTAGTGAAACCCAATAGATAGCTTTATTTTCTCTTTGTTTACTCAAATATTTAATGCTTATGTCTTATAAATTTAGTAGGAAAGTATTCTAATGACTTGCTTATGACACCCCATAGAATATATTATGTTTAGTACCTTGGACACTGTAGCTTATTCACTTAAATCTCTGATAAATTGTGTGTCTGGTATGCACAGTCTGGTTAGCACAGTTAGTAAGGTGTTGGGTTTGCACTATCAAATTAAGACTGTCGTTGGTTTGAATCCCATTTTATCATGTTTCTATTTTACTAGTGTGGTTTGTGGCTCTATAATATGAATGCCTATGTCTTTTAACAACAATAGTCAAGTCTTCCAATGGACTTTTTAGTAAAACCCAATATATAGCTTTATTTTCTCTTTGTTTACTCAAATATTGAATGCTTATGTCTTATAAATTTAGTAGGAAATTATTCTGACTTGCTTATGACACCCCATATAATATATTATGTTTAGTACCTTGGACACTGTAGCTAATTCACTTAAATCTCTGATAAATTGTGTGTCTGTTATGCACAGTCTGGTTAGCACAGTTAGTAAGGTTAAGACTGTTATTGGTTCAAATCCCATGTTATCTTGTTTTTATTTTACTAGTGTGGTTATTGGCTCTATAATATGAATGCCTATGTCTTTTAGCAACAATAGTCAAGTCTTCCAATGGACTTTTTAGTGAAACCCAATATATAGCTTTATTTTCTCTTTGTTTACTCAAATATTGAATGCATATGTCATATAAATTTAGTAGGAAAGTATTCTAATGACTTGCTTATGACACCCCATGGAATATAGTATGTTTAGTACCTTGGACTGGTATGCACAGACTGGTTAGCACAGTTGGTAAGGTGTTGGGTTTGCACTATTAAATTAAGACTGTCATTGGTTCGCGTCTCATGTTGTCATGTTTTTATTTTACTAGTGTGGTTTGTGGCTCTATAATAGGAATGCCTATGTCTTTTAACAACATTAGTAGAGTCTTCCAATGGTTTTTTTTGTGAAACCCAATAGATAGCTTTATTTTCTCTTTGTTTACTCAAATATTGAATGCATATGTCTTATAACTTTAGTAGGAAAGTATTCTAATGACTTTTTTATGACACCCCATAGAATATATCATGTTTAGTACCTTGGACATTGTAGCTTATTTACTTAAATCTCTGATAAATTGTGTGACTGGTATGCACAGACTGGTTAGCACAGTTGGTAAGGTGTTGGGTTTGCACTATCAAATTACTACTGTCGTTGGTTTGAATCCCATATAAGCATGATTTTATTTTACTAGTGTGGTTTGTGGCTCTATACAATGTAATGCATATGTATTTTAACAACAATAATCAAATCTTCCAATGGACTTTTTAGTGAAACCCAATAGATAGCTTTATTTTTTCTTTGTTTACTCAAATATTGAATGCTTATGTCTTATAAATTTAGTAGGAAAGTATTCTAATGACTTGCTTATGACACCCCATAGAATATATCATGTTTAGTACCTTGGACACTGTAGCTTATCCACTTAAATCTCTGATAAATTGTGTGTCTGGTATGCACAGTCTGGTTAGCACAGTTAGTAAGGTGTTGGGTTTGCACTATCAAATTAAGACTGTTGTTGGTTCGAATCCCATGTTATCATGTTTCTATTTTACTAGTGTGGTTTGTGGCTCTATAATATGAATGCCTATGTCTTTTAACAACAATAGTCAAGTCTTCCAATGGACTTTTTAGTGAAACCCAATAGATAGCTTTATTTTTTCTTTGTTTTCTCAAATATTGAATGCTTATGTCTTATCAATTTAGTAGGAAAGTATTCTGACTTGCTTATGACACCCCATAGAATATATTATGTTTAGTACCTTGGACACTGTAGCTTATTCACTTAAATCTCTGATAAATTGTGTGTTTGTTATGCACAGTCTGGTTAGTACAGTTAGTAAGGTGTTGGATTTGCACTATCAAATTAAGACTGTCATTGGTTCAAATCCCATGTTATCTTGTTTTTATTTTACTAGTGTGGTTTTTGGCTCTATAATATGAATGCCTATGTCTTTTAACAACAATAGTCAAGTCTTCCAATGGACTTTTTAGTGAAACCCAATAGATAGCTTTATTTTCTCTTTGTTTACTCAAATATTGAATGCATATGTCATATAAATTTAGTAGGAAAGTATTCTAATGACTTGCTTATGACACCCCATGGAATATAGTATGTTTAGTACCTTGGACTGGTATGCACAGACTGGTTAGCACAGTTGGTAAGGTGTTGGGTTTGCACTATTAAATTAAGACTGTCATTGGTTCGAGTGTCATGTTTTTATTTTACTAGTGTGGTTTGTGGCTTTATAATAGGAATGCCTATGTCTTTTAACAACATTAGTAGAGTCTTCCAATGGTTTTTTTAGTGAAACCCAATAGATAGCTTTATTTTCTCTTTGTTTACTCAAATATTGAATGCATATGTCTTATAACTTTAGTAGGAAAGTATTCTAATGACTTGTTTATGACACCCCATAGAATATATTATGTTTAGTACCTTGGACATTGTAGCTTATTTACTTAAATCTCTGATAAATTGTGTGACTGGTATGCACAGACTGGTTAGCACAGTTGGTAAAGTGTTGGGTTTGCACTATCAAATTACAACTGTCATTGGTTTGAATCCCATGTAAGCATGTTTTTATTTTACTAGTGTGGTTTGTGGCTCTATACAATGTAATGCATATGTATTTTAACAACAATAATCACATCTTCCAATGGACTTTTTAGTGAAACCCAATAGATAGCTTTCTTTTTCTTTGTTTACTCAAATATTGAATGCTTATGTCTTATAAATTTAGTAGGAAAGTATTCTAATGACTTGCTTATGACACCCCATAGAATATATTATGTTTAGTAACTTGGACACTGTAGCTTATTCACTTAAATCTCTGATAAATTGTGTGTCTGGTAAGCACTGTCTGGTTAGCACAGTTAGTAAGGTGTTTGGTTTGCACTATCAAATTAAGACTGTCATTGGTTCGAATCCCATGTTATCATCTTTTTATTTTACTAGTGTGATTTGTGGCTCTATAATATGAATGCCTATGTCTTTTAACAACAATAGTCAAGTCTTCCAATGGACTTTTTAGTGAAACCCAATAGATAGCTTTATTTTATCTTTGTTTACTCAAATATTGAATGCTTATGTCTTATAAATTTAGTAGGAAAGTATTCTGACTTGCTTATGACACCCCATAGAATATATTATGTTTAGTACCTTGGACACTGTAGCTTATTCACTTAAATCTATGATAAATTATGTGTCTAGTATGCACAGTCTGGTTAGCACAGTTAGTAAGGTGTTGGGTTTGCACTATCAAATTAAGACTGTCATTGGTTCGAATCCCATGTTATCATGTTTTTATTTTACTAGTGTGGTTTGTGGCTCTACAATATGAATGCCTATGTCTTTTAACAACAATAGTCAAGTCTTCCAGTGGACTTTTTAGTGAAACCCAATAAATAGCTTTATTTTCTCTTTGTTTACTCAAATATTGAATGCATATGTCATATAAATTTAGTAGGAACGTATTCTAATGACTTGCTTATGACACCCCATTGAATATAGTATGTTTAGTACCTGAGACTGGTATGCACAGACTGGTCAGCACAGTTGGTAAGGTGTTGGGTTTGCACTATTAAATTAATACTGTCATTGGTTCGAGTCCCATGTTGTCATGTTTTTATTTTAATAGTGTGGTTTGTGGCTCTATAATAGGAATGCCTATGCCTTTTAACAACATTAGTAGAGTCTTCCAATGGTTTTTTTTTGTGAAACCCAATAGATAGCTTTATTTTCTATTTGTTTACTCAAATATTGAATGCATATGTCTTATAACTTTAGTAGGAAAGTATTCTAATGACTTTATTATGACACCCCATAGAATATATCATGTTTAGTACCTTGTACATTGTAGCTTATTTACTTAAATCTCTGATAAATTGTGTGACCGGTATGCACAGACTGGTTAGCACAGTTGGTAAGGTGTTGGGTTTGCACTATCAAATTACGACTGCTGTTGGTTTGAATCCCATATAAGCATGATTTTATTTTACTAGTGTGGTTTGTGGCTCTATACAATGTAATGCATATGTATTTTAACAACAATAATCAAATCTTCCAATGGACTTTTTAGTGAAACCCAATAGATAGCTTTATTTTTTCATTGTTTACTCAAATATTGAATGCTTATGTCTTATAAATTTAGTAGGAAAGTATTCTAATGACTTGCTTATGACACCCCATAGAATATATCATGTTTAGTACCTTGGACACTGTAGCTTATCCACTTAAATCTCTGATAAATTGTGTGTCTGGTATGCACAGTCTGGTTAGCACAGTTAGTAAGGTGTTGGGTTTGCACTATCAAATTAAGACTGTTGTTGGTTCGAATCCCATGTTATCATGTTTCTATTTTACTAGTGTGGTTTGTGGCTCTATAATATGAATGCCTATGTCTTTTAACAACAATAGTCAAGTCTTCCAATGGACTTTTTAGTGAAACCCAATAGATAGCTTTATTTTATCTTTGTTTTCTCAAATATTGAATGCTTATGTCTTATAAATTTAGTAGGAAAGTATTCTGACTTGCTTATGACACCCCATAGAATATATCATGTTTAGTACCTTGGACACTGTAGCTTATCCTCTTAAATCTCTGATAAATTGTGTATGTGGTATGCACAGTCTGGTTAGCACAGTTAGTAAGGTGTTGGGTTTGCACTATCAAATTAAGACTGTTGTTGGTTCGAATCCCATGTTATCATGTTTCTATTTTACTAGTGTGGTTTGTGGTTCTATAATATGAACGCCTATGTCTTTTAACAACAATAGTCAAGTCTTCCAATGGACTTTTTAGTGAAACCCAATAGATAGCTTTATTTTTTCTTTGTTTTCTCAAATATTGAATGCTTATGTCTTATAAATTTAGTAGGAAAGTATTCTGACTTGCTTATGACACCCCATAGAATATATTCTGTTTAGTACCTTGGACACTGTAGCTTATTCACTTAAATCTCTGATAAATTGTGTGTCTGTTATGCACAGTCTGGTTAGTACAGTTAGTAAGGTGTTGGATTTGCACTATCAAATTAAGACTGTCATTGGTTCAAATCCCATGTTATCTTGTTTTTATTTTACTAGTGTGGTTTTTGGCTCTATAATATGAATGCCTATGTCTTTTAACAACAATAGTCAAGTCTTCCAATGGACTTTTTAGTGAAACCCAATAGATAGCTTTATTTTCTCTTTGTTTACTCAAATATTGAATGCATATGTCATATAAATTTAGTAGGAAAGTATTCTAATGACTTGCTTATGACACCCCATGGAATATAGTATGTTTAGTACCTTGGACTGGTATGCACAGACTGGTTAGCACAGTTGGTAAGGTGTTGGGTTTGCACTATTAAATTAAGACTGTCATTGGTTCGAGTGTCATGTTTTTATTTTACTAGTGTGGTTTGTGGCTTTATAATAGGAATGCCTATGTCTTTTAACAACATTAGTAGAGTCTTCCAATGGTTTTTTTAGTGAAACCCAATAGATAGCTTTATTTTCTCTTTGTTTACTCAAATATTGAATGCATATGTCTTATAACTTTAGTAGGAAAGTATTCTAATGACTTGTTTATGACACCCCATAGAATATATTATGTTTAGTACCTTGGACATTGTAGCTTATTTACTTAAATCTCTGATAAATTGTGTGACTGGTATGCACAGACTGGTTAGCACAGTTGGTAAAGTGTTGGGTTTGCACTATCAAATTACAACTGTCATTGGTTTGAATCCCATGTAAGCATGTTTTTATTTTACTAGTGTGGTTTGTGGCTCTATACAATGTAATGCATATGTATTTTAACAACAATAATCACATCTTCCAATGGACTTTTTAGTGAAACCCAATAGATAGCTTTCTTTTTCTTTGTTTACTCAAATATTGAATGCTTATGTCTTATAAATTTAGTAGGAAAGTATTCTAATGACTTGCTTATGACACCCCATAGAATATATTATGTTTAGTAACTTGGACACTGTAGCTTATTCACTTAAATCTCTGATAAATTGTGTGTCTGGTAAGCACTGTCTGGTTAGCACAGTTAGTAAGGTGTTTGGTTTGCACTATCAAATTAAGACTGTCATTGGTTCGAATCCCATGTTATCATCTTTTTATTTTACTAGTGTGATTTGTGGCTCTATAATATGAATGCCTATGTCTTTTAACAACAATAGTCAAGTCTTCCAATGGACTTTTTAGTGAAACCCAATAGATAGCTTTATTTTATCTTTGTTTACTCAAATATTGAATGCTTATGTCTTATAAATTTAGTAGGAAAGTATTCTGACTTGCTTATGACACCCCATAGAATATATTATGTTTAGTACCTTGGACACTGTAGCTTATTCACTTAAATCTATGATAAATTATGTATCTAGTATGCACAGTCTGGTTAGCACAGTTAGTAAGGTGTTGGGTTTGCACTATCAAATTAAGACTGTCATTGGTTCGAATCCCATGTTATCATGTTTTTATTTTACTAGTGTGGTTTGTGGCTCTACAATATGAATGCCTATGTCTTTTAACAACAATAGTCAAGTCTTCCAGTGGACTTTTTAGTGAAACCCAATAAATAGCTTTATTTTCTCTTTGTTTACTCAAATATTGAATGCATATGTCATATAAATTTAGTAGGAACGTATTCTAATGACTTGCTTATGACACCCCATGGAATATAGTATGTTTAGTACCTGAGACTGGTATGCACAGACTGGTCAGCACAGTTGGTAAGGTGTTGGGTTTGCACTATTAAATTAATACTGTCATTGGTTCGAGTCCCATGTTGTCATGTTTTTATTTTAATAGTGTGGTTTGTGGCTCTATAATAGGAATGCCTATGCCTTTTAACAACATTAGTAGAGTCTTCCAATGGTTTTTTTTTGTGAAACCCAATAGATAGCTTTATTTTCTATTTGTTTACTCAAATATTGAATGCATATGTCTTATAACTTTAGTAGGAAAGTATTCTAATGACTTTATTATGACACCCCATAGAATATATCATGTTTAGTACCTTGTACATTGTAGCTTATTTACTTAAATCTCTGATAAATTGTGTGACCGGTATGCACAGACTGGTTAGCACAGTTGGTAAGGTGTTGGGTTTGCACTATCAAATTACGACTGCTGTTGGTTTGAATCCCATATAAGCATGATTTTATTTTACTAGTGTGGTTTGTGGCTCTATACAATGTAATGCATATGTATTTTAACAACAATAATCAAATCTTCCAATGGACTTTTTAGTGAAACCCAATAGATAGCTTTATTTTTTCATTGTTTACTCAAATATTGAATGCTTATGTCTTATAAATTTAGTAGGAAAGTATTCTAATGACTTGCTTATGACACCCCATAGAATATATCATGTTTAGTACCTTGGACACTGTAGCTTATCCACTTAAATCTCTGATAAATTGTGTGTCTGGTATGCACAGTCTGGTTAGCACAGTTAGTAAGGTGTTGGGTTTGCACTATCAAATTAAGACTGTTGTTGGTTCGAATCCCATGTTATCATGTTTCTATTTTACTAGTGTGGTTTGTGGCTCTATAATATGAATGCCTATGTCTTTTAACAACAATAGTCAAGTCTTCCAATGGACTTTTTAGTGAAACCCAATAGATAGCTTTATTTTATCTTTGTTTTCTCAAATATTGAATGCTTATGTCTTATAAATTTAGTAGGAAAGTATTCTGACTTGCTTATGACACCCCATAGAATATATCATGTTTAGTACCTTGGACACTGTAGCTTATCCTCTTAAATCTCTGATAAATTGTGTATGTGGTATGCACAGTCTGGTTAGCACAGTTAGTAAGGTGTTGGGTTTGCACTATCAAATTAAGACTGTTGTTGGTTCGAATCCCATGTTATCATGTTTCTATTTTACTAGTGTGGTTTGTGGTTCTATAATATGAACGCCTATGTCTTTTAACAACAATAGTCAAGTCTTCCAATGGACTTTTTAGTGAAACCCAATAGATAGCTTTATTTTTTCTTTGTTTTCTCAAATATTGAATGCTTATGTCTTATAAATTTAGTAGGAAAGTATTCTGACTTGCTTATGACACCCCATAGAATATATTCTGTTTAGTACCTTGGACACTGTAGCTTATTCACTTAAATCTCTGATAAATTGTGTGTCTGTTATGCACAGTCTGGTTAGTACAGTTAGTAAGGTGTTGGGTTTGCACTATCAAATAAAGACTGTCATTGGTTCAAATCCCATGTTATCTTGTTTTTATTTTACTAGTGTGGTTTTTGGCTCTATAATATGAATGCCTATGTCTTTTAACAACAATAGTCAAGTCTTCCAATGGACTTTTTAGTGAAACCCAATAGATAGCTTTATTTTCTCTTTGTTTACTCAAATATTGAATGCATATGTCATATAAATTTAGTAGGAAAGTATTCTAATGACTTGCTTATGACACCCCATGGAATATAGTATGTTTAGTACCTTGGACTGGTGTGCACAGACTGGTTAGCACAGTTGGTAAGGTGTTGGGTTTGCACTATTAAATTAAGACTGTCATTGGTTCGAGTCTCATGTTGTCATGTTTTTATTTTACTAGTGTGGTTTGTGGCTCTATAATAGGAATGCCTATGTCTTTTAACAACATTAGTAGAGTCTTCCAATGGTTTTTTTAGTGAAACCCAATAGATAGCTTTATTTTCTCTTTGTTTACTCAAATATTGAATGCATATGTCTTATAACTTTAGTAGGAAAGTATTCTAATGACTTGTTTATGACACCCCATAGAATATATTATGTTTAGTACCTTGGACATTGTAGCTTATTTACTTAAATCTCTGATAAATTGTGTGACTGGTATGCACAGACTGGTTAGCACAGTTGGTAAAGTGTTGGGTTTGCACTATCAAATTACAACTGTCATTGGTTTGAATCACATGTAAGCATGTTTTTATTTTACTAGTGTGGTTTGTGGCTCTATACCATGGGTCTTCAACCTGCGACCCTCCAGCTGCTGTGGAACTACATATCCCAGCATGCCCTGCCTCAGTTTTAGCATACCTTAATAGCAAAACTGTGGCAGGGCATGCTGGGATGTGTAGTTTCACAGCAGCTGGAGGGCCACAGGATGAAGACCCATGCTCTATACAATGTAATGCATATGTATTTTAACAACAATAATCACATCTTCCAATGGACTTTTTAGTGAAACCCAATAGATAGCTTTATTTTTTCTTTGTTTACTCAAATATTGAATGCTTATGTCTTATAAATTTAGTAGGAAAGTATTCTAATGACTTGCTTATGACACCCCATAGAATATATTATGTTTAGTAACTTGGACACTGTAGCTTATTCACTTAAATCTCTGATAAATTGTGTGTCTGGTAAGCACTGTCTGGTTAGCACAGTTAGTAAGGTGTTTGGTTTGCACTATCAAATTAAGACTGTCATTGGTTCGAATCCCATGTTATCATGTTTTTATTTTACTAGTGTGGTTTGTGGCTCTACAATATGAATGCCTATGTCTTTTAACAACAATAGTCAAGTCTTCCAATGGACTTTTTAGTGAAACCCAATAGATAGCTTTATTTTATCTTTGTTTACTCAAATATTGAATGCTTATGTCTTATAAATTTAGTAGGAAAGTATTCTGACTTGCTTATGACACCCCATAGAATATATTATGTTTAGTACCTTGGACACTGTAGCTTATTCACTTAAATCTATGATACATTATGTGTCTAGTATGCACAGTCTGGTTAGCACAGTTAGTAAGGTGTTGGGTTGCACTATCAAATTAAGGCTGTCATTGGTTCGAATCCCATGTTATCATGTTTTTATTTTACTAGTGTGGTTTGTGGCTCTACAATATGAATGCCTATGTCTTTTAACAACAATAGTCAAGTCTTCCAATGGACTTTTTAGTGAAACCCAATAAATAGCTTTATTTTCTCTTTGTTTACTCAAATATTGAATGCATATGTCATATAAATTTAGTAGGAACGTATTCTAATGACTTGCTTATGACACCCCATGGAATATAGTATGTTTAGTACCTGAGACTGGTATGCACAGACTGGTCAGCACAGTTGGTAAGGTGTTGGGTTTGCACTATTAAATTAATACTGTCATTGGTTCGAGTCCCATGTTGTCATGTTTTTATTTTAATAGTGTGGTTTGTGGCTCTATAATAGGAATGCCTATGCCTTTTAACAACATTAGTAGAGTCTTCCAATGGTTTTTTTGTGTGAAACCCAATAGATAGCTTTATTTTCTATTTGTGTACTCAAATATTGAATGCATATGTCTTATAACTTTAGTAGGAAAGTATTCTAATGACTTTTTTATGACACCCCATAGAATATATCATGTTTAGTACCTTGGACATTGTAGCTTATTTACTTAAATCTCTGATAAATTGTGAGACTGGTATGCACAGACTGGTTAGCACAGTTAGTAAGGTGTTGGGTTTGCACTATCAAATTACGACTGCTGTTGGTTTGAATCCCATATAAGCATGATTTTATTTTACTAGTGTGGTTTGTGGCTCTATACAATGTAATGCATATGTATTTTAACAACAATAATCAAATCTTCCAATGGACTTTTTAGTGAAACCCAATAGATAGCTTTATTTTATCTTTGTTTTCTCAAATATTGAATGCTTATGTCTTATAAATTTAGTAGGAAAGTATTCTGACTTGCTTAAGACACCCCATAGAATATATTATGTTTAGTACCTTGGACACTGTAGCTTATTCACTTAAATCTCTGATAAATTGTGTGTTTGTTATGCACAGTTTGGTTAGCACAGTTAGTAAGGTGTTGGGTTTGCACTATCAAATTAAGACTGTCATTGGTTCAAAATCCATGTTATCTTGTTTTTATTTTACTAGTGTGGTTTTTGGCTCTATAATATGAATGCCTATGTCTTTTAACAACAATAGTCAAGTCTTCCAATGGACTTTTTAGTGAAACCCAATAGATAGCTTTATTTTATCTTTGTTTACTCAAATATTGAATGCTTATGTCTTATAAATTTAGTAGGAAATTATTCTGACTTGCTTATGACACCCCATAGAATATATTATGTTTAGTACCTTGGACACTGTAGCTTATTCACTTAAATCTATGATAAATTATGTATCTAGTATGCACAGTCTGGTTAGCACAGTTAGTAAGGTGTTGGGTTTGCACTATCAAATTAAGACTGTCATTGGTTCGAATCCCATGTTATCATGTTTTTATTTTACTAGTGTGGTTTGTGGCTCTACAATATGAATGCCTATGTCTTTTAACAACAATAGTCAAGTCTTCCAGTGGACTTTTTAGTGAAACCCAATAAATAGCTTTATTTTCTCTTTGTTTACTCAAATATTGAATGCATATGTCATATAAATTTAGTAGGAACGTATTCTAATGACTTGCTTATGACACCCCATGGAATATAGTATGTTTAGTACCTGAGACTGGTATGCACAGACTGGTCAGCACAGTTGGTAAGGTGTTGGGTTTGCACTATTAAATTAATACTGTCATTGGTTCGAGTCCCATGTTGTCATGTTTTTATTTTAATAGTGTGGTTTGTGGCTCTATAATAGGAATGCCTATGCCTTTTAACAACATTAGTAGAGTCTTCCAATGGTTTTTTTTTGTGAAACCCAATAGATAGCTTTATTTTCTATTTGTTTACTCAAATATTGAATGCATATGTCTTATAACTTTAGTAGGAAAGTATTCTAATGACTTTATTATGACACCCCATAGAATATATCATGTTTAGTACCTTGTACATTGTAGCTTATTTACTTAAATCTCTGATAAATTGTGTGACCGGTATGCACAGACTGGTTAGCACAGTTGGTAAGGTGTTGGGTTTGCACTATCAAATTACGACTGCTGTTGGTTTGAATCCCATATAAGCATGATTTTATTTTACTAGTGTGGTTTGTGGCTCTATACAATGTAATGCATATGTATTTTAACAACAATAATCAAATCTTCCAATGGACTTTTTAGTGAAACCCAATAGATAGCTTTATTTTTTCATTGTTTACTCAAATATTGAATGCTTATGTCTTATAAATTTAGTAGGAAAGTATTCTAATGACTTGCTTATGACACCCCATAGAATATATCATGTTTAGTACCTTGGACACTGTAGCTTATCCACTTAAATCTCTGATAAATTGTGTGTCTGGTATGCACAGTCTGGTTAGCACAGTTAGTAAGGTGTTGGGTTTGCACTATCAAATTAAGACTGTTGTTGGTTCGAATCCCATGTTATCATGTTTCTATTTTACTAGTGTGGTTTGTGGCTCTATAATATGAATGCCTATGTCTTTTAACAACAATAGTCAAGTCTTCCAATGGACTTTTTAGTGAAACCCAATAGATAGCTTTATTTTATCTTTGTTTTCTCAAATATTGAATGCTTATGTCTTATAAATTTAGTAGGAAAGTATTCTGACTTGCTTATGACACCCCATAGAATATATCATGTTTAGTACCTTGGACACTGTAGCTTATCCTCTTAAATCTCTGATAAATTGTGTATGTGGTATGCACAGTCTGGTTAGCACAGTTAGTAAGGTGTTGGGTTTGCACTATCAAATTAAGACTGTTGTTGGTTCGAATCCCATGTTATCATGTTTCTATTTTACTAGTGTGGTTTGTGGTTCTATAATATGAACGCCTATGTCTTTTAACAACAATAGTCAAGTCTTCCAATGGACTTTTTAGTGAAACCCAATAGATAGCTTTATTTTTTCTTTGTTTTCTCAAATATTGAATGCTTATGTCTTATAAATTTAGTAGGAAAGTATTCTGACTTGCTTATGACACCCCATAGAATATATTCTGTTTAGTACCTTGGACACTGTAGCTTATTCACTTAAATCTCTGATAAATTGTGTGTCTGTTATGCACAGTCTGGTTAGTACAGTTAGTAAGGTGTTGGGTTTGCACTATCAAATAAAGACTGTCATTGGTTCAAATCCCATGTTATCTTGTTTTTATTTTACTAGTGTGGTTTTTGGCTCTATAATATGAATGCCTATGTCTTTTAACAACAATAGTCAAGTCTTCCAATGGACTTTTTAGTGAAACCCAATAGATAGCTTTATTTTCTCTTTGTTTACTCAAATATTGAATGCATATGTCATATAAATTTAGTAGGAAAGTATTCTAATGACTTGCTTATGACACCCCATGGAATATAGTATGTTTAGTACCTTGGACTGGTGTGCACAGACTGGTTAGCACAGTTGGTAAGGTGTTGGGTTTGCACTATTAAATTAAGACTGTCATTGGTTCGAGTCTCATGTTGTCATGTTTTTATTTTACTAGTGTGGTTTGTGGCTCTATAATAGGAATGCCTATGTCTTTTAACAACATTAGTAGAGTCTTCCAATGGTTTTTTTAGTGAAACCCAATAGATAGCTTTATTTTCTCTTTGTTTACTCAAATATTGAATGCATATGTCTTATAACTTTAGTAGGAAAGTATTCTAATGACTTGTTTATGACACCCCATAGAATATATTATGTTTAGTACCTTGGACATTGTAGCTTATTTACTTAAATCTCTGATAAATTGTGTGACTGGTATGCACAGACTGGTTAGCACAGTTGGTAAAGTGTTGGGTTTGCACTATCAAATTACAACTGTCATTGGTTTGAATCACATGTAAGCATGTTTTTATTTTACTAGTGTGGTTTGTGGCTCTATACCATGGGTCTTCAACCTGCGACCCTCCAGCTGCTGTGGAACTACATATCCCAGCATGCCCTGCCTCAGTTTTAGCATACCTTAATAGCAAAACTGTGGCAGGGCATGCTGGGATGTGTAGTTTCACAGCAGCTGGAGGGCCACAGGATGAAGACCCATGCTCTATACAATGTAATGCATATGTATTTTAACAACAATAATCACATCTTCCAATGGACTTTTTAGTGAAACCCAATAGATAGCTTTATTTTATCTTTGTTTACTCAAATATTGAATGCTTATGTCTTATAAATTTAGTAGGAAAGTATTCTGACTTGCTTATGACACCCCATAGAATATATTATGTTTAGTACCTTGGACACTGTAGCTTATTCACTTAAATCTATGATACATTATGTGTCTAGTATGCACAGTCTGGTTAGCACAGTTAGTAAGGTGTTGGGTTGCACTATCAAATTAAGGCTGTCATTGGTTCGAATCCCATGTTATCATGTTTTTATTTTACTAGTGTGGTTTGTGGCTCTACAATATGAATGCCTATGTCTTTTAACAACAATAGTCAAGTCTTCCAATGGACTTTTTAGTGAAACCCAATAAATAGCTTTATTTTCTCTTTGTTTACTCAAATATTGAATGCATATGTCATATAAATTTAGTAGGAACGTATTCTAATGACTTGCTTATGACACCCCATGGAATATAGTATGTTTAGTACCTGAGACTGGTATGCACAGACTGGTCAGCACAGTTGGTAAGGTGTTGGGTTTGCACTATTAAATTAATACTGTCATTGGTTCGAGTCCCATGTTGTCATGTTTTTATTTTAATAGTGTGGTTTGTGGCTCTATAATAGGAATGCCTATGCCTTTTAACAACATTAGTAGAGTCTTCCAATGGTTTTTTTGTGTGAAACCCAATAGATAGCTTTATTTTCTATTTGTGTACTCAAATATTGAATGCATATGTCTTATAACTTTAGTAGGAAAGTATTCTAATGACTTTTTTATGACACCCCATAGAATATATCATGTTTAGTACCTTGGACATTGTAGCTTATTTACTTAAATCTCTGATAAATTGTGAGACTGGTATGCACAGACTGGTTAGCACAGTTAGTAAGGTGTTGGGTTTGCACTATCAAATTACGACTGCTGTTGGT
Organism: Pseudophryne corroboree; assembly: GCF_028390025.1. NCBI lineage: Eukaryota > Metazoa > Chordata > Amphibia > Anura > Myobatrachidae > Pseudophryne > Pseudophryne corroboree. The sequence continues at coordinate 130,720,494 of NC_086446.1, forward strand.
TTGAATCCCATATAAGCATGATTTTATTTTACTAGTGTGGTTTGTGGCTCTATACAATGTAATGCATATGTATTTTAACAACAATAATCAAATCTTCCAATGGACTTTTTAGTGAAACCCAATAGATAGCTTTATTTTATCTTTGTTTTCTCAAATATTGAATGCTTATGTCTTATAAATTTAGTAGGAAAGTATTCTGACTTGCTTAAGACACCCCATAGAATATATTATGTTTAGTACCTTGGACACTGTAGCTTATTCACTTAAATCTCTGATAAATTGTGTGTTTGTTATGCACAGTTTGGTTAGCACAGTTAGTAAGGTGTTGGGTTTGCACTATCAAATTAAGACTGTCATTGGTTCAAAATCCATGTTATCTTGTTTTTATTTTACTAGTGTGGTTTTTGGCTCTATAATATGAATGCCTATGTCTTTTAACAACAATAGTCAAGTCTTCCAATGGACTTTTTAGTGAAACCCAATAGATAGCTTTATTTTCTCTTTGTTTACTCAAATATTGAATGCATATGTCTTATAACTTTAGTAGGAAAGTATTCTAATGACTTTTTTATGACACCCCATAGAATATATCATGTTTAGTACCTTGGACATTGTAGCTTATTTACTTAAATCTCTGATAAATTGTGTGACTGGTATGCACAGACTGGTTAGCACAGTTGGTAAGGTGTTGTGTTTGCACTATCAAATTACTACTGTCGTTGGTTTGAATCCCATATAAGCATGATTTTATTTTACTAGTGTGGTTTGTGGCTCTATACAATGTAATGCATATGTATTTTAACAACAATAATCAAATCTTCCAATGGACTTTTTAGTGAAACCCAATAGATAGCTTTATTTTCTCTTTGTTTACTCAAATATTGAATGCTTATGTCTTATAAATTTAGTAGGAAAGTATTCTAATGACTTGCTTATGACACCCCATAGAATATATTATGTTTAGTACCTTGGACACTGTAGTTTATTCACTTAAATCTCTGATAAATTGTGTGTCTGGTATGCACAGTCTGGTTAGCACAGTTAGTAAGGTTTTGGGTTTGCACTATCAAATTAAGACTGTCGTTGGTTCGAATCCCATGTTATCATGTTTCTATTTTACTAGTGTGGTTTGTGGCTCTATAATATGAATGCCTATGTCTTTTAACAACAATAGTCAAGTCTTCCAATGGACTTTTTAGTGAAACCCAATAGATAGCTTTATTTTATCTTTGTTTTCTCAAATATTGAATGCTTATGTCTTATAAATTTAGTAGGAAAGTATTCTGACTTGCTTATGACACCCCATAGAATATATCATGTTTAGTACCTTGGACACTGTAGCTTATCCACTTAAATCTCTGATAAATTGTGTATCTGGTATGCACAGTCTGGTTAGCACAGTTAGTAAGGTGTTGGGTTTGCACTATCAAATTAAGACTGTTGTTGGTTCGAATCCCATGTTATCATGTTTCTATTTTACTAGTGTGGTTTGTGGCTCTATAATATGAATGCCTATGTCTTTTAACAACAATAGTCAAGTCTTCCAATGGACTTTTTAGTGAAACCCAATAGATAGCTTTATTTTTTCTTTGTTTTCTCAAATATTGAATGCTTATGTCTTATAAATTTAGTAGGAAAGTATTCTGACTTGCTTATGACACCCCATAGAATATATTCTGTTTAGTACCTTGGACACTGTAGCTTATTCACTTAAATCTCTGATAAATTGTGTGTCTGTTATGCACAGTCTGGTTAGTACAGTTAGTAAGGTGTTGGGTTTGCACTATCAAATTAAGACTGTCATTGGTTCAAATCCCATGTTATCTTGTTTTTATTTTACTAGTGTGGTTTTTGGCTCTATAATATGAATGCCTATGTCTTTTAACAACAATAGTCAAGTCTTCCAATGGACTTTTTAGTGAAACCCAATAGATAGCTTTATTTTCTCTGTGTTTACTCAAATATTGAATGCATATGTCATATAAATTTAGTAGGAAAGTATTCTAATGACTTGCTTATGACACCCCATGAAATATAGTATGTTTAGTACCTTGGACTGGTATGCACAGACTGGTTAGCACAGTTGGTAAGGTGTTGGGTTTGCACTATTAAATTAAGACTGTCATTGGTTCAAGTCTCATGTTGTCATGTTTTTATTTTACTAGTGTGGTTTGTGGCTCTATAATAGGAATGCCTATGTCTTTTAACAACAATAGTCAAGTCTTCCAATGGACTTTTTAGTGAAACCCAATAGATAGATTTATTTTCTCTTTGTTTACTCAAATATTGAATGCATATGTCATATAAATTTAGTAGGAAAGTATTCTAATGACTTGCTTATGACACCCCATGAAATATAGTATGTTTAGTACCTGGGACTGGTATGCACAGACTGGTTAGCACAGTTGGTAAGGTGTTGGGTTTGCACTATTAAATTAAGACTGTCATTGGTTCGAGTGTCATGTTTTTATTTTACTAGTGTGGTTTGTGGCTCTATAATAGGAATGCCTATGTCTTTTAACAACATTAGTAGAGTCTTCCAATGTTTTTTTTAGTGAAACCCAATAGATAGCTTTATTTTCTCTTTGTTTACTCAAATATTGAATGCATATGTCTTATAACTTTAGTAGGAAAGTATTCTAATGACTTGTTTATGACACCCCATAGAATAAATTATGTTTAGTACCTTGGACATTGTAGCTTATTTACTTAAATCTCTGATAAATTGTGTGACTGGTATGCACAGACTGGTTAGCACAGTTGGTAAAGTGTTGGGTTTGCACTATCAAATTAAGACTGTCATTGGTTCGAATCCCATGTTATCATGTTTTTATTTTACTAGTGTGGTTTGTGGCTCTATAATATGAATGCCTATGTCTTTTAACAACAATAGTCAAGTCTTCCAATGGACTTTTTAGTGAAACCCAATAGATAGCTTCATTTTCTCTTTGTTTACTTAAATATTGAATGCATATGTCATATAAATTTAGTAGGAAAGTATTCTAATGACTTGCTTATGACACCCCATGAAATATAGTATGTTTAGTACCTTTGACTGGTATGCACAGACTGGTTAGCACAGTTGGTAAGGTGTTGGGTTTGCACTATTAAATTAAGACTGTCATTGGTTTGAGTGTCATGTTTTTATTTTTGTGGCTCTATATAATGTAATGCATATGTATTTTAACAACAATAATCAAATCTTCCAATGAACTTTTTAGTAAAACCCAATAGATAGCTTTATTTTCTCTTTGTTTACTCAAATATTGAATGCATATGTCTTATAACTTTAGTAGGAAAGTATTCTAATGACTTGTTTATGACACCCCATAGAATATATTATGTTTAGTACCTTGGACACTGTAGCTTATTCACCTAAATCTCTGATAAATTGTGTGTCTGGTATGCACTGTCTGTTTAGCACAGTTAGTAAGGTGTTTGGTTTGCACTATCAAATTAAGACTGTCATTGGTTTGAATCCCATGTTATCATGTTTTTATTTTACTAGTGTGGTTTGTGGCTCTATAATATGAATGCCTATGTCTTTTAACAACAATAGTCAAGTCTTCCAATGGACTTTTTAGTGAAACCCAATAGATAGCTTTATTTTCTCTTTGTTTACTCAAATATTGAATGCTTATGTCTTATAAATTTAGTAGGAAAGTATTCTAATGACTTGCTTATGACACCCCATAGAAAATATCATGTTTAGTACCTTGGACACTGTAGCTTATTCACTTAAATCTCTGATAAATTGTGTGTCTTGTATGCACAGTCTGGTTGGGTGGTCTTCTGTTTGCCGGCGGTCGGGCTCCCGGCGCTCAGTATACCGGCGCCGGGAGCCCGACAGCCGGCATACCGACAATTATTTTCCCTCGTGGGGGTCCACGACCCCCATAGAGGGAGAATAAAATAGTGTGGCGCGCGTAGCGCGCCACCGTGCCCGTAGCGTGGCGAGCGCAGCGAGCCCGCAAGGGGCTCATTTGCGCTCGCCAAGCTGTCGGTAAGCCGGCGGTCGGGCTCCCGGCGCCGGGATGCTGGTCGCCGGGAGCCCGACCGCCGGCCAGCCGTAGTGAACCCGTCTGGTTAGCACAGTTAGTAAGGTGTTGGGTTTGCACTATCAAATTAAGACTGTCATTGGTTCGAATCCCATGTTATCATCTTTTTATTTTACTAGTGTGATTTGTGGCTCTATAATATGAATGCCTATGTCTTTTAACAACAATAGTCAAGTCTTCCAATGGACTTTTTAGTGAAACCCAATAGATAGCTTTATTTTCTCTTTGTTTACTCAAATATTGAATGCTTATGTCTTATAAATTTAGTAGGAAAGTATTCTAATGACTTGCTTATGATACCCCATAGAATATATTATGTTTAGTACCTTGGACACTGTAGCTTATTCACTTAAATCTCTGATAAATGGTGTGCCTGGTATGCACAGTCTGGTTAGCACGGTTAGTAAGGTGTTTATTTTGCACTATCAAATTAAGACTGTCATTGGTTCGAATCCCATGTTATCAACTTTTTATTTTACTAGTGTGGTTTGTGGCTCTATAATATGAATGCCTATGTCTTTTAACAACAATAGTCAAGTCTTCCAATGGACTTTTTAGTGAAACCCAATAGATAGCTTTATTTTCTCTTTGTTTACTCAAATATTTAATGCTTATGTCTTGTAAATTTAGTAGGAAAGTATTCTAATGACTTGCTTATGACACCCCATAGAATATATTATGTTTAGTACCTTGGACACTGTAGCTTATTCACTTAAATCTCTGATAAATTGTGTGTCTGGTATGCACAGTCTGGTTAGCACAGTTAGTAAGGTGTTGGGTTTGCACTATCAAATTAAGACTGTCGTTGGTTTGAAACCCATGTTATCATGTTTCTATTTTACTAGTGTGGTTTGTGGCTCTATAATATGAATGCCTATGTCTTTTAACAACAATAGTCAAGTCTTCCAATGGACTTTTTAGTGAAACCCAATAGATAGCTTTATTTTATCTTTGTTTACTCAAATATTGAATGCTTATGTCTTATAAATTTAGTAGGAAATTATTCTGACTTGCTTATGACACCCCATAGAATATATTATGTTTAGTACCTTGGACACTGTAGCTTATTCACTTAAATCTCTGATAAATTGTGTGTCTGTTATGCACAGTCTGGTTAGCACAGTTAGTAAGGTGTTGGGTTTGCACTATCAAATTAAGACTGTCATTGGTTCAAATCCCATGTCATCTTGTTTTTATTTTACTAGTGTGGTTTTTGGCTCTATAATATGAATGCCTATGTCTTTTAACAACAATAGTCAAGTCTTCCAATGGACTTTTTAGTGAAACCCAATAGATAGCTTTATTTTCTCTTTGTTTACTCAAATATTGAATGCATATGTCATATAAATTTAGTAGGAAAGTATTCTAATGACTTGCTTATGACACCCCATGGAATATAGTATGTTTAGTACCTTGGAGTGGTTTGCACAGACTGGTTAGCACAGTTGGTAAGGTGTTGGGTTTGCACTATTAAATTAAGACTGTCATTGGCTCGAGTCTCATGTTGTCATGTTTTTATTTTACTAGTGTGGTTTGTGGCTCTATAATAGGAATGCCTATGTCTTTTAACAACATTAGTAGAGTCTTCCAATGGTTTTTTTAGTGAAACCAAATAGATAGCTTTATTTTCTTTGTTTACTCAAATATTGAATGCATATGTCTTATAACTTTAGTAGGAAAGTATTCTAATGACTTGTTTATGACACCCCATAGAATATATTATGTTTAGTACCTTGGACATTGTAGCTTATTTACTTAAATCTCTGATAAATTGTGTGACTAATATGCACAGACTGGTTAGCACAGTTGGTAAAGTGTTGGGTTTGCACTATCAAATTACGACTGTCATTGGTTTGAATCCCATGTAAGCATGTTTTTATTTTACTAGTGTGGTTTGTGGCTCTATACAATGTAATGCATGTGTATTTTCACAACAATAATCAAATCTTCCAATGAACTTTTTAGTAAAACCCAATAGATAGCTTTATTTTTTCTTTGTTTACTCAAATATTGAATGCTTATGTCTTATAAATGTAGTAGGAAAGTATTCTAATGACTTGCTTATGACACCCCATAGAATATATTATGTTTAGTACCTTGGACACTGTAGCTTATTCACTTAAATCTCTTATAAATTGTGTGTCTGGTATGCACTGTCTGGTTAGCACAGTTAGTAAGGTGTTGGGTTTGCACTATCAAATTAAGACTGTCATTGGTTTGAATCCCATGTTACGTTTTTATTTTACTAGTGTGGTTTGTGGCTCTATAATATGAATGCCTATGTCTTTTAACAACAATAGTCAAGTCTTCCAATGGACTTTTTAGTGAAACCCAATAGATAGCTTTATTTTCTCTTTGTTTACTCAAATATTGAATGCTTATGTCTTATAAATTTAGTAGGAAAGTATTCTAATGACTTGCTTATGACACCCCATAGAATATATCATGTTTAGTACCTTGGACACTGTAGCTTATTCACTTAAATATCTGATAAATTGTGTGTCTGCTATGCACAGTCTGGTTAGCACAGTTAGTAAGGTGTTGGGTTTGCACTATCAAATTAAGACTGTCATTGGTTCAAATCCCATGTTATCATCTTTTTATTTTACTAGTGTGATTTGTGGCTCTATAATATGAATGCCTATGTCTTTTAACAACAATAGTCAAGTCTTCCAATGGACTTTTTAGTGAAACCCAATAGATAGCTTTATTTTCTCTTTGTTTACTCAAATATTGAATGCTTATGTCTTATAAATTTAGTAGGAAAGTATTCTAATGATTGCTTATGATACCCCATAGAATATATTATGTTTAGTACCTTGGACACTGTAGCTTATTCACTTAAATCTCTGATAAATTGTGTGTCTGGTATGCACAGTCTGGTTAGCACGGTTAGTAAGGTGTTTATTTTGCACTATCAAATTAAGACTGTCATTGGTTCGAATCCCATGTTATCAACTTTTTATTTTACTAGTGTGGTTTGTGGCTCTATAATATGAATGCCTATGTCTTTTAACAACAATAGTCAAGTCTTCCAATGGACTTTTTAGTGAAACCCAATAGATAGCTTTATTTTCTCTTTGTTTACTCAAATATTTAATGCTTATGTCTTATAAATTTAGTAGGAAAGTATTCTAATGACTTGCTTATGACACCCCATAGAATATATTATGTTTAGTACCTTGGACACTGTAGCTTATTCACTTAAATCTCTGATAAATTGTGTGTCTGGTATGCACAGTCTGGTTAGCACAGTTAGTAAGGTGTTGGGTTTGCACTATCAAATTAAGACTGTCGTTGGTTTGAATCCCATGTTATCATGTTTCTATTTTACTAGTGTGGTTTGTGGCTCTATAATATGAATGCCTATGTCTTTTAACAACAATAGTCAAGTCTTCCAATGGACTTTTTAGTAAAACCCAAAAGATAGCTTTATTTTATCTTTGTTTACTCAAATATTGAATGCTTATGTCTTATAAATTTAGTAGGAAATTATTCTGACTTGCTTATGACACCCCATATAATATATTATGTTTAGTACCTTGGACACTGTAGCTAATTCACTTAAATCTCTGATAAATTGTGTGTCTGTTATGCACAGTCTGGTTAGCACAGTTAGTAAGGTTAAGACTGTTATTGGTTCAAATCCCATGTTATCTTGTTTTTATTTTACTAGTGTGGTTATTGGCTCTATAATATGAATGCCTATGTCTTTTAGCAACAATAGTCAAGTCTTCCAATGGACTTTTTAGTGAAACCCAATATATAGCTTTATTTTCTCTTTGTTTACTCAAATATTGAATGCATATGTCATATAAATTTAGTAGGAAAGTATTCTAATGACTTGCTTATGACACCCCATGGAATATAGTATGTTTAGTACCTTGGACGGGTATGCACAGACTGGTTAGCACAGTTGGTAAGGTGTTGGGTTTGCACTATTAAATTAAGACTGTCATTGGTTCGAGTGTCATGTTTTTATTTTACTAGTGTGGTTAGTGGCTCTATAATAGGAATGCCTATGTCTTTTAACAACATTAGTAGAGTCTTCCAATGGTTTTTTTAGTGAAACCCAATAGATAGCTTTATTTTCTCTTTGTTTACTCAAATATTGAATGCATATGTCTTATAACTTTAGTAGGAAAGTATTCTAATGACTTGTTTATGACACCCCATAGAATATATTATGTTTAGTACCTTGGACATTGTAGCTTATTTACTTAAATCTCTGATAAATTGTGTGACTGGTATGCACAGACTGGTTAGCACAGTTGGTAAAGTGTTGGGTTTGCACTATCAAATTACGACTGTCATTGGTTTGAATCCCATGTAAGCATGTTTTTATTTTACTAGTGTGGTTTGTGGCTCTATACAATGTAATGCATATGTATTTTAACAACAATAATCAAATCTTCCAATGGACTTTTTAGAGAAACCCAATAGACCCAATATGTTTACTCAAATATTGAATGCTTATGTCTTATAAATTTAGTAGGAAAGTATTCTAATGACTTGCTTATAACATTCCATAGAATATATTATGTTTAGTACCTTGGACACTGTAGCTTATTCACTTAAATCTCTGATAAATTGTGTGTCTTGTATGCACAGTCTGGTTAGCACAGTTAGTAAGGTGTTGGGTTTGCACTATCAAATTAAGACTGTCATTGGTTCGAATCCCATGTTATCATCTTTTTATTTTACTAGTGTGATTTGTGGCTCTATAATATGAATGCCCATGTCTTTTAACAACAATAGTCAAGTCTTCCAATGGACTTTTTAGTGAAACCCAATAGATAGCTTTATTTTCTCTTTGTTTACTGAAATATTGAATGCTTATGTCTTATAAATTTAGTAGGAAAGTATTCTAATGACTTGCTTATGACACCCCATAGAATATATTATGTTTAGTACCTTGGACACTGTAGCTTATTCACTTAAATCTCTGATAAATTGTGTGTCTGGTATGCACAGTCTGGTTAGCACAGTTAGTAAGGTGTTGGGTTTGCACTATCAAATTAAGACTGTCGTTGGTTTGAATCCCATGTTATCATGTTTCTATTTTACTAGTGTGGTTTGTAGCTCTATAATATGAATGCCTATGTCTTTTAACAACAATAGTCAAGTCTTCCAATGGACTTTTTAGTGAAACCCAATAGATAGCTTTATTTTCTCTTTGTTTACTCAAATATTGAATGCATATGTCATATAAATTTAGTAGGAAAGTATTCTAATGACTTGCTTATGACACCCCATGAAATATAGTATGTTTAGTACCTTGGACTGGTATGCACAGACTGGTTAGCACAGTTGGTAAGGTGTTGGGTTTGCACTATTAAATTAAGACTGTCATTGGTTCGAGTCTCATGTTTTTATTTTACTAGTGTGGTTTGTTTCTCTATAATAGGAATGCCTATGTCTTTTAACAACATTAGTAGAGTCTTCCAATGGTTTCTTTAGTGAAACCCAATAGATAGCTTTATTTTCTCTTTGTTTACTCAAATATTGAATGCTTATGTCTTATAAATTTAGTAGGAAAGTATTCTAATGACTTGCTTATGACACCCCATAGAATATATCATGTTTAGTACCTTGGACACTGTAGCTTATTCACTTAAATCTCTGATAAATTGTGTGTCTGCTATGCACAGTCTGGTTAGCACAGTTAGTAAGGTGTTGGGTTTGCACTATCAAATTAAGACTGTCATTGGTTCGAATCCCTTGTTATCATGTTTTTATTTTACTAGTGTGGTTTGTTGCTCTACAATATGAATGCCTATGTCTTTTAACAACAATAGTCAAGTCTTCCAATGGACTTTTTAGTGAAACCCAATAGATAGCTTTATTTTCTCTTTGTTTACTCAAATATTGAATGCTTATGTCTTATAAATTTAGTAGGAAAGTATTCTAATGACTTGCTTATGACACCCCATAGAATATATTATGTTTAGTACCTTGGACACTGTAGCTTATTCACTTAAATCTCTGATAAATTGTGTGTCTTGTATGCACAGTCTGGTTAGCACAGTTAGTAAGGTGTTGGGTTTGCACTATCAAATTAAGACTGTCATTGGTTTGAATCCCATGTAAGCATGTTTTTATTTTACTAGTGTGGTTTGTGGCTCTATACAATGTAATGCATATGTATTTTAACAACAATAATCAAATCTTCCAATGGACTTTTTAGTGAAACCCAATAGATAGCTTTATTTTTTCTTTGTTTACTCAAATATTGAATGCTTATGTCTTATAAATTTAGTAGGAAAGTATTCTAATGATTTGCTTAAGACACCCCATAGAATATATTATGTTTAGTACCTTGGACACTGTAGCTTATTCACTTAAATCTCTGATAAATGGTGTGTCTTGTATGCACAGTCTGGTTAGCACAGTTAGTAAGGTGTTGGGTTTGCACTATCAAATTAAGACTGTCATTGGTTCGAATCCCATGTTATCATCTTTTTATTTTACTAGTGTGATTTGTGGCTCTATAATATGAATGCCCATGTCTTTTAACAACAATAGTCAAGTCTTCCAATGGACTTTTTAGTGAAACTCAATAGATAGCTTTATTTTCTCTTTGTTTACTCAAATATTGAATGCTTATGTCTTATAAATTTAGTAGGAAAGTATTCTAATGACTTGCTTATGACACCCCATAGAATATATTATGTTTAGTACCTTGGACACTGTAGCTTATTCACTTAAATCTCTGATAAATTGTGTGTCTGATATGCACAGTCTGGTTAGCACAGTTAGTAAGGTGTTGGGTTTGCACTATCAAATTAAGACTGTTGTTGGTTCGAATATCATGTTTCTATTTTACTAGTGTGGTTTGTGGCTCTATAATATAAATGCCTATGTCTTTTAACAACAATAGTCAAGTCTTCCAATGGACTTTTTAGTGAAACCCAATAGATAGCTTTATTTTCTCTTTGTTTACTCAAATATTGAATGCTTATGTCTTATAAATTTAGTAGGAAAGTATTCTAATGACTTGCTTATGACACCCAATGAAATATAGTATGTTTAGTACATTGGACTGGTATGCACAGACTGGTTAGCACAGTTGGTAAGTAGAGATGAGCGGGTTCGGTTTCTCTGAATCCGAACCCGCCAGAACGTCATGTTTTTTTTCACGGGTCCGAGCGACTCGGATCTTCCCGCCTTGCTCGGTTAACCCGAGCGCGCCCGAACGTCATCATGACGCTGTCGGATTCTCGCGAGGCTCGGATTCTATCGCGAGACTCGGATTCTATATAAGGAGCCGCGCGTCGCCGCCATTTTCACACGTGCATTGAGATTGATAGGGAGAGGACGTGGCTGGCGTCCTCTCCGTTTAGGATTAGAATAGATTAGAGAGACACTTGATTTACTAATTTTGGGGAGCATTAGGAGTACTCAGTAGTGTACAGTGCAGAGTTTTGCTGATAGTGACCAGTGACCACCACTTTTATTTATAATCCGTTCTCTGCCTGAAAAAAGCGATACACAGCACACAGTGACTCAGTCACATACCATATCTGTGTGCACTGCTCAGGCTCAGGCCAGTGTGCTGCATCATCTATTATCTATATATAATATTATATATATCTGTCTGACTGCTCAGCTCACACAGCTTATAATTGTGGGGGAGACTGGGGAGCACTACTGCAGTGCCAGTTATAGGTTATAGCAGGAGCCAGGAGTACATAATATAATCCGTTCTCTGCCTGAAAAAAGCGATACACAGCACACAGTGACTCAGTCACATACCATATCTGTGTGCACTGCTCAGGCTCAGGCCAGTGTGCTGCATCATCTATTATCTATGTATAATATTATATATATCTGTCTGACTGCTCAGCTCACACAGCTTATAATTGTGGGGGAGACTGGGGAGCACTACTGCAGTGCCAGTTATAGGTTATAGCAGGAGCCAGGAGTACATAATATATTATATAGTGAGTGACCACCAGACACACAGTGCAGTTTATTTAATATATCCGTTCTCTGCCTGAAAAAAGCGATACACACAGTGACTCAGTCAGTCACATACCATATCTGTGTGCACTGCTCAGGCTCAGGCCAGTGTGCTGCATCATCTATATATATTATATATCTGTCTGACTGCTCAGCTCACACAGCTTATAATTGTGGGGGAGACTGGGGAGCACTACTGCAGTGCCAGTTATAGGTTATAGCAGGAGCCAGGAGTACATAATATTATATTAAAATTAAACAGTGCACACTTTTGCTGCAGGAGTGCCACTGCCAGTGTGACTAGTGACCAGTGACCTGACCACCAGTATATAATATTAGTAGTATACTATCTCTTTATCAACCAGTCTATATTAGCAGCAGACACAGTACAGTGCGGTAGTTCACGGCTGTGGCTACCTCTGTGTCGGCACTCGGCAGCCCGTCCATAATTGTATATACCACCTAACCGTGGTTTTTTTTTCTTTCTTTATACATACATACTAGTTACAAGTATACTATCTCTTTATCAACCAGTCTATATATTAGCAGCAGACACAGTACAGTGCGGTAGTTCACGGCTGTGGCTACCTCTGTGTCGGCACTCGGCAGCCCGTCCATAATTGTATATACCACCTAACCGTGGTTTTTTTTTCTTTCTTTATACATACATACTAGTTACGAGTATACTATCTCTTTATCAACCAGTCTATATATTAGCAGCAGACACAGTACAGTGCGGTAGTTCACGGCTGTGGCTACCTCTGTGTCGGCACTCGGCAGCCCGTCCATAATTGTATATACCACCTAACCGTGGTTTTTTTTTTCATTCTTTATACATACATACTAGTTACGAGTATACTATCTCTTTATCAACCAGTCTATATTAGCAGCAGACACAGTACAGTGCGGTAGTTCACGGCTGTGGCTACCTCTGTGTCGGCACTCGGCAGCCCGTCCATAATTGTATATACCACCTAACCGTGGTTTTTTTTCTTTCTTTATACATACATACTAGTTACGAGTATACTATCTCTTTATCAACCAGTCTATATATTAGCAGCAGACACAGTACAGTGCGGTAGTTCACGGCTGTGGCTACCTCTGTGTCGGCACTCGGCAGCCCGTCCATAATTGTATATACCACCTAACCGTGGTTTTTCTTTCTTTCTTTATACATACATACTAGTTACGAGTATACTATCTCTTTATCAACCAGTCTATATATTAGCAGCAGACACAGTACAGTGCGGTAGTTCACGGCTGTGGCTACCTCTGTGTCGGCACTCGGCAGCCCGTCCATAATTGTATATACCACCTAACCGTGTTTTTTTTTTCTTTCTTTATACATACATACTAGTTACGAGTATACTATCTCTTTATCAACCAGTCTATATATTAGCAGCAGACACAGTACAGTGCGGTAGTTCACGGCTGTGGCTACCTCTGTGTCGGCACTCGGCAGCCCGTCCATAATTGTATTTACCACCTAACCGTGGTTTTTTTTTCTTTCTTTATACATACATACTAGTTACGAGTATACTATCTCTTTATCAACCAGTCTATATATTAGCAGCAGACACAGTACAGTGCGGTAGTTCACGGCTGTGGCTACCTCTGTGTCGGCACTCGGCAGCCCGTCCATAATTGTATACTAGTATCCAATCCATCCATCTCCATTGTTTACCTGAGGTGCCTTTTAGTTGTGCCTATTAAAATATGGAGAACAAAAATGTTGAGGTTCCAAAATTAGGGAAAGATCAAGATCCACTTCCACCTCGTGCTGAAGCTGCTGCCACTAGTCATGGCCGAGACGATGAAATGCCAGCAACGTCGTCTGCCAAGGCCGATGCCCAATGGCATAGTACAGAGCATGTCAAAACCAAAACACCAAATATCAGTAAAAAAAGGACTCCAAAACCTAAAATAAAATTGTCGGAGGAGAAGCGTAAACTTGCCAATATGCCATTTACCACACGGAGTGGCAAGGAACGGCTGAGGCCCTGGCCTATGTTCATGGCTAGTGGTTCAGCTTCACATGAGGATGGAAGCACTCAGCCTCTCGCTAGAAAACTGAAAAGACTCAAGCTGGCAAAAGCACCGCAAAGAACTGTGCGTTCTTTGAAATCCCAAATCCACAAGGAGAGTCCAATTGTGTCGGTTGCGATGCCTGACCTTCCCAACACTGGACGTGAAGAGCATGCGCCTTCCACCATTTGCACGCCCCCTGCAAGTGCTGGAAGGAGCACCCGCAGTCCAGTTCCTGATAGTCAGATTGAAGATGTCAGTGTTGAAGTACACCAGGATGAGGAGGATATGGGTGTTGCTGGCGCTGGGGAGGAAATTGACCAGGAGGATTCTGATGGTGAGGTGGTTTGTTTAAGTCAGGCACCCGGGGAGACACCTATTGTCCGTGGGAGGAATATGGCCGTTGACATGCCAGGTGAAAATACCAAAAAAATCAGCTCTTCGGTGTGGAGGTATTTCACCAGAAATGCGGACAACAGGTGTCAAGCCGTGTGTTCCCTTTGTCAAGCTGTAATAAGTAGGGGTAAGGACGTTAACCACCTCGGAACATCCTCCCTTATACGTCACCTGCAGCGCATTCATAATAAGTCAGTGACAAGTTCAAAAACTTTGGGTGACAGCGGAAGCAGTCCACTGACCAGTAAATCCCTTCCTCTTGTAACCAAGCTCACGCAAACCACCCCACCAACTCCCTCAGTGTCAATTTCCTCCTTCCCCAGGAATGCCAATAGTCCTGCAGGCCATGTCACTGGCAATTCTGACGAGTCCTCTCCTGCCTGGGATTCCTCCGATGCATCCTTGCGTGTAACGCCTACTGCTGCTGGCGCTGCTGTTGTTGCCGCTGGGAGTCGATGGTCATCCCAGAGGGGAAGTCGTAAGCCCACTTGTACTACTTCCAGTAAGCAATTGACTGTTCAACAGTCCTTTGCGAGGAAGATGAAATATCACAGCAGTCATCCTACTGCAAAGCGGATAACTGAGTCCTTGACAACTATGTTGGTGTTAGACGTGCGTCCGGTATCCGCCGTTAGTTCACAGGGAACTAGACAATTTATTGAGGCAGTGTGCCCCCGTTACCAAATACCATCTAGGTTCCACTTCTCTAGGCAGGCGATACCGAGAATGTACACGGACGTCAGAAAAAGACTCACCAGTGTCCTAAAAAATGCAGTTGTACCCAATGTCCACTTAACCACGGACATGTGGACAAGTGGAGCAGGGCAGGGTCAGGACTATATGACTGTGACAGCCCACTGGGTAGATGTATGGACTCCCGCCGCAAGAACAGCAGCGGCGGCACCAGTAGCAGCATCTCGCAAACGCCAACTCTTTCCTAGGCAGGCTACGCTTTGTATCACCGCTTTCCAGAATACGCACACAGCTGAAAACCTCTTACGGCAACTGAGGAAGATCATCGCGGAATGGCTTACCCCAATTGGACTCTCCTGTGGATTTGTGGCATCGGACAACGCCAGCAATATTGTGTGTGCATTAAATATGGGCAAATTCCAGCACGTCCCATGTTTTGCACATACCTTGAATTTGGTGGTGCAGAATTTTTTAAAAAACGACAGGGGCGTGCAAGAGATGCTGTCGGTGGCCAGAAAAATTGCGGGACACTTTCGGCGTACAGGCACCACGTACAGAAGACTGGAGCACCACCAAAAACTACTGAACCTGCCCTGCCATCATCTGAAGCAAGAAGTGGTAACGAGGTGGAATTCAACCCTCTATATGCTTCAGAGGTTGGAGGAGCAGCAAAAGGCCATTCAAGCCTATACAATTGAGCACGATATAGTAGGTGGAATGCACCTGTCTCAAGTGCAGTGGAGAATGATTTCAACGTTGTGCAAGGTTCTGATGCCCTTTGAACTTGCCACACGTGAAGTCAGTTCAGACACTGCCAGCCTGAGTCAGGTCATTCCCCTCATCAGGCTTTTGCAGAAGAAGCTGGAGGCATTGAAGAAGGAGCTAAAAGGGAGCGATTCCGCTAGGCATGTGGGACTTGTGGATGCAGCCCTTAATTCGCTTAACAAGGATTCACGGGTGGTCAATCTGTTGAAATCAGAGCACTACATTTTGGCCACCGTGCTCGATCCTAGATTTAAAGCCTACCTTGGATCTCTCTTTCCGGCAGACACAGGTCTGCTGGGGTTGAAAGACCTGCTGGTGACAAAATTGTCAAGTCAAGCGGAACGCGACCTGTCAACATCTCCTCCTTCACATTCTCCCGCAACTGGGGGTGCGAGGAAAAGGCTCAGAATTCCGAGCCCACCCGCTGGCGGTGATGCAGGGCAGTCTGGAGCGACTGCTGATGCTGACATCTGGTCCGGACTGAAGGACCTGACAACGATTACGGACATGTCGTCTACTGTCACTGCATATGATTCTCTCAACATTGATAGAATGGTGGAGGATTATATGAGTGACCGCATCCAAGTAGGCACGTCACACAGTCCGTACTTATACTGGCAGGAAAAAGAGGCAATTTGGAGGCCCTTGCACAAACTGGCTTTATTCTACCTAAGTTGCCCTCCCACAAGTGTGTACTCCGAAAGAGTGTTTAGTGCCGCCGCTCACCTTGTCAGCAATCGGCGTACGAGGTTACATCCAGAAAATGTGGAGAAGATGATGTTCATTAAAATGAATTATAATCAATTCCTCCGCGGAGACATTGACCAGCAGCAATTGCCTCAACAAAGTACACAGGGAGCTGAGATGGTGGATTCCAGTGGGGACGAATTGATAATCTGTGAGGAGGGGGATGTACACGGTGATATATCGGAGGGTGAAGATGAGGTGGACATCTTGCCTCTGTAGAGCCAGTTTGTGCAAGGAGAGATTAATTGCTTCTTTTTTGGGGGGGGTCCAAACCAACCCGTCATATCAGTCACAGTCGTGTGGCAGACCCTGTCACTGAAATGATGGGTTGGTTAAAGTGTGCATGTCCTGTTTTGTTTATACAACATAAGGGTGGGTGGGAGGGCCCAAGGACAATTCCATCTTGCACCTCTTTTTTCTTTTCTTTTTCTTTGCATCATGTGCTGATTGGGGAGGGTTTTTTGGAAGGGACATCCTGCGTGACACTGCAGTGCCACTCCTAGATGGGCCCGGTGTTTGTGTCGGCCACTAGGGTCGCTAATCTTACTCACACAGTCAGCTACCTCATTGCGCCTCTTTTTTTCTTTGCGTCATGTGCTGTTTGGGGAGGGTTTTTTGGAAGGGACATCCTGCGTGACACTGCAGTGCCACTCCTAGATGGGCCCGGTGTTTGTGTCGGCCACTAGGGTCGCTAATCTTACTCACACAGTCAGCTACCTCATTGCGCCTCTTTTTTTCTTTGCGTCATGTGCTGTTTGGGGAGGGTTTTTTGGAAGGGACATCCTGCGTGACACTGCAGTGCCACTCCTAGATGGGCCCGGTGTTTGTGTCGGCCACTAGGGTCGCTAATCTTACTCACACAGCTACCTCATTGCGCCTCTTTTTTTCTTTGCGTCATGTGCTGTTTGGGGAGGGTTTTTTGGAAGGGACATCCTGCGTGACACTGCAGTGCCACTCCTAGATGGGCCCGGTGTTTGTGTCGGCCACTAGGGTCGCTAATCTTACTCACACAGTCAGCTACCTCATTGCGCCTCTTTTTTTCTTTGCGTCATGTGCTGTTTGGGGAGGGTTTTTTGGAAGGGCCATCCTGCGTGACACTGCAGTGCCACTCCTAGATGGGCCTGGTGTTTGTGTCGGCCACTAGGGTCGCTAATCTTACTCACACAGCTACCTCATTGCGCCTCTTTTTTTCTTTGCGTCATGTGCTGTTTGGGGAGGGTTTTTTGGAAGGGCCATCCTGCGTGACACTGCAGTGCCACTCCTAGATGGGCCCGGTGTTTGTGTCGGCCACTAGGGTCGCTAATCTTACTCACACAGCTACCTCATTGCGCCTCTTTTTTTCTTTGCGTCATGTGCTATTTGGGGAGGGTTTTTTGGAAGGGACATCCTGCGTGACACTGCAGTGCCACTCCTAGATGGGCCCGGTGTTTGTGTCGGCCACTAGGGTCGCTTATCTTACTCACACAGCGACCTCGGTGCAAATTTTAGGACTAAAAATAATATTGTGAGGTGTGAGGTATTCAGAATAGACTGAAAATGAGTGTAAATTATGGTTTTTGAGGTTAATAATACTTTGGGATCAAAATGACCCCCAAATTCTATGATTTAAGCTGTTTTTAGTGTTTTTGGAAAAAAACACCCGAATCCAAAACACACCCGAATCCGACAAAAAAAATTCGGTGAGGTTTTGCCAAAACGCGTTCGAACCCAAAACACGGCCGCGGAACCGAACCCAAAACCAAAACACAAAACCCGAAAAATTTCAGGCGCTCATCTCTATCAATGGTAAGGTGTTGGGTTTGCACTATTAAATTAAGACTGTCATTGGTTCGAGTCTCATGTTGTCATGTTTTTATTTTACTAGTGTGGTTTGTGGCTCTATAATAGGAATGCCTATGTCTTTTAACAACATTAGTAGAGTCTTCCAATGGTTTTTTTAGTGAAACCCAATAGATAGCTTTATTTTCTCTTTGTTTACTCAAATATTGAATGCATATGTCTTATAACTTTAGTAGGAAAGTATTCTAATGACTTGTTTATGACACCCCATAGAATATATTATGTTTAGTACCTTGGACATTGTAGCTTATTTACTTAAATCTATGATAAATTGTGTGACTAATATGCACAGACTGGTTAGCACAGTTGGTAAAGTGTTGGGTTTGCACTATCAAATTACGACTGTCATTGGTTTGAATCCCATGTAAGCATGTTTTTATTTTACTAGTGTGGTTTGTGGCTCTATACAATGTAATGCATATGTATTTTAACAACAATAATCAAATCTTCCAATGAAGTTTTTAGTAAAACCCAATAGATAGCTTTATTTTTTCTTTGTTTACTCAAATATTGAATGCTTATGTCTTATAAATTTAGTAGGAAAGTATTCTAATGACTTGCTTATGACACCCCATAGAATATATTATGTTTAGTACCTTGGACACTGTAGCTTATTCACTTAAATCTCTGATAAATTGTGTGTCTGCTATGCACAGTCTGGTTAGCACAGTTAGTAAGGTGTTGGGTTTGCACTATCAAATTAAGACTGTCATTGGTTCGAATCCCATGTTATCATGTTTTTATTTTACTAGTGTGGTTTGTGGCTCTACAATATGAATGCCTATGTCTTTTAACAACAATAGTCAAGTCTTCCAATGGACTTTTTAGTGAAACCCAATAGATAGCTTTATTTTCTCTTTGTTTACTCAAATATTGAATGCTTATGTCTTATAAATTTAGTAGGAAAGTATTCTAATGACTTGCTTATGACACCCCATAGAATATATTATGTTTAGTACCTTGGACACTGTAGCTTATTCACTTAAATCTCTGATAAATTGTGGGTCTGGTATGCACAGTCTGGTTAGCACAGTTAGTAAGGTGTTGGGTTTGCACTATCAAATTAAGACTGTCATTGGTTCGAATCCCATGTTATCATCTTTTTATTTTACTAGTGTGATTTGTGGCTCTATAATATGAATGCCTATGTCTTTTAACAACAATAGTCAAGTCTTCCAATGGACTTTTTAGTGAAACCCAATAGATAGCTTTATTTTCTCTTTGTTTACTCAAATATTGAATGCTTATGTCTTATAAATTTAGTAGGAAAGTATTCTAATGACTTGCTTATGATACCCGATAGAATATATTATGTTTAGTACCTTGGACACTGTAGCTTATTCACTTAAATCTCTGATAAATTGTGTGTCTGGTATGCACAGTCTGGTTAGCACGGTTAGTAAGGTGTTGATTTTGCACTATCAAATTAAGACTGTCATTGGTTCGAATCCCATGTTATCAACTTTTTATTTTACTTGTGTGGTTTGTGGCTCTATAATATGAATGCCTATGTCTTTTAACAACAATAGTCAAGTCTTCCAATGGACTTTTTAGTGAAACCCAATAGATAGCTTTATTTTCTCTTTGTTTACTCAAATATTTAATGCTTATGTATTATAAATTTAGTAGGAAAGTATTCTAATGACTTGCTTATGACACCCCATAGAATATATTATGTTTAGTATCTTGGACACTGTAGCTTATTCACTTAAATCTCTGATAAATTGTGTGTCTGGTATGCACAGTCTGGTTAGCACAGTTAGTAAGGTGTTGGGTTTGCACTATCAAATTAAGACTGTCGTTGGTTTGAATCCCATGTTATCATGTTTCTATTTTACTAGTGTGGTTTGTGGCTCTATAATATGAATGCCTATGTCTTTTAACAACAATAGTCAAGTCTTCCAAAGGACTTTTTAGTGAAACCCAATAGATAGCTTTATTTTATCTTTGTTTACTCAAATATTGAATGCTTATGTCTTATAAATTTAGTAGGAAATTATTCTGACTTGCTTATGACACCCCATGGAATATAGTATGTTTAGTACCTTAGACTGGTATGCACAGACTGGTTAGCACAGTTGGTAAGGTGTTGGGTTTGCACTATTAAATTAAGACTGTCATTGGTTCGAGTCTCATGTTGTCATGTTTTTATTTTACTAGTGTGGTTTGTGGCTCTATAATAGGAATGCCTATGTCTTTTAACAACATTAGTAGAGTCTTCCAATGGTTTTTTTAGTGAAACCCAATAGATAGCTTTATTTTCTCTTTGTTTACTCAAATATTGAATGCATATGTCTTATAACTTTAGTAGGAAAGTATTCTAATGACTTGTTTATGACACCCCATAGAATATATTATGTTTAGTACCTTGGACATTGTAGCTTATTTACTTAAATCTATGATAAATTGTGTGACTGGTATGCACAGACTGGTTAGCACAGTTGGTAAAGTGTTGGGTTTGCACTATCAAATTACGACTGTCATTGGTTTGAATCCCATGTAAGCATGTTTTTATTTTACTAGTGTGGTTTGTGGCTCTATACAATGTAATGCATATGTATTTTCACAACAATAATCAAATCTTCCAATGAACTTTTTAGTAAAACCCAATAGATAGCTTTATTTTTTCTTTGTTTACTCAAATATTGAATGCTTATGTCTTATAAATTTAGTAGGAAAGTATTCTAATGACTTGCTTATGACACCCCATAGAATATATTATGTTTAGTACCTTGGACACTGTAGCTTATTCGCTTAAATCTCTGATAAATTGTGTGTCTGGTATGCACTGTCTGGTTAGCACAGTTAGTAAGGTGTTGGGTTTGCACTATCAAATTAAGACTGTCATTGGTTTGAATTCCATGTTATCATGTTTTTATTTTACTAGCGTTGTTTGTGGCTCTATATTATGAATGCCTATGTCTTTTAACAACAATAGTCAAGTCTTCCAATTGACTTTTTAGTGAAACCCAATAGATAGCTTTATTTTCTCTTTGTTTACTCAAATATTGAATGCTTATGTCTTATAAATTTAGTAGGAAAGTATTCTAATGACTTGCTTATGACACCCCATAGAATATATTATGTTTAGTACCTTGGACACTGTAGCTTATTCACTTAAATCTCTGATAAATTGTGTGTCTGGTATGCACAGTCTGGTTAGCACAGTTAGTAAGGTGTTGGGTTTGCACTATCAAATTAAGACTGTCATTGGTTCGAATCCCATGTTATCATCTTTTTATTTTACTAGTGTGATTTGTGGCTCTATAATATGAATGCCTATGTCTTTTAACAACAATAGTCAAGTCTTCCAATGGACTTTTTAGTGAAACCCAATAGATAGCTTTATTTTCTCTTTGTTTACTCAAATATTGAATGCTTATGTCTTATAAATTTAGTAGGAAAGTATTCTAATGACTTGCTTATGATACCCCATAGAATATATTATGTTTAGTACCTTTGACACTGTAGCTTATTCACTTAAATCTCTGATAAATTGTGTGTCTGGTATGCACAGTCTGGTTAGCACGGTTAGTAAGGTGTTGATTTTGCACTATCAAATTAAGACTGTCATTGGTTCGAATCCCATGTTATCAACTTTTTATTTTACTAGTGTGGTTTGTGGCTCTATAATATGAATGCCTATGTCTTTTAACAACAATAGTCAAGTCTTCCAATGGACTTTTTAGTGAAACCCAATAGATAGCTTTATTTTCTCTTTGTTTACTCAAATATTTAATGCTTATGTCTTATAAATTTAGTAGGAAAGTATTCTAATGACTTGCTTATGACACCCCATAGAATATATTATGTTTAGTACCTTGGACACTGTAGCTTATTCACTTAAATCTCTGATAAATTGTGTGTCTGGCGTGCACAGTCTGGTTAGCACAGTTAGTAAGGTGTTGGGTTTGCACTATCAAATTAAGACTGTCGTTGGTTTGAATCCCATGTTATCATGTTTTTATTTTACTAGTGTGGTTTGTGGCTCTACAATATGAATGCCTATGTCTTTTAACAACAATAGTCAAGTCTTCCAATGGACTTTTTAGTCAAACCCAATAGATAGCTTTACTTTCTCTTTGTTTACTCAAATATTGAATGCTTATGTCTTATAAATTTAGTAGGAAATTATTCTGACTTGCTTATGACACCCCATAGAATATATTGTTTAGTACCTTGGACACTGTAGCTTATTCACTTAAATCTCTGATAAATTGGGTGTCTGTTATGCACAGTCTGGTTAGCACAGTTAGTAAGGTGTTGGGTTTGCACTATCAAATTAAGACTGTCATTGGTTCAAATCCCATGTTATCTTGTTTTTATTTTACTAGTGTGGTTTTTGGCTCTATAATATGAATGCCTATGTCTTTTAACAACAATAGTCAAGTCTTCCAATGGACTTTTTAGTGAAACCCAATAGATAGCTTTATTTTCTCTTTGTTTACTCAAATATTGAATGCATATGTCATATAAATTTAGTAGGAAAGTATTCTAATGACTTGCTTATGACACCCCATGGAATATAGTATGTTTAGTACCTTGGACTGATATGCACAGACTGGTTAGCACAGTTGGTAAGGTGTTGGGTTTGCACTATTAAATTAAGACTGTCATTGGTTCGAGTCTCATGTTGTCATGTTTTTATTTTACTAGTGTGGTTTGTGGCTCTATAATAGGAATGCCTATGTCTTTTAACAACATTAGTAGAGTCTTCCAATGGTTTTTTTAGTGAAACCCAATAGATAGCTTTATTTTCTCTTTGTTTACTCAAATATTGAATGCATATGTCTTATAACTTTAGTAGGAAAGTATTCTAATGACTTGTTTATGACACCCCATAGAATATATTATGTTTAGTACCTTGGACATTGTAGCTTATTTACTTAAATCTCTGATAAATTGTGTGACTGGTATGCACAGACTGGTTAGCACAGTTGGTAAAGTGTTGGGTTTGCACTATCAAATTACGACTGTCATTGGTTTGAATTCCATGTAAGCATGTTTTTATTTTACTAGTGTGGTTTGTGGCTCTATACAATGTAATGCATATGTATTTTAACAACAATAATCAAATCTTCCAATGAACTTTTTAGTAAAACCCAATAGATAGCTTTATTTTCTCTTTGTTTACTCAAATATTGAATGCTTATGTCTTATAAATTTAGTAGGAAAGTATTCTAATGACTTGCTTATGACACCCCATAGAATATATTATGTTTAGTACCTTGGACACTGTAGCTTATTCACTTAAATCTCTGATAAATTGTGTGTCTGGTATGCACTGTCTGGTTAGCACAGTTAGTAAGGTGTTGGGTTTGCACTATCAAATTAAGACTGTCATTGGTTTGAATTCCATGTTATCATGTTTTTATTTTACTAGCGTGGTTTGTGGCTCTATATTATGAATGCCTATGTCTTTTAACAACAATATTCAAGTCTTCCAATGGACTTTTTAGTGAAACCCAATAGATAGCTTTATTTTCTCTTTGTTTACTCAAATATTGAATGCTTATGTCTTATAAATTTATTAGGAAAGTATTCTAATGACTTGCTTATGACACCCCATAGAATATATCATGTTTAGTACCTTGGACACTGTAGCTTATTCACTTAAATCTCTGATAAATTGTGTGTCTGCTATGCACAGTCTGGTTAGCACAGTTAGTAAGGTGTTGGGTTTGCACTATCAAATTAAGACTGTCATTGGTTCGAATCCCATGTTATCATGTTTTTATTTTACTAGTGTGGTTTGTGGCTCTACAATATGAATGCCTATGTCTTTTAACAACAATAGTCAAGTCTTCCAATGGACTTTTTAGTGAAACCCAATAGATAGCTTTACTTTCTCTTTGTTTACTCAAATATTGAATGCTTATGTCTTATAAATTTAGTAGGAAAGTATTCTAATGACTTGCTTATGACACCCCATAGAATATATTATGTTTAGTACCTTGGACACTGTAGCTTAATCACTTAAATCTCTGATAAATTGTGTGTCTGGTATGCACAGTCTGGTTAGCACAGTTAGTAAGGTGTTGGGTTTGCACTATCAAATTAAGACTGTCATTGGTTCGAATCCCATGTTATCATCTTTTTATTTTACTAGTGTGATTTGTGGCTCTATAATATGAATGCCTATGTCTTTTAACAACAATAGTCAAGTCTTCCAATGGACTTTTTAGTGAAACCCAATAGATAGCTTTATTTTCTCTTTGTTTACTCAAATATTGAATGCTTATGTCTTATAAATTTAGTAGGAAAGTATTCTAATGACTTGCTTATGATACCCCATAGAATATATTATGTTTAGTACCTTTGACACTGTAGCTTATTCACTTAAATCTCTGATAAATTGTGTGTCTGGTATGCACAGTCTGGTTAGCACGGTTAGTAAGGTGTTGATTTTGCACTATCAAATTAAGACTGTCATTGGTTCGAATCCCATGTTATCAACTTTTTATTTTACTAGTGTGGTTTGTGGCTCTATAATATGAATGCCTATGTCTTTTAACAACAATAGTCAAGTCTTCCAATGGACTTTTTAGTGAAACCCAATAGATAGCTTTATTTTCTCTTTGTTTACTCAAATATTTAATGCTTATGTCTTATAAATTTAGTAGGAAAGTATTCTAATGACTTGCTTATGACACCCCATAGAATATATTATGTTTAGTACCTTGGACACTGTAGCTTATTCACTTAAATCTCTGATAAATTGTGTGTCTGGCGTGCACAGTCTGGTTAGCACAGTTAGTAAGGTGTTGGGTTTGCACTATCAAATTAAGACTGTCGTTGGTTTGAATCCCATGTTATCATGTTTCTATTTTACTAGTGTGGTTTGTGGCTCTATAATATGAATGCCTATGTCTTTTAACAACAATAGTCAAGTCTTCCAATGGACTTTTTAGTGAAACCCAATAAATAGCTTTATTTTATCTTTGTTTACTCAAATATTGAATGCTTATGTCTTATAAATTTAGTAGGAAATTATTCTGACTTGCTTATGACACCCCATAGAATATATTATGTTTAGTACCTTGGACACTGTAGCTCAGTGATTTTCAACCTTTCTCGACTCGCGGCACGCCTAACAAGCCTTTAAAATTCTCAAGGCATGCTATCAGTTACCCACGGGGAAAAAAACCACACTGACCCCCACAGTAATTCAC
The DNA here is from genome assembly GCF_028390025.1 of Pseudophryne corroboree. Taxonomy (NCBI): domain Eukaryota; kingdom Metazoa; phylum Chordata; class Amphibia; order Anura; family Myobatrachidae; genus Pseudophryne; species Pseudophryne corroboree. Next base: position 130,746,151 of record NC_086446.1, read on the forward strand.
ACTGCCCCCCCTCCCCCCCACACACACACTAATGGCACACACACTGCCCCCCCCCCATGTAATAGTACTCACAGGCCCACAGTAATGGCAAGCACACGCACACGCACACTCCCCCCCCCCTCCCCTGTAAAAGTACTCACAGCCCCCACTGTAATGTCAGCCTGGAGTCGTGTATATCCCAGCTGGAATAGGACGAGCAGAGCAGGGCAGGCTGCAGCACACACCAGCACCAAGCGCGGGCGGGAATGCAGCGTGTCACAGCATGTCATCATAGGTCACAGGCTGGGCAGCAGGAGAGCTGAATGTGCTGCCCGTGGATGACGGCAAGAGGAGGAGGACCCAGGTATCTCTGGAGTGCGGCAGTGGAGCACTGGTGGGCGGGCGGCGGAGCACTGTGCAGGGCATCGCTGGTGGTCGGTGAGCGGCAGGCTGCGGCACACCTGGCAACCGCTGACGGCACACTAGTGTGCCGCGGCACAGCGGTTGAAAAACGCTGCTGTAGCTTATTCACTTAAATCTCTGATAAATTGTGTGTCTGTTATGCACAGTCTGGTTAGCACAGTTAGTTAGGTGTTGGGTTTGCACTATCAAATTAAGACTGTCATTGGTTCAAATCCCATGTTATCTTGTTTTTATTTTACTAGTGTGGTTTTTGGCTCTATAATATGAATGCCTATGTCTTTTAACAACAATAGTCAAGTCTTCCAATGGACTTTTTAGTGAAACCCAACAGATAGCTTTATTTTCTCTTTGTTTACTCAAATATTGAATGCATATGTCATATAAATTTAGTAGGAAAGTATTCTAATGACTTGCTTATGACACCCCATGGAATATATTATGTTTAGTACCTTAGACTGGTATGCACAGACTGCTTAGCACAGTTGGTAAGGTGTTGGGTTTGCACTATTAAATTAAGACTGTCATTGGTTCGAGTCTCATGTTGTCATGTTTTTATTTTACTAGTGTGGTTTGTGGCTCTATAATAGGAATGCCTATGTCTTTTAACAACATTAGTAGAGTCTTCCAATGGTTTTTTTAGTGAAACCCAATAGATAGCTTTATTTTCTCTTTGTTTACTCAAATATTGAATGCATATGTCTTATAACTTTAGTAGGAAAGTATTCTAATGACTTGTTTATGACACCCCATAGAATATATTATCTTTAGTACCCTGGACATTGTAGCTTATTTACTTAAATCTCTGATAAATTGTGTGACTGGTATGCACAGACTGGTTAGCACAGTTGGTAAAGTGTTGGGTTTGCACTATCAAATTACGACTGTCATTGGTTTGAATCCCATGTAAGCATGTTTTTATTTTACTAGTGTGGTTTGTGGCTCTATACAATGTAATGCATATGTATTTTAACAACAATAATCAAATCTTCCAATGAACTTTTTAGTAAAACCCAATAGATAGCTTTATTTTTTCTTTGTTTACTCAAATATTGAATGCTTATGTCTTATAAATTTAGTAGGAAAGTATTCTAATGACTTGCTTATGACACCCCATAGAATATATTATGTTTAGTACCTTGGACACTGTAGCTTATTCACTTAAATCTCTGATAAATTGTGTGTCTGGTATGCACTGTCTGGTTAGCACAGTTAGTAAGGTGTTGGGTTTGCACTATCAAATTAAGACTGTCATTGGTTTGAATTCCATGTTATCATGTTTCTATTTTACTAGCGTGGTTTGTGGCTCTATATTATGAATGCCTATGTCTTTTAACAACAATAGTCAAGTCTTCCAATGGACTTTTTAGTGAAACCCAATAGATAGCTTTATTTTCTCTTTGTTTACTCAAATATTGAATGCTTATGTCTTATAAATTTAGTAGGAAAGTATTCTAATGACTTGCTTATGACACCCCATAGAATATATTATGTTTAGTACCTTGGACACTGTAGCTTATTCACTTAAATCTCTGATAAATTGTGTGTCTGGTATGCACTGTCTGGTTAGCACAGTTAGTAAGGTGTTGGGTTTGCACTATCAAATTAAGACTGTCATTGGTTTGAATTCCATGTTATCATGTTTTTATTTTACTAGCGTGGTTTGTGGCTCTATATTATGAATGCCTATGTCTTTTAACAACAATAGTCAAGTCTTCCAATGGACTTTTTAGTGAAACCCAATAGATAGCTTTATTTTCTCTTTGTTTACTCAAATATTGAATGCTTATGTCTTATAAATTTAGTAGGAAAGTATTCTAATGACTTGCTTATGACACCCCATAGAATATATCATGTTTAGTACCTTGGACACTGTAGCTTGTTCACTTAAATCTCTGATAAATTGTGTGTCTGCTATGCACAGTCTGGTTAGCACAGTTAGTAAGGTGTTGGGTTTGCACTATCAAATTAAGACTGTCATTGGTTCAAATCCCATGTTATCATGTTTTTATTTTACTAGTGTGGTTTGTGGCTCTACAATATGAATGCCTATGTCTTTTAACAACAATAGTCAAGTCTTCCAATGGACTTTTTAGTCAAACCCAATAGATAGCTTTACTTTCTCTTTGTTTACTCAAATATTGAATGTTTATGTCTTATAAATTTAGTAGGAAAGTATTCTAATGACTTGCTTATGACACCCCATAGAATATATTATGTTTAGTACCTTGGACACTGTAGCTTATTCACTTAAATCTCTGATAAATTGTGTGTCTGGTATGCACAGTCTGGTTAGCACAGTTAGTAAGGTGTTGGGTTTGCACTATCAAATTAAGACTGTCATTGGTTCGAATCCCATGTTATCATCTTTTTATTTTACTAGTGTGATTTGTGGCTTTATAATATGAATGCCTATGTCTTTTAACAACAATAGTCAAGTCTTCCAATGGACTTTTTAGTGAAACCCAATAGATAGCTTTATTTTCTCTTTGTTTACTCAAATATTGAATGCTTATGTCTTATAAATTTAGTAGGAAATTATTCTGATTTGCTTATGACACTCCATAGAATATATTATGTTTAGTACCTTGGACACTGTAGCTTATTCATTTAAATCTCTGATAAATTGTGTGTCTGGTATGCACAGTCTGGTTAGCACAGTTAGTAAGGTGTTGGGTTTGCACTATCAAATTAAGACTGTCATTGGTTCAAATCCCATGTTATCTTTATTTTATTTTTTTAGTGTGGTTTTTGGCTCTATAATATGAATGCCTATGTCTTTTAACAACAATAGTCAAGTCTTCCAATGGACTTTTTAGTGAAACCCAATAGATAGCTTTATTTTCTCTTTGTTTACTCAAATATTGAATGCATATGTCATATAAATTTAGTAGGAAAGTATTCTAATGACTTGCTTATGACACCCCATGGAATATAGTATGTTTAGTACCTTGGACTGGTATGCACAGACTGGTTAGCACAGTTGGTAAGGTGTTTGGTTTGCACTATTAAATTAAGACTGTCATTGGTTCGAGTCTCATGTTGTTATGCTTTTATTTTACTAGTGTGGTTTGTGGCTCTATAATTGGAATGCCTATGTCTTTTAACAACATTAGTAGAGTCTTCCAATGGTTTTTTTAGTGAAACCCAATATATAGCTTTATTTTCTCTTTGTTTACTCAAATATTGAATGCATATGTCTTATAACTTTAGTAGGAAAGTATTCTAATGACTTGTTTATGACACCCCATAGAATATATTATGTTTAGTACCTTGGACATTGTAGCTTATTTACTTAAATCTCTGATAAATTGTGTGACTGGTATGCACAGACTGGTTAGCACAGTTGGTAAAGTGTTGGGTTTGCACTATCAAATTACGACTGTCATTGGTTTGAATTCCATGTAAGCATGTTTTTATTTTACTAGTGTGGTTTGTGGCTCTATACAATGTAATGCATATGTATTTTAACAACAATAATCAAATCTTCCAATGAACTTTTTAGTAAAACCCAATAGATAGCTTTATTTTCTCTTTGTTTACTCAAATATTGAATGCTTATGTCTTATAAATTTATTAGGAAAGTATTCTAATGACTTGCTTATGACACCCCATAGAATATATCATGTTTAGTACCTTGGACACTGTAGCTTATTCACTTAAATCTCTGATAAATTGTGTGCCTGCTATGCACAGTCTGGCTAGCACAGTTAGTAAGGTGTTGGGTTTGCACTATCAAATTAAGACTGTCATTGGTTCGAATCCCATGTTATCATGTTTTTATTTTACTAGTGTGGTTTGTGGCTCTACAATATGAATGCCTATGTCTTTTAACAACAATAGTCAAGTCTTCCAATGGACTTTTTAGTGAAACCCAATAGATAGCTTTACTTTCTCTTTGTTTACTCAAATATTGAATGCATATGTCTTATAAATTTAGTAGGAAAGTATTCTAATGACTTGCTTATGACACCCCATAGAATATATTATGTTTAGTACCTTGGACACTGTAGCTTATTCACTTAAATCTCTGATAAATTGTGTGTCTGGTATGCACAGTCTGGTTAGCACAGTTAGTAAGGTGTTGGGTTTGCACTATCAAATTAAGACTGTCATTGGTTCGAATCTCATGTTATCAACTTTTTATTTTACTAGTGTGGTTTGTGGCTCTATAATATGAATGCCTATGTCTTTTAACAACAATAGTCAAGTCTTCCAATGGACTTTTTAGTGAAACCCAATAGATAGCTTTATTTTCTCTTTGTTTACTCAAATATTTAATGCTTATGTCTTATAAATTTAGTAGGAAAGTATTCTAATGACTTGCTTATGACACCCCATAGAATATATTATGTTTAGTACCTTGGACACTGTAGCTTATTCACTTAAATCTCTGATAAATTGTGTGACTGGTATGCACAGTCTGGTTAGCACAGTTAGTAAGGTGTTGGGTTTGCACTATCAAATTAAGACTGTCGTTGGTTTGAATCCCATGTTATCATGTTTCTATTTTACTAGTGTGGTTTGTGGCTCTATAATATGAATGCCTATGTCTTTTAACAACAATAGTCAAGTCTTCCAATGGACTTTTTAGTGAAACCCAATAGATAGCTTTTTTTATCTTTGTTTACTCAAATATTGAATGCTTATGTCTTATAAATTTAGTAGGAAATTATTCTGACGTGCTTATGACACCCCATAGAATATATTATGTTTAGTACCTTGGACACTGTAGCTTATTCACTTAAATCTCTGATAAATTGTGTGTCTGTTATGCACAGTCTGGTTAGCACAGTTAGTAAGGTGTTGGGTTTGCACTATCAAATTAAGACTGTCATTGGTTCAAATCCCATGTTATCTTGTTTTTATTTTACTAGTGTGGTTTTTGGCTCTATAATATGAATGCCTATGTCTTTTAACAACAATAGTCAAGTCTTCCAATGGACTTTTTAGTGAAACCCAATAGATAGCTTTATTTTCTCTTTGTTTACTCAAATATTGAATGCATATGTCATATAAATTTAGTAGGAAAGTATTCTAATGACTTGCTTATGACACCCCATGAAATATAGTATGTTTAGTACCTCGGACTGGTATGCACAGACTGCTTAGCACAGTTGGTAAGGTGTTGGGTTTGCACTATTAAATTAAGACTGTCATTGGTTCGAGTGTCATGTTTTTATTTTACTAGTGTGGTTTGTGGCTCTATAATAGGAATGCCTATGTCTTTTAACAACATTAGAAGAGTCTTCCAATGGACTTTTTAGTGAAACCCAATAGATAGCTTTATTTTCTCTTTGTTTACTCAAATATTGAATGCATATGTCATATAAATTTAGTAGGAAAGTATTCTAATGACTTGCTTATGACACCCCATGGAATATAGTATGTTTAGTACCTTGGACTGGTATGCACAGACTGGTTAGCACAGTTGGTAAGGTGTTGGGTTTGCACTATTAAATTAAGACTGTCATTGGTTCGAGTCTCATGTTGTTATGCTTTTATTTTACTAGTGTGGTTTGTGGCTCTATAATTGGAATGCCTATGTCTTTTAACAACATTAGTAGAGTCTTCCAATGGTTTTTTTAGTGAAACCCAATAGATAGCTTTATTTTCTCTTTGTTTACTCAAATATTGAATGCATATGTCTTATAACTTTAGTAGGAAAGTATTCTAATGACTTGTTTATGACACCCCATAGAATATATTATGTTTAGTACCTTGGACATTGTAGCTTATTTACTTAAATCTCTGATAAATTGTGTGACTGGTATGCACAGACTGGTTAGCACAGTTGGTAAAGTGTTGGGTTTGCACTATCAAATTACGACTGTCATTGGTTTGAATCCCATGTAAGTATGTTTTTATTTTACTAGTGTGGTTTGTGGCTCTATACAATGTAATGCATATGTATTTTAACAACAATAATCAAATCTTCCAATGAACTTTTTAGTAAAACCCAATAGATAGCTTTATTTTTTCTTTGTTTACTCAAATATTGAATGCTTATGTCTTATAAATTTAGTAGGAAAGTATTCTAATGACTTGCTTATGACACCCCATAGAATATATTATGTTTAGTACCTTGGACACTGTAGCTTATTCACTTAAATCTCTGATAAATTGTGCGTCTGGTATGCACTGTCTGGTTAGCACAGTTAGTAAGGTGTTGGGTTTGCACTATCAAATTAAGACTGTCATTGGTTTGAATTCCATGTTATCATGTTTTTATTTTACTAGCGTGGTTTATGGCTCTATATTATGAATGCCTATGTCTTTTAACAACAATAGTCAAGTCTTCCAATGGACTTTTTAGTGAAACCCAATAGATAGCTTTATTTTCTCTTTGTTTACTCAAATATTGAATGCTTATGTCTTATAAATTTAGTAGGAAAGTATTCTAATGACTTGCTTATGACACCCCATAGAATATATCATGTTTAGTAACTTGGACACTGTAGCTTATTCACTTAAATCTCTGATAAATTGTGTTTTTGCTATGCACAGTCTGGTTAGCACAGTTAGTAAGGTGTTGGGTTTGCACTATCAAATTAAGACTGTCATTGGTTCGAATCCCATGTTATCATCTTTTTATTTTACTAGTGTGATTTGTGGCTTTATAATATGAATGCCTATGTCTTTTAACAACAATAGTCAAGTCTTCCAATGGACTTTTTAGTGAAACCCAATAGATAGCTTTATTTTCTCTTTGTTTACTCAAATATTGAATGCTTATGTCTTATAAATTTAGTAGGAAAGTATTCTAATGACTTGCTTATGACACCCCATAGAATATATTATGTTTAGTACCTTGGACACTGTAGCTTATTCACTTAAATCTCTGATAAATTGTGTGTCTGGTATGCACGGTCTGGTTAGCACAGTTAGTAAGGTGTTGGGTTTGCACTATCAAATTAAGACTGTCATTGGTTTGAATCCCATGTTATCATGTTTCTATTTTACTAGTGTGGTTTGTGGCTCTATAATATGAATGCCTATGTCTTTTAACAACAATAGTCAAGTCTTCCAATGGACTTTTTAGTGAAACCCAATAGATAGCTTTATTTTATCTTTGTTTACTCAAATATTGAATGCTTATGTCTTATAAATTTAGTAGGAAATTATTCTGACTTGCTTATGACACCCCATAGAATATATTATGTTTAGTACCTTGGACACTGTAGCTTATTCACTTAAATCTCTGATAAATTGTGTGTTTGGTATGCACAGTCTGGTTAGCACAGTTAGTAAGGTGTTGGGTTTGCACTATCAAATTAAGACTGTCATTGGTTCATATCCCATGTTATCTTTATTTTATTTTTTTAGTGTGGTTTTTGGCTCTATAATATGAATGCCTATGTCTTTTAACAACAATAGTCAAGTCTTCCAATGGACTTTTTAGTGAAACCCAATAGATAGCTTTATTTTCTCTTTGTTTACTCAAATATTGAATGCATATGTCATATAAATTTAGTAGGAAAGTATTCTAATGACTTGCTTATGACACCCCATGGAATATAGTATGTTTAGTACCTTGGACTGGTATGCACAGACTGGTTAGCACAGTTGGTAAGGTGTTGGGTTTGCACTATTAAATTAAGACTGTCATTGGTTCGAGTCTCATGTTGTTATGTTTTTATTTTACTAGTGTGGTTTGTGGCTCTATAATAGGAATGCCTATGTCTTTTAACAACATTAGTAGAGTCTTCCAATGGTTTTTTTAGTGAAACCCAATAGATAGCTTTATTTTCTCTTTGTTTACTCAAATATTGAATGCATATGTCTTATAACTTTAGTAGGAAAGTATTCTAATGACTTGTTTATGACACCCCATAGAATATATTATGTTTAGTACCTTGGACATTGTAGCTTATTTACTTAAATCTCTGATAAATTGTGTGACTGGTATGCACAGACTGGTTAGCACAGTTGGTAAAGTGTTGGGTTTGCACTATCAAATTACGACTGTCATTGGTTTGAATTCCATGTAAGCATGTTTTTATTTTACTAGTGTGGTTTGTGGCTCTATACAATGTAATGCATATGTATTTTAACAACAATAATCAAATCTTCCAATGAACTTTTTAGTAAAACCCAATAGATAGCTTTATTTTCTCTTTGTTTACTCAAATATTGAATGCTTATGTCTTATAAATTTAGTAGGAAAGTATTCTGACTTGCTTATGACACCCCATAGAATATATTATGTTTAGTACCTTGGACACTGTAGCTTATTCACTTAAATCTCTGATAAATTGTGTGTCTGGTATGCACTGTCTGGTTAGCACAGTTAGTAAGGTGTTGGGTTTGCACTATCAAATTAAGACTGTCATTGGTTCGAATTCCATGTTATCATGTTTTTATTTTACTAGCGTGGTTTGTGGCTCTATATTATGAATGCCTATGTCTTTTAACAACAATAGTCAAGTCTTCCAATGGACTTTTTAGTGAAACCCAATTGATAGCTTTATTTTTTCTTTGTTTACTCAAATATTGAATGCTTATGTCTTATAAATTTAGTAGGAAAGTATTCTAATGACTTGCTTATGACACCCCATAGAATATATTATGTTTAGTACCTTGGACACTGTAGCTTATTCACTTAAATCTCTGATAAATTGTGTGCCTGGTATGCACAGTCTGGTTAGCACAGTTAGTAAGGTGTTGGGTTTGCACTATCAAATTAAGACGGTTGTTGGTTCGAATACAATGTTATCATGTTTCTATTTTACTAGTGTGGTTTGTGGCTCTATAATATGAATGTCTATGTCTTTTAACAACAATAGTCAAGTCTTCCAATGGACTTTTTAGTGAAACCCAATAGATAGCTTTATTTTCTCTTTGTTTACTCAAATATTGAATGCTTATGTCTTATAAATTTAGTAGGAAAGTATTCTGACTTGCTTATGACACCCCATAGAATATATTATGTTTAGTACTTTGGATACTGTAGCTTATTCACTTAAATCTCTGATAAATTGTGTGTCTAGAATGCACAGTCTGGTTAGCACAGTTAGTAAGGTGTTGGATTTGCACTATAAAATTAAGACTGTCATTGGTTCGAATTCCATGTTATCATGTTTTTATTTTACTAGTGTGGTTTGTGGCTCTACAATATGAATGCCTATGTCTTTTAACAACAATAGTCAAGTCTTCCAATGAACTATTTAGTGAAACCCAATAGATAGCTTTATTTTTTCTTTGTTTACTCAAATATTGAATGCTTATGTCTTATAAATTTAGTAGGAAAGTATTCTAATGACTTGCTTATGACACCCCATAGAATATATTATGTTTAGTACCTTGGACACTGTAGCTTATTCACTTAAATCTCTGATAAATTGTGTGTCTTGTATGCACAGTCTGGTTAGCACAGTTAGTAAGGTGTTGGGTTTGCACTATCAAATTAAGACTGTTGTTGGTTTGAATCCCATGTTATCATGTTTCTATTTTACTAGTGTGGTTTGTGGCTCTATAATATGAATGTCTATGTCTTTTAACAACAATAGTCAAGTCTTCCAATGGCTTTTTAGTGAAACCCAATAGATAGCTTTATTTTCTCTTTGTTTACTCAAATATTGAATGTTTATGTCTTATAAATTTAGTAGGAAAGTATTCTGACTTGCTTATGACACCCCATAGAATATATTATATTTAGTACCTTGGACACTGTAGCTTATTCACTTAAATCTCTGATAAATTGTGTGACTAGTATGCACAGTCTGGTTAGCACAGTTAGTAAGGTGTTGGGTTTGCACTATCAAATTAGGACTGTCCTTGGTTCGAATTCCATGTTATCATGTTTTTATTTTACTAGTGTGGTTTGTGGCTCTACAATATGAATGCCTATGTCTTTTAACAACAATAGTCAAGTCTTCCAATGAACTATTTAGTGAAACCCAATAGATAGCTTTATTTTCTCTTTGTTTACTCAAATATTGAATGCTTATGTCTTATAAATTTAGTAGGAAAGTATTCTAATGACTTGCTTATGACACCCCATAGAATATATTATGTTTAGTACCTTGGACACTGTAGCTTATTCACTTAAATCTCTGATAAATTGTGTGTCTGGTATGCACTGTCTGGTTAGCACAGTTAGTAAGGTGTTGGGTTTGCACTATCATATTAAGACTATCATTGGTTCGAATCCCATGTTATCATGATTTTATTTTACTAGTGTGGTTTGTGGCTCTATAATATGAATGCCTATGTCTTTTAACAACAATAGTCAAGTCTTCCAATGGACTTTTTAGTGAAACCCAATAGATAGCTTTATTTTCTCTTTGTTTACTCAAATATTGAATGCTTATGTCTTATAAATTTAGTAGGAAAGTATTCTAATGACTTGCTTATGACACCCCATAGAATATATTATGTTTAGTACCTTGGACACTGTAGCTTATTCACTTAAATCTATGATAAATTGGGCATCTGGTATGCACAGTCTGGTTAGCACAGTTAGTAAGGTGTTGGGTTTGCACTATCAAATTAAGACTGTCATTGGTTTGAATCTCATGTTATCATGTTTCTATTTTACTAGTGTGGTTTGTGGCTCTATAATATGAATGTCTATGTCTTTTAACAACAATAGTCAAGTCTTCCAATGGAATTTTTAGTGAAACCCAATAGATAGCTTTATTTTCTCTTTGTTTACTCAAATATTGAATGCTTATGTCTTATAAATTTAGTAGGAAAGTATTCTAATGACTTGCTTATGACACCCCATAGAATATATTATGTTTAGTACCTTGGACATTGTAGCTTATTCACTTAAATCTCTGATAAATTGTGTGTCTTGTATGCACAGTCTGATTAGCACAGTTAGTAAGGTGTTGGATTTGCACTATCAAATTAAGACTGTTATTGGTTCGAATCCCATGTTATCATCTTTTTATTTTACTAGTATGATTTGTGGCTCTATAATATGAATGCCTATGTCTTTTAACAACAATAGTCAAGTCTTCCAATGGACTTTTTAGTGAAACCTAATAGATAGCTTTATTTTCTCTTTGTTTACTCAAATATTGAATGTTTATGTCTTATAAATTTAGTAGGAAAGTATTCTGACTTGCTTATGACACCCCATAGAATATATTATGTTTAGTACTTTGGACACTGTAGCTTATTCACTTAAATCTCTGATAAATTGTGTGTCTAGTATGCACAGTCTGGTTAGCACAGTTAGTAAGGTGTTGGGTTTGCACTATAAAATTAAGACTGTCATTGGTTCGAATTCCATGTTATCATCTTTTTATTTTACTAGTGTGGTTTGTGGCTCTACAATATGAATGCCTATGTCTTTTAACAACAATAGTCAAGTCTTCCAATGAACTATTTAGTGAAACCCAATAGATAGCTTTATTTTTTCTTTGTTTACTCAAATATTGAATGCTTATGTCTTATAAATTTAGTAGGAAAGTATTCTAATGACTTGCTTATGACACCCCATAGAATATATTATGTTTAGTACTTTGGACACTGTAGCTTATTCACTTAAATCTCTGATAAATTGTGTGTCTGGTATGCACTGTCTGGTTAGCACGGTAAGTAAGGTGTTGATTTTGCACTATCAAATTAAGACTGTCATTTGTTCGAATCCCATGTTATCATCTTTTTATTTTACTAGTGTGGTTTGTGGCTCTATAATATGAATGCCTATGTCTTTTAACAACAATAGTCAAGTCTTCCAATGGACTTTTTAGTGAAACCCAATAGATAGCTTTATTTTCTCTTTGTTTACTCAAATATTGAATGCCTATGTCTTATAAATTTAGTAGGAAAGTATTCTAATGACTTGCTTATGACACCCCATAGAATATATTATGTTTAGTACCTTGGACACTGTAGCTTATTCACTTAAATCTCTGATAAATTGTGTGTATGGTATGAACAGTCTGGTTAGCACAGTTAGTAAGGTGTTGGGTTTGCACTATCAAATTAAGACTGTCGTTGGTTTGAATCCCATGTTATCATGTTTTTATTTTACTAGTGTGGTTTGTGGCTCTATAATATGAATGCCTATGTCTTTTAACAACAATAGTCAAGTCTTCCAATGGACTTTTTAATGAAATCCAATAGATAGCTTTATTTTCTCTTTGTTTACTCAAATATTGAATGCTTATGTCTTATAAATTTAGTAGGAAAGTATTCTGACTTGCTTATGACACCCCATAGAATATATTATGTTTAGTACCTTGGACACTGTAGCTTATTCACTTAAATCTCTGATAAATTGTGTGTCTAGTATGCACAGTCTGGTTAGCACAGTTAGTAAGGTGTTGGGTTTGCACTATCAAATTAAGACTGTCCTTGGTTCGAATTCCATGTTATCATGTTTTTATTTTACTAGTGTGGTTTGTGGCTCTACAATATGAATGCCTATGTCTTTTAACAACAATAGTCAAGTCTTCCAATGAACTATTTAGTGAAACCCAATAGATAGCTTTATTTTATCTTTGTTTACTCAAATATTGAATGCTTATGTCTTATAAATTTAGTAGGAAAGTATTCTAATGACTTGCTTATGACACCCCATAGAATATATTATGTTTAGTACCTTGGACACTGTAGCTTATTCACTTAAATCTCTGATAAATTGTGTGTCTGGTATGCACTGTCTGGTTAGCACAGTTAGTAAGGTGTTGGGTTTGCACTATCAAATTAAGACTGTCATTGGTTCGAATCCCATGTTATCATGTTTTTATTTTACTAGTGTGGTTTGTGGCTCTACAATATGAATGCCTATGTCTTTTAACAACAATAGTCAAGTCTTCCAATGGACTTTTTAGTGAAACCCAATAGATAGCTTTATTTTCTCTTTGTTTACTCAAATATTGAATGCTTATATCTTATAAATTTAGTAGGAAAGTATTCTAATGACTTGCTTATGACACCCCATAGAATATATTATGTTTAGTACATTGGACACTGTAGCTTATTCACTTAAATCTCTGATAAATTGTGTGTCTTGTATTCACAGTCTGGTTAGCACAGTTAGTAAGGTGTTGGGTTTGCACTATCAAATTAAGACTGTCATTGGTTCGAATCCCATGTTATCATCTTTTTATTTTACTAGTGTGATTTGTGGCTCTATAATATGAATGCCTATGTCTTTTAACAACAATAGTCAAGTCTTCCAATGGACTTTTTAGTGAAACCCAATAGATAGCTTTATTTTCTCTTTGTTTACTCAAATATTGAATGCGTATGTCTTATAAATTTAGTAGGAAAGTATTCTAATGACTTGCTTATGACACCCCATAGAATATATTATGTTTAGTACCTTGGACACTGTAGCTTATTCACTTAAATCTCTGATAAATTGTGTGTCTGGTATGCACAGTCTGGTTAGCACGGTTAGTAAGGTGTTGATTTTGCACTATCAAATTAAGACTGTCATTGGTTCGAATCCCATGTTATCTTGTTTCTATTTTACTAGTGTGGTTTGTGGCTCTATAATATGAATGCCTATGTCTTTTAACAACAATAGTCAAGTCTTCCAATGGACTTTTTAGTGAAACCCAATAGATAGCTTTATTTTCTCTTTGTTTACTCAAATATTGAATGCTTATGTCTTATAAATTTAGTAGGAAAGTATTCTAATGACTTGCTTATGACACCCCATAGAATATATTATGTTTAGTACATTGGACACTGTAGCTTATTCACTTAAATCTCTGATAAATTGTGTGTCTTGTATGCACAGTCTGGTTAGCACAGTTAGTAAGGTGTTGGGTTTGCACTATCAAATTAAGACTGTCATTGGTTCGAATCCCATGTTATCATCTTTTTATTTTACTAGTGTGATTTGTGGCTCTATAATATGAATGCCTATGTCTTTTCACAACAATAGTCAAGTCTTCCAATGGACTTTTTAGTGAAACCCAATAGATAGCTTTATTTTCTCTTTGTTTACTCAAATATTGAATGCTTATGTCTTATAAATTTAGTAGGAAAGTATTCTAATGACTTGCTTATGACACCCCATAGAATATATTATGTTTAGTACCTTGGACACTGTAGCTTATTCACTTAAATCTCTGATAAATTGTGTGTATGGTATGAACAGTCTGGTTAGCACAGTTAGTAAGGTGTTGGGTTTGCACTATCAAATTAAGACTGTCGTTGGTTTGAATCCCATGTTATCATGTTTTTATTTTACTAGTGTGGTTTGTGGCTCTATAATATGAATGCCTATGTCTTTTAACAACAATAGTCAAGTCTTCCAATGGACTTTTTAATGAAATCCAATAGATAGCTTTATTTTCTCTTTGTTTACTCAAATATTGAATGCTTATGTCTTATAAATTTAGTAGGAAAGTATTCTGACTTGCTTATGACACCCCATAGAATATATTATGTTTAGTACCTTGGACACTGTAGCTTATTCACTTAAATCTCTGATAAATTGTGTGTCTAGTATGCACAGTCTGGTTAGCACAGTTAGTAAGGTGTTGGGTTTGCACTATCAAATTAAGACTGTCCTTGGTTCGAATTCCATGTTATCATGTTTTTATTTTACTAGTGTGGTTTGTGGCTCTACAATATGAATGCCTATGTCTTTTAACAACAATAGTCAAGTCTTCCAATGAACTATTTAGTGAAACCCAATAGATAGCTTTATTTTATCTTTGTTTACTCAAATATTGAATGCTTATGTCTTATAAATTTAGTAGGAAAGTATTCTAATGACTTGCTTATGACACCCCATAGAATATATTATGTTTAGTACCTTGGACACTGTAGCTTATTCACTTAAATCTCTGATAAATTGTGTGTCTGGTATGCACTGTCTGGTTAGCACAGTTAGTAAGGTGTTGGGTTTGCACTATCAAATTAAGACTGTCATTGGTTCGAATCCCATGTTATCATGTTTTTATTTTACTAGTGTGGTTTGTGGCTCTACAATATGAATGCCTATGTCTTTTAACAACAATAGTCAAGTCTTCCAATGGACTTTTTAGTGAAACCCAATAGATAGCTTTATTTTCTCTTTGTTTACTCAAATATTGAATGCTTATATCTTATAAATTTAGTAGGAAAGTATTCTAATGACTTGCTTATGACACCCCATAGAATATATTATGTTTAGTACATTGGACACTGTAGCTTATTCACTTAAATCTCTGATAAATTGTGTGTCTTGTATTCACAGTCTGGTTAGCACAGTTAGTAAGGTGTTGGGTTTGCACTATCAAATTAAGACTGTCATTGGTTCGAATCCCATGTTATCATCTTTTTATTTTACTAGTGTGATTTGTGGCTCTATAATATGAATGCCTATGTCTTTTAACAACAATAGTCAAGTCTTCCAATGGACTTTTTAGTGAAACCCAATAGATAGCTTTATTTTCTCTTTGTTTACTCAAATATTGAATGCGTATGTCTTATAAATTTAGTAGGAAAGTATTCTAATGACTTGCTTATGACACCCCATAGAATATATTATGTTTAGTACCTTGGACACTGTAGCTTATTCACTTAAATCTCTGATAAATTGTGTGTCTGGTATGCACAGTCTGGTTAGCACGGTTAGTAAGGTGTTGATTTTGCACTATCAAATTAAGACTGTCATTGGTTCGAATCCCATGTTATCTTGTTTCTATTTTACTAGTGTGGTTTGTGGCTCTATAATATGAATGCCTATGTCTTTTAACAACAATAGTCAAGTCTTCCAATGGACTTTTTAGTGAAACCCAATAGATAGCTTTATTTTCTCTTTGTTTACTCAAATATTGAATGCTTATGTCTTATAAATTTAGTAGGAAAGTATTCTAATGACTTGCTTATGACACCCCATAGAATATATTATGTTTAGTACATTGGACACTGTAGCTTATTCACTTAAATCTCTGATAAATTGTGTGTCTTGTATGCACAGTCTGGTTAGCACAGTTAGTAAGGTGTTGGGTTTGCACTATCAAATTAAGACTGTCATTGGTTCGAATCCCATGTTATCATCTTTTTATTTTACTAGTGTGATTTGTGGCTCTATAATATGAATGCCTATGTCTTTTCACAACAATAGTCAAGTCTTCCAATGGACTTTTTAGTGAAACCCAATAGATAGCTTTATTTTCTCTTTGTTTACTCAAATATTGAATGCTTATGTCTTATAAATTTAGTAGGAAAGTATTCTAATGACTTGCTTATGACACCCCATAGAATATATTATGTTTAGTACCTTGGACACTGTAGCTTATTCACTTAAATCTCTGATAAATTGTTTGTCTGGTATGCACAGTCTGGTTAGCACGGTTAGTAAGGTGTTAATTTTGCACTATCAAATTAAGACTGTCATTGGTTCGAATCCCATGTTATCTTGTTTCTATTTTACTAGTGTGGTTTGTGGCTCTATAATATGAATGCCTATGTCTTTTAACAACAATAGTCAAGTCTTCCAATGGACTTTTTAGTGAAACCCAATAGATAGCTTTATTTTCTCTTTGTTTACTCAAATATTGAATGCTTATGTCTTATAAATTTAGTAGGAAAGTATTCTTATGACTTGCTTATGACACCCCATAGAATATATTATGTTTAGTACCTTAGACACTGTAGCTTATTCACTTAAATCTCTGATAAATTGTGTGTCTGGTATGCACAGTCTGGTTAGCACGGTTAGTACGGTGTTGATTTTGCACTATCAAATTAAGACTGTAATTGGTTCGAATCCCATGTTATCATGTTTCTATTTTACTAGTGTGGTTTGTGGCTCTATAATATGAATGCCTATGTCTTTTAACAACAATAGTCAAGTCTTCCAATGGACTTTTTAGTGAAACCCAATAGATAGCTTTATTTTCTCTTTGTTCACTCAAATATTGAATGCTTATGTCTTATAAATTTAGTAGGAAAGTATTCTAATGACTTGCTTATGACACCCCATAGAATTTATCATTTTTAGTACCTTGGACACTGTAGCTTATTCACTTAAATCTCTGATAAATTGTGTGTCTGCTTTGCACAGTCTGGTTAGCACAGTTAGTAAGGTGTTGGGTTTGCACTATCAAATTAAGACTGTCATTGGTTCGAATCCCATGTTATCATCTTTTTATTTTACTAGTGTGATTTGTGGCTCTATAATATGAATGCCTATGTCTTTTAACAACAATAGTCAAGTCTTCCAATGGACTTTTTAGTGAAACCCAATAGATAGCTTTATTTTCTCTTTGTTTACTCAAATATTGAATGCTTATGTCTTATAAATTTAGTAGGAAAGTATTCTAATGACTTGCTTATGACACCCCATAGAATATATTATGTTTAGTACCTTGGACACTGTAGCTTATTCACTTAAATCTCTGATAAATTGTGTGTCTGGTATGCACAGTCTGGTTAGCACGGTTAGTAAGATGTTGATTTTGCACTATCAAATTAAGACTGTCATTGGTTCGAATCCCATGTTATCTTGTTTCTATTTTACTAGTGTGATTTGTGGCTCTATAATATGAATGCCTATGTCTTTTAACAACAATAGTCAAGTCTTCCAATGGACTTTTTAGTGAAACCCAATAGATAGCTTTATTTTCTCTTTGTTTACTCAAATATTGAATGCTTATGTCTTATAAATTTAGTAGGAAAGTATTCTAATGACTTGCTTATGACACCCCATAGAATATATTATGTTTAGTACCTTGGACACTGTAGCTTATTCACTTAAATCTCTGATAAATTGTGTGTCTGGTATGCACAGTCTGGTTAGCACGGTTAGTAAGATGTTGATTTTGCACTATCAAATTAAGACTGTCATTGGTTCGAATCCCATGTTATCTTGTTTCTATTTTACTAGTGTGGTTTGTGGCTCTATAATATGAATGCCTATGTCTTTTAACAACAATAGTCAAGTCTTCCAATGGACTTTTTAGTGAAACCCAATAGATAGCTTTATTTTCTCTTTGTTTACTCAAATATTGAATGCTTATGTCTTATAAATTTAGTAGGAAAGTATTCTTATGACTTGCTTATGACACCCCATAGAATATATTATGCTTAGTACCTTGGACACTGTAGCTTATTCACTTAAATCTCAGATAAATTGTGTGTCTGGTATGCACAGTCTGGTTAGCACGGTTAGTAAGGTGTTGATTTTGCACTATCAAATTAAGACTGTCATTGGTTCGAATCCCATGTTATCATGTTTCTATTTTACTAGTGTGGTTTGTGGCTCTATAATATGAATGCCTATGTCTTTTAACAACAATAGTCAAGTCTTCCAATGGACTTTTTAGTGAAACCCAATAGATAGCTTTATTTTCTCTTTGTTCACTCAAATATTGAATGCTTATGTCTTATAAATTTAGTAGGAAAGTATTCTAATGACTTGCTTATGACACCCCATAGAATTTATCATGTTTAGTACCTTGGACACTGTAGCTTATTCACTTAAATCTCTCATAAATTGTGTGTTTGCTATGCACAGTCTGGTTAGCACAGTTAGTAAGGTGTTGGGTTTGCACTATCAAATTAAGACTGTCATTGGTTCGAATCCCATGTTATCATCTTTTTATTTTACTAGTGTGATTTGTGGCTCTATAATATGAATGCCTATGTCTTTTAACAACAATAGTCAAGTCTTCCAATGGACTTTTTAGTGAAACCCAATAGATAGCTTTATTTTCTCTTTGTTTACTCAAATATTGAATGCTTATGTCTTATAAATTTAGTAGGAAAGTATTCTAATGACTTGCTTATGACACCCCATAGAATATATTATGTTTAGTACCTTGGACACTGTAGCTTATTCACTTAAATCTCTGATAAATTGTGTGTCTGGTATGCACAGTCTGGTTAGCACGGTTAGTAAGGTGTTGATTTTGCACTATCAAATTAAGACTGTCATTGGTTCGAATCTCATGTTATCATCTTTTTATTTTACTAGTGTGATTTGTGGCTCTATAATATGAATGCCTATGTCTTTTAACAACAATAGTCAAGTCTTCCAATGGACTTTTTAGTGAAACCCAATAGATAGCTTTATTTTCTCTTTGTTTACTCAAATATTGAATGCTTATGTCTTATAAATTTAGTAGGAAAGTATTCTAATGACTTGCTTATGACACCCCATAGAATATATTATGTTTAGTACATTGGACACTGTAGCTTATTCACTTAAATCTCTGATAAATTGTGTGTCTGGTATGCACAGTCTGGTTAGCACGGTTAGTAAGGTGTTGATTTTGCACTATCAAATTAAGACTGTCATTGGTTCGAATCCCATGTTATCATCTTTTTATTTTACTAGTGTGATTTGTGGCTCTATAATATGAATGCCTATGTCTTTTAACAACAATAGTCAAGTCTTCCAATGGACTTTTTAGTGAAACCCAATAGATAGCTTTATTTTCTCTTTGTTTACTCAAATATTGAATGCTTATGTCTTATAAATTTAGTAGGAAAGTATTCTAATGACTTGCTTATGACACCCCATAGAATATATTATGTTTAGTACATTGGACACTGTAGCTTATTCACTTAAATCTCTGATAAATTGTGTGTCTTGTATGCACAGTCTGGTTAGCACGGTTAGTAAGGTGTTGATTTTGCACTATCAAATTAAGACTGTCATTGGTTCGAATCCCATGTTATCTTGTTTCTATTTTACTAGTGTGGTTTGTGGCTCTATAATATGAATGCCTATGTCTTTTAACAACAATAGTCAAGTCTTCCAATGGACTTTTTAGTGAAACCCAATAGATAGCTTTATTTTCTCTTTGTTTACTCAAATATTGAATGCTTATGTCTTATAAATTTAGTAGGAAAGTATTCTTATGACTTGCTTATGACACCCCATAGAATATATTATGTTTAGTACCTTGGACACTGTAGCTTATTCACTTACATCTCAGATAAATTGTGTGTCTGGTATGCACAGTCTGGTTAGCACGGTTAGAAAGGTGTTGATTTTGCACTATCAAATTAAGACTGTCATTGGTTCGAATCCCATGTTATCATGTTTCTATTTTACTAGTGTGGTTTGTGGCTCTATAATATGAATGCCTATGTCTTTTAACAACAATAGTCAAGTCTTCCAATGGACTTTTTAGTGAAACCCAATAGATAGCTTTATTTTCTCTTTGTTCACTCAAATATTGAATGCTTATGTCTTATAAATTTAGTAGGAAAGTATTCTAATGACTTGCTTATGACACCCCATAGAATTTATCATGTTTAGTACCTTGGACACTGTAGCTTATTCACTTAAATCTCTGATAAATTGTGTGTCTGCTATGCACAGTCTGGTTAGCACAGTTAGTAAGGTGTTGGGTCTGCACTATCAAATTAAGACTGTCATTGGTTCGAATCCCATGTTATCATCTTTTTATTTTACTAGTGTGATTTGTGGCTCTATAATATGAATGCCTATGTCTTTTAACAACAATAGTCAAGTCTTCCAATGGACTTTTTAGTGAAACCCAATAGATAGCTTTATTTTCTCTTTGTTTACTCAAATATTGAATGCTTATGTCTTATAAATTTAGTAGGAAAGTATTCTAATGACTTGCTTATGACACCCCATAGAATATATTATGTTTAGTACCTTGGACACTGTAGCTTATTCACTTAAATCTCTGATAAATTGTGTGGCTGGTATGCACAGTCTGGTTAGCACGGTTAGTAAGGTGTTGATTTTGCACTATCAAATTAAGACTGTCATTGGTTCGAATCCCATGTTATCTTGTTTCTATTTTACTAGTGTGGTTTGTGGCTCTATAATATGAATGCCTATGTCTTTTAACAACAATAGTCAAGTCTTCCAATGGACTTTTTAGTGAAACCCAATAGATAGCTTTATTTTCTCTTTGTTTACTCAAATATTGAATGCTTATGTCTTATAAATTTAGTAGGAAAGTATTCTTATGACTTGCTTATGACACCACATAGAATATATTATGTTTAGTACCTTGGACACTGTAGCTTATTCACTTAAATCTCTGATAAATTGTGTGTCTTGTATGCACAGTCTGGTTAGCACAGTTAGTAAGGTGTTGGATTTGCACTATCAAATTAAGACTGTCATTGGTTCGAATCCCATGTTATCATCTTTTTATTTTACTAGTGTGATTTGTGGCTCTATAATATGTATGCCTATGTCTTTTAACAACAATAGTCAAGTCTTCCAATGGACTTTTTAGTGAAACCCAATAGATAGCTTTATTTTCTCTTTGTTTACTCAAATATTGAATGCTTATGTCTTATAAATTTAGTAGGAAAGTATTCTAATGACTTGCTTATGACACCCCATAGAATATATTATGTTTAGTACCTTGGACACTGTAGCTTATTCACTTAAATCTCTGATAAATTGTGTGCCTGGTATGCACAGTCTGGTTAGCACGGTTAGTAAGGTGTTGATTTTGCACTATCAAATTAAGACTGTCATTGGTTCGAATCCCATGTTATCATCTTTTTATTTTACTAGTGTGATTTGTGGCTCTATAATATGAATGCCTATGTCTTTTAACAACAATAGTCAAGTCTTCCAATGGACTTTTTAGTGAAACCCAATAGATAGCTTTATTTTCTCTTTGTTTACTCAAATATTGAATGCTTATGTCTTATAAATTTAGTAGGAAAGTATTCTAATGACTTGCTTATGACACCCCATAGAATATATTATGTTTAGTACATTGGACACTGTAGCTTATTCACTTAAATCTCTGATAAATTGTGTGTATTGTATGCACAGTCTGGTTAGCACAGTTAGTAAGGTGTTGGGTTTGCACTATCAAATTAAGACTGTCATTGGTTCGAATCCCATGTTATCATCTTTTTATTTTACTAGTGTGATTTGTGGCTCTATAATATGTATGCCTATGTCTTTTAACAACAATAGTCAAGTCTTCCAATGGACTTTTTAGTGAAACCCAATAGATAGCTTTATTTTCTCTTTGTTTACTCAAATATTGAATGCTTATGTCTTATAAATTTAGTAGGAAAGTATTCTAATGACTTGCTTATGACACCCCATAGAATATATTATGTTTAGTACATTGGACACTGTAGCTTATTCACTTAAATCTCTGATAAATTGTGTGTCTTGTATGCACAGTCTGGTTAGCACAGTTAGTAAGGTGTTGGGTTTGCACTATCAAATTAAGACTGTCATTGGTTCGAATCCCATGTTATCATCTTTTTATTTTACTAGTGTGATTTGTGGCTCTATAATATGAATGCCTATGTCTTTTAACAACAATAGTCAAGTCTTCCAATGGACTTTTTAGTGAAACCCAATAGATAGCTTTATTTTCTCTTTGTTTACTCAAATATTGAATGCTTATGTCTTATAAATTTAGTAGGAAAGTATTCTAATGACTTGCTTATGACACCCCATAGAATATATTATGTTTAGTACCTTGGACACTGTAGCTTATTCACTTAAATCTCTGATAAATTGTGTGTCTGGTATGCACAGTCTGGTTAGCACGGTTAGTAAGATGTTGATTTTGCACTATCAAATTAAGACTGTCATTGGTTCGAATCCCATGTTATCTTGTTTCTATTTTACTAGTGTGGTTTGTGGCTCTATAATATGAATTCCTATGTCTTTTAACAACAATAGTCAAGTCTTCCAATGGACTTTTTAGTGAAACCCAATAGATAGCTTTATTTTCTCTTTGTTTACTCAAATATTGAATGCTTATGTCTTATAAATTTAGTAGGAAAGTATTCTTATGACTTGCTTATGACACCCCATAGAATATATTATGCTTAGTACCTTGGACACTGTAGCTTATTCACTTAAATCTCAGATAAATTGTGTGTCTGGTATGCACAGTCTGGTTAGCACGGTTAGTAAGGTGTTGATTTTGCACTATCAAATTAAGACTGTCATTGGTTCGAATCCCATGTTATCATGTTTCTATTTTACTAGTGTGGTTTGTGGCTCTATAATATGAATGCCTATGTCTTTTAACAACAATAGTCAAGTCTTCCAATGGACTTTTTAGTGAAACCCAATAGATAGCTTTATTTTCTCTTTGTTCACTCAAATATTGAATGCTTATGTCTTATAAATTTAGTAGGAAAGTATTCTAATGACTTGCTTATGACACCCCATAGAATTTATCATGTTTAGTACCTTGGACACTGTAGCTTATTCACTTAAATCTCTCATAAATTGTGTGTTTGCTATGCACAGTCTGGTTAGCACAGTTAGTAAGGTGTTGGGTTTGCACTATCAAATTAAGACTGTCATTGGTTCGAATCCCATGTTATCATCTTTTTATTTTACTAGTGTGATTTGTGGCTCTATAATATGAATGCCTATGTCTTTTAACAACAATAGTCAAGTCTTCCAATGGACTTTTTAGTGAAACCCAATAGATAGCTTTATTTTCTCTTTGTTTACTCAAATATTGAATGCTTATGTCTTATAAATTTAGTAGGAAAGTATTCTAATGACTTGCTTATGACACCCCATAGAATATATTATGTTTAGTACCTTGGACACTGTAGCTTATTCACTTAAATCTCTGATAAATTGTGTGTCTGGTATGCACAGTCTGGTTAGCACGGTTAGTAAGGTGTTGATTTTGCACTATCAAATTAAGACTGTCATTGGTTCGAATCCCATGTTATCATCTTTTTATTTTACTAGTGTGATTTGTGGCTCTATAATATGAATGCCTATGTCTTTTAACAACAATAGTCAAGTCTTCCAATGGACTTTTTAGTGAAACCCAATAGATAGCTTTATTTTCTCTTTGTTTACTCAAATATTGAATGCTTATGTCTTATAAATTTAGTAGGAAAGTATTCTAATGACTTGCTTATGACACCCCATAGAATATATTATGTTTAGTACATTGGACACTGTAGCTTATTCACTTAAATCTCTGATAAATTGTGTGTCTGGTATGCACAGTCTGGTTAGCACGGTTAGTAAGATGTTGATTTTGCACTATCAAATTAAGACTGTCATTGGTTCGAATCCCATGTTATCTTGTTTCTATTTTACTAGTGTGGTTTGTGGCTCTATAATATGAATGCCTATGTCTTTTAACAACAATAGTCAAGTCTTCCAATGGACTTTTTAGTGAAACCCAATAGATAGCTTTATTTTCTCTTTGTTTACTCAAATATTGAATGCTTATGTCTTATAAATTTAGTAGGAAAGTATTCTTATGACTTGCTTATGACACCCCATAGAATATATTATGCTTAGTACCTTGGACACTGTAGCTTATTCACTTAAATCTCAGATAAATTGTGTGTCTGGTATGCACAGTCTGGTTAGCACGGTTAGTAAGGTGTTGATTTTGCACTATCAAATTAAGACTGTCATTGGTTCGAATCCCATGTTATCATGTTTCTATTTTACTAGTGTGGTTTGTGGCTCTATAATATGAATGCCTATGTCTTTTAACAACAATAGTCAAGTCTTCCAATGGACTTTTTAGTGAAACCCAATAGATAGCTTTATTTTCTCTTTGTTCACTCAAATATTGAATGCTTATGTCTTATAAATTTAGTAGGAAAGTATTCTAATGACTTGCTTATGACACCCCATAGAATTTATCATGTTTAGTACCTTGGACACTGTAGCTTATTCACTTAAATCTCTCATAAATTGTGTGTTTGCTATGCACAGTCTGGTTAGCACAGTTAGTAAGGTGTTGGGTTTGCACTATCAAATTAAGACTGTCATTGGTTCGAATCCCATGTTATCATCTTTTTATTTTACTAGTGTGATTTGTGGCTCTATAATATGAATGCCTATGTCTTTTAACAACAATAGTCAAGTCTTCCAATGGACTTTTTAGTGAAACCCAATAGATAGCTTTATTTTCTCTTTGTTTACTCAAATATTGAATGCTTATGTCTTATAAATTTAGTAGGAAAGTATTCTAATGACTTGCTTATGACACCCCATAGAATATATTATGTTTAGTACCTTGGACACTGTAGCTTATTCACTTAAATCTCTGATAAATTGTGTGTCTGGTATGCACAGTCTGGTTAGCACGGTTAGTAAGGTGTTGATTTTGCACTATCAAATTAAGACTGTCATTGGTTCGAATCCCATGTTATCATCTTTTTATTTTACTAGTGTGATTTGTGGCTCTATAATATGAATGCCTATGTCTTTTAACAACAATAGTCAAGTCTTCCAATGGACTTTTTAGTGAAACCCAATAGATAGCTTTATTTTCTCTTTGTTTACTCAAATATTGAATGCTTATGTCTTATAAATTTAGTAGGAAAGTATTCTAATGACTTGCTTATGACACCCCATAGAATATATTATGTTTAGTACATTGGACACTGTAGCTTATTCACTTAAATCTCTGATAAATTGTGTGTCTGGTATGCACAGTCTGGTTAGCACGGTTAGTAAGGTGTTGATTTTGCACTATCAAATTAAGACTGTCATTGGTTCGAATCCCATGTTATCATCTTTTTATTTTACTAGTGTGATTTGTGGCTCTATAATATGAATGCCTATGTCTTTTAACAACAATAGTCAAGTCTTCCAATGGACTTTTTAGTGAAACCCAATAGATAGCTTTATTTTCTCTTTGTTTACTCAAATATTGAATGCTTATGTCTTATAAATTTAGTAGGAAAGTATTCTAATGACTTGCTTATGACACCCCATAGAATATATTATGTTTAGTACATTGGACACTGTAGCTTATTCACTTAAATCTCTGATAAATTGTGTGTCTTGTATGCACAGTCTGGTTAGCACGGTTAGTAAGGTGTTGATTTTGCACTATCAAATTAAGACTGTCATTGGTTCGAATCCCATGTTATCTTGTTTCTATTTTACTAGTGTGGTTTGTGGCTCTATAATATGAATGCCTATGTCTTTTAACAACAATAGTCAAGTCTTCCAATGGACTTTTTAGTGAAACCCAATAGATAGCTTTATTTTCTCTTTGTTTACTCAAATATTGAATGCTTATGTCTTATAAATTTAGTAGGAAAGTATTCTTATGACTTGCTTATGACACCCCATAGAATATATTATGTTTAGTACCTTGGACACTGTAGCTTATTCACTTACATCTCAGATAAATTGTGTGTCTGGTATGCACAGTCTGGTTAGCACGGTTAGTAAGGTGTTGATTTTGCACTATCAAATTAAGACTGTCATTGGTTCGAATCCCATGTTATCATGTTTCTATTTTACTAGTGTGGTTTGTGGCTCTATAATATGAATGCCTATGTCTTTTAACAACAATAGTCAAGTCTTCCAATGGACTTTTTAGTGAAACCCAATAGATAGCTTTATTTTCTCTTTGTTCACTCAAATATTGAATGCTTATGTCTTATAAATTTAGTAGGAAAGTATTCTAATGACTTGCTTATGACACCCCATAGAATTTATCATGTTTAGTACCTTGGACACTGTAGCTTATTCACTTAAATCTCTGATAAATTGTGTGTCTGCTATGCACAGTCTGGTTAGCACAGTTAGTAAGGTGTTGGGTTTGCACTATCAAATTAAGACTGTCATTGGTTCGAATCCCATGTTATCATCTTTTTATTTTACTAGTGTGATTTGTGGCTCTATAATATGAATGCCTATGTCTTTTAACAACAATAGTCAAGTCTTCCAATGGACTTTTTAGTGAAACCCAATAGATAGCTTTATTTTCTCTTTGTTTACTCAAATATTGAATGCTTATGTCTTATAAATTTAGTAGGAAAGTATTCTAATGACTTGCTTATGACACCCCATAGAATATATTATGTTTAGTACCTTGGACACTGTAGCTTATTCACTTAAATCTCTGATAAATTGTGTGTCTGGTATGCACAGTCTGGTTAGCACGGTTAGTAAGGTGTTGCTTTTGCACTATCAAATTAAGACTGTCATTGGTTCGAATCCCATGTTATCATGTTTCTATTTTACTAGTGTGGTTTGTGGCTCTATAATATGAATGCCTATGTCTTTTAACAACAATAGTCAAGTCTTCCAATGGACTTTTTAGTGAAACCCAATAGATAGCTTTATTTTCTCTTTGTTCACTCAAATATTGAATGCTTATGTCTTATAAATTTAGTAGGAAAGTATTCTAATGACTTGCTTATGACACCCCATAGAATTTATCATGTTTAGTACCTTGGACACTGTAGCTTATTCACTTAAATCTCTGATAAATTGTGTGTCTGCTATGCACAGTCTGGTTAGCACAGTTAGTAAGGTGTTGGGTTTGCACTATCAAATTAAGACTGTCATTGGTTCGAATCCCATGTTATCATCTTTTTATTTTACTAGTGTGATTTGTGGCTCTATAATATAAATGCCTATGTCTTTTAACAACAATAGTCAAGTCTTCCAATGGACTTTTTAGTGAAACCCAATAGATAGCTTTATTTTCTCTTTGTTTACTCAAATATTGAATGCTTATGTCTTATAAATTTAGTAGGAAAGTATTCTAATGACTTGCTTATGACACCCCATAGAATATATTATGTTTAGTACATTGGACACTGTAGCTTATTCACTTAAATCTCTGATAAATTGTGTGTCTTGTATGCACAGTCTGGTTAGCACGGTTAGTAAGGTGTTGATTTTGCACTATCAAATTAAGACTGTCATTGGTTCGAATCCCATGTTATCTTGTTTCTATTTTACTAGTGTGGTTTGTGGCTCTATAATATGAATGCCTATGTCTTTTAACAACAATAGTCAAGTCTTCCAATGGACTTTTTAGTGAAACCCAATAGATAGCTTTATTTTCTCTTTGTTTACTCAAATATTGAATGCTTATGTCTTATAAATTTAGTAGGAAAGTATTCTTATGACTTGCTTATGACACCCCATAGAATATATTATGTTTAGTACCTTGGACACTGTAGCTTATTCACTTACATCTCAGATAAATTGTGTGTCTGGTATGCACAGTCTGGTTAGCACGGTTAGTAAGGTGTTGATTTTGCACTATCAAATTAAGACTGTCATTGGTTCGAATCCCATGTTATCATGTTTCTATTTTACTAGTGTGGTTTGTGGCTCTATAATATGAATGCCTATGTCTTTTAACAACAATAGTCAAGTCTTCCAATGGACTTTTTAGTGAAACCCAATAGATAGCTTTATTTTCTCTTTGTTCACTCAAATATTGAATGCTTATGTCTTATAAATTTAGTAGGAAAGTATTCTAATGACTTGCTTATGACACCCCATAGAATTTATCATGTTTAGTACCTTGGACACTGTAGCTTATTCACTTAAATCTCTGATAAATTGTGTGTCTGCTATGCACAGTCTGGTTAGCACAGTTAGTAAGGTGTTGGGTTTGCACTATCAAATTAAGACTGTCATTGGTTCGAATCCCATGTTATCATCTTTTTATTTTACTAGTGTGATTTGTGGCTCTATAATATGAATGCCTATGTCTTTTAACAACAATAGTCAAGTCTTCCAATGGACTTTTTAGTGAAACCCAATAGATAGCTTTATTTTCTCTTTGTTTACTCAAATATTGAATGCTTATGTCTTATAAATTTAGTAGGAAAGTATTCTAATGACTTGCTTATGACACCCCATAGAATATATTATGTTTAGTACCTTGGACACTGTAGCTTATTCACTTAAATCTCTGATAAATTGTGTGGCTGGTATGCACAGTCTGGTTAGCACGGTTAGTAAGGTGTTGATTTTGCACTATCAAATTAAGACTGTCATTGGTTCGAATCCCATGTTATCTTGTTTCTATTTTACTAGTGTGGTTTGTGGCTCTATAATATGAATGCCTATGTCTTTTAACAACAATAGTCAAGTCTTCCAATGGACTTTTTAGTGAAACCCAATAGATAGCTTTATTTTCTCTTTGTTTACTCAAATATTGAATGCTTATGTCTTATAAATTTAGTAGGAAAGTATTCTTATGACTTGCTTATGACACCCCATAGAATATATTATGTTTAGTACCTTGGACACTGTAGCTTATTCACTTAAATCTCTGATAAATTGTGTGTCTTGTATGCACAGTCTGGTTAGCACAGTTAGTAAGGTGTTGGATTTGCACTATCAAATTAAGACTGTCATTGGTTCGAATCCCATGTTATCATCTTTTTATTTTACTAGTGTGATTTGTGGCTCTATAATATGTATGCCTATGTCTTTTAACAACAATAGTCAAGTCTTCCAATGGACTTTTTAGTGAAACCCAATAGATAGCTTTATTTTCTCTTTGTTTACTCAAATATTGAATGCTTATGTCTTATAAATTTAGTAGGAAAGTATTCTAATGACTTGCTTATGACACCCCATAGAATATATTATGTTTAGTACATTGGACACTGTAGCTTATTCACTTAAATCTCTGATAAATTGTGTGTATTGTATGCACAGTCTGGTTAGCACAGTTAGTAAGGTGTTGGGTTTGCACTATCAAATTAAGACTGTCATTGGTTCGAATCCCATGTTATCATCTTTTTATTTTACTAGTGTGATTTGTGGCTCTATAATATGTATGCCTATGTCTTTTAACAACAATAGTCAAGTCTTCCAATGGACTTTTTAGTGAAACCCAATAGATAGCTTTATTTTCTCTTTGTTTACTCAAATATTGAATGCTTATGTCTTATAAATTTAGTAGGAAAGTATTCTAATGACTTGCTTATGACACCCCATAGAATATATTATGTTTAGTACCTTGGACACTGTAGCTTATTCACTTAAATCTCTGATAAATTGTGTGTCTGGTATGCACAGTCTGGTTAGCACGGTTAGTAAGGTGTTGATTTTGCACTATCAAATTAAGACTGTCATTGGTTCGAATCCCATGTTATCATCTTTTTATTTTACTAGTGTGATTTGTGGCTCTATAATATGAATGCCTATGTCTTTTAACAACAATAGTCAAGTCTTCCAATGGACTTTTTAGTGAAACCCAATAGATAGCTTTATTTTCTCTTTGTTTACTCAAATATTGAATGCTTATGTCTTATAAATTTAGTAGGAAAGTATTCTAATGACTTGCTTATGACACCCCATAGAATATATTATGTTTAGTACATTGGACACTGTAGCTTATTCACTTAAATCTCTGATAAATTGTGTGTCTTGTATGCACAGTCTGGTTAGCACGGTTAGTAAGGTGTTGATTTTGCACTATCAAATTAAGACTGTCATTGGTTCGAATCCCATGTTATCTTGTTTCTATTTTACTAGTGTGGTTTGTGGCTCTATAATATGAATGCCTATGTCTTTTAACAACAATAGTCAAGTCTTCCAATGGACTTTTTAGTGAAACCCAATAGATAGCTTTATTTTCTCTTTGTTTACTCAAATATTGAATGCTTATGTCTTATAAATTTAGTAGGAAAGTATTCTTATGACTTGCTTATGACACCCCATAGAATATATTATGTTTAGTACCTTGGACACTGTAGCTTATTCACTTAAATCTCTGATAAATTGTGTGTCTTGTATGCACAGTCTGGTTAGCACAGTTAGTAAGGTGTTGGGTTTGCACTATCAAATTAAGACTGTCATTGGTTCGAATCCCATGTTATCATCTTTTTATTTTACTAGTGTGATTTGTGGCTCTATAATATGTATGCCTATGTCTTTTAACAACAATAGTCAAGTCTTCCAATGGACTTTTTAGTGAAACCCAATAGATAGCTTTATTTTCTCTTTGTTTACTCAAATATTGAATGCTTATGTCTTATAAATTTAGTAGGAAAGTATTCTAATGACTTGCTTATGACACCCCATAGAATATATTATGTTTAGTACCTTGGACACTGTAGCTTATTCACTTAAATCTCTGATAAATTGTGTGTCTGGTATGCACAGTCTGGTTAGCACGGTTAGTAAGGTGTTGATTTTGCACTATCAAATTAAGACTGTCATTGGTTCGAATCCCATGTTATCATCTTTTTATTTTACTAGTGTGATTTGTGGCTCTATAATATGAATGCCTATGTCTTTTAACAACAATAGTCAAGTCTTCCAATGGACTTTTTAGTGAAACCCAATAGATAGCTTTATTTTCTCTTTGTTTACTCAAATATTGAATGCTTATGTCTTATAAATTTAGTAGGAAAGTATTCTAATGACTTGCTTATGACACCCCATAGAATATATTATGTTTAGTACATTGGACACTGTAGCTTATTCACTTAAATCTCTGATAAATTGTGTGTCTTGTATGTACAGTCTGGTTAGCACGGTTAGTAAGGTGTTGATTTTGCACTATCAAATTAAGACTGTCATTGGTTCGAATCCCATGTTATCTTGTTTCTATTTTACTAGTGTGGTTTGTGGCTCTATAATATGAATGCCTATGTCTTTTAACAACAATAGTCAAGTCTTCCAATGGACTTTTTAGTGAAACCCAATAGATAGCTTTATTTTCTCTTTGTTTACTCAAATATTGAATGCTTATGTCTTATAAATTTAGTAGGAAAGTATTCTTATGACTTGCTTATGACACCCCATAGAATATATTATGTTTAGTACCTTGGACACTGTAGCTTATTCACTTACATCTCAGATAAATTGTGTGTCTGGTATGCACAGTCTGGTTAGCACGGTTAGTAAGGTGTTGATTTTGCACTATCAAATTAAGACTGTCATTGGTTCGAATCCCATGTTATCATGTTTCTATTTTACTAGTGTGGTTTGTGGCTCTATAATATGAATGCCTATGTCTTTTAACAACAATAGTCAAGTCTTCCAATGGACTTTTTAGTGAAACCCAATAGATAGCTTTATTTTCTCTTTGTTCACTCAAATATTGAATGCTTATGTCTTATAAATTTAGTAGGAAAGTATTCTAATGACTTGCTTATGACACCCCATAGAATTTATCATGTTTAGTACCTTGGACACTGTAGCTTATTCACTTAAATCTCTGATAAATTGTGTGTCTGCTATGCACAGTCTGGTTAGCACAGTTAGTAAGGTGTTGGGTTTGCACTATCAAATTAAGACTGTCATTGGTTCGAATCCCATGTTATCATCTTTTTATTTTACTAGTGTGATTTGTGGCTCTATAATATGAATGCCTATGTCTTTTAACAACAATAGTCAAGTCTTCCAATGGACTTTTTAGTGAAACCCAATAGATAGCTTTATTTTCTCTTTGTTTACTCAAATATTGAATGCTTATGTCTTATAAATTTAGTAGGAAAGTATTCTAATGACTTGCTTATGACACCCCATAGAATATATTATGTTTAGTACCTTGGACACTGTAGCTTATTCACTTAAATCTCTGATAAATTGTGTGGCTGGTATGCACAGTCTGGTTAGCACGGTTAGTAAGGTGTTGATTTTGCACTATCAAATTAAGACTGTCATTGGTTCGAATCCCATGTTATCTTGTTTCTATTTTACTAGTGTGGTTTGTGGCTCTATAATATGAATGCCTATGTCTTTTAACAACAATAGTCAAGTATTCCAATGGACTTTTTAGTGAAACCCAATAGATAGCTTTATTTTCTCTTTGTTTACTCAAATATTGAATGCTTATGTCTTATAAATTTAGTAGGAAAGTATTCTTATGACTTGCTTATGACACCCCATAGAATATATTATGTTTAGTACCTTGGACACTGTAGCTTATTCACTTAAATCTCTGATAAATTGTGTGTCTTGTATGCACAGTCTGGTTAGCACAGTTAGTAAGGTGTTGGATTTGCACTATCAAATTAAGACTGTCATTGGTTCGAATCCCATGTTATCATCTTTTTATTTTACTAGTGTGATTTGTGGCTCTATAATATGTATGCCTATGTCTTTTAACAACAATAGTCAAGTTTTCCAATGGACTTTTTAGTGAAACCCAATAGATAGCTTTATTTTCTCTTTGTTTACTCAAATATTGAATGCTTATGTCTTATAAATTTAGTAGGAAAGTATTCTAATGACTTGCTTATGACACCCCATAGAATATATTATGTTTAGTACCTTGGACACTGTAGCTTATTCACTTAAATCTCTGATAAATTGTGTGCCTGGTATGCACAGTCTGGTTAGCACGGTTAGTAAGGTGTTGATTTTGCACTATCAAATTAAGACTGTCATTGGTTCGAATCCCATGTTATCTTGTTTCTATTTTACTAGTGTGGTTTGTGGCTCTATAATATGAATGCCTATGTCTTTTAACAACAATAGTCAAGTCTTCCAATGGACTTTTTAGTGAAACCCAATAGATAGCTTTATTTTCTCTTTGTTTACTCAAATATTGAATGCTTATGTCTTATAAATTTAGTAGGAAAGTATTCTTATGACTTGCTTATGACACCCCATAGAATATATTATGTTTAGTACCTTGGACACTGTAGCTTATTCACTTAAATCTCTGATAAATTGTGTGTCTTGTATGCACAGTCTGGTTAGCACAGTTAGTAAGGTGTTGGGTTTGCACTATCAAATTAAGACTGTCATTGGTTCGAATCCCATGTTATCATCTTTTTATTTTACTAGTGTGATTTGTGGCTCTATAATATGTATGCCTATGTCTTTTAACAACAATAGTCAAGTCTTCCAATGGACTTTTTAGTGAAACCCAATAGATAGCTTTATTTTCTCTTTGTTTACTCAAATATTGAATGCTTATGTCTTTTAAATTTAGTAGGAAAGTATTCTAATGACTTGCTTATGACACCCCATAGAATATATTATGTTTAGTACCTTGGACACTGTAGCTTATTCACTTAAATCTCTGATAAATTGTGTGTCTGGTATGCACAGTCTGGTTAGCACGGTTAGTAAGGTGTTGATTTTGCACTATCAAATTAAGACTGTCATTGGTTCGAATCCCATGTTATCATCTTTTTATTTTACTAGTGTGATTTGTGGCTCTATAATATGAATGCCTATGTCTTTTAACAACAATAGTCAAGTCTTCCAATGGACTTTTTAGTGAAACCCAATAGATAGCTTTATTTTCTCTTTGTTTACTCAAATATTGAATGCTTATGTCTTATAAATTTAGTAGGAAAGTATTCTAATGACTTGCTTATGACACCCCATAGAATATATTATGTTTAGTACATTGGACACTGTAGCTTATTCACTTAAATCTCTGATAAATTGTGTGTCTTGTATGCACAGTCTGGTTAGCACGGTTAGTAAGGTGTTGATTTTGCACTATCAAATTAAGACTGTCATTGGTTCGAATCCCATGTTATCTTGTTTCTATTTTACTAGTGTGGTTTGTGGCTCTATAATATGAATGCCTATGTCTTTTAACAACAATAGTCAAGTCTTCCAATGGACTTTTTAGTGAAACCCAATAGATAGCTTTATTCTCTCTTTGTTTACTCAAATATTGAATGCTTATGTCTTATAAATTTAGTAGGAAAGTATTCTTATGACTTGCTTATGACACCCCATAGAATATATTATGTTTAGTACCTTGGACACTGTAGCTTATTCACTTAAATCTCAGATAAATTGTGTGTCTGGTATGCACAGTCTGGTTAGCACGGTTAGTAAGGTGTTGATTTTGCACTATCAAATTAAGACTGTCATTGGTTCGAATCCCATGTTATCATGTTTCTATTTTACTAGTGTGGTTTGTGGCTCTATAATATGAATGCCTATGTCTTTTAACAACAATAGTCAAGTCTTCCAATGGACTTTTTAGTGAAACCCAATAGATAGCTTTATTTTCTCTTTGTTCACTCAAATATTGAATGCTTATGTCTTATAAATTTAGTAGGAAAGTATTCTAATGACTTGCTTATGACACCCCATAGAATTTATCATGTTTAGTACCTTGGACACTGTAGCTTATTCACTTAAATCTCTGATAAATTGTGTGTCTGCTATGCACAGTCTGGTTAGCACAGTTAGTAAGGTGTTGGGTTTGCACTATCAAATTAAGACTGTCATTGGTTCGAATCCCATGTTATCATCTTTTTATTTTACTAGTGTGATTTGTGGCTCTATAATATGAATGCCTATGTCTTTTAACAACAATAGTCAAGTCTTCCAATGGACTTTTTAGTGAAACCCAATAGATAGCTTTATTTTCTCTTTGTTTACTCAAATATTGAATGCTTATGTCTTATAAATTTAGTAGGAAAGTATTCTAATGACTTGCTTATGACACCCCATAGAATATATTATGTTTAGTACCTTGGACACTGTAGCTTATTCACTTAAATCTCTGATAAATTGTGTGGCTGGTATGCACAGTCTGGTTAGCACGGTTAGTAAGGTGTTGATTTTGCACTATCAAATTAAGACTGTCATTGGTTCGAATCCCATGTTATCTTGTTTCTATTTTACTAGTGTGGTTTGTGGCTCTATAATATGAATGCCTATGTCTTTTAACAACAATAGTCAAGTCTTCCAATGGACTTTTTAGTGAAACCCAATAGATAGCTTTATTTTCTCTTTGTTTACTCAAATATTGAATGCTTATGTCTTATAAATTTAGTAGGAAAGTATTCTTATGACTTGCTTATGACACCCCATAGAATATATTATGTTTAGTACCTTGGACACTGTAGCTTATTCACTTAAATCTCTGATAAATTGTGCGTCTTGTATGCACAGTCTGGTTAGCACAGTTAGTAAGGTGTTGGATTTGCACTATCAAATTAAGACTGTCATTGGTTCGAATCCCATGTTATCTTGTTTCTATTTTACTAGTGTGGTTTGTGGCTCTATAATATGAATGCCTATGTCTTTTAACAACAATAGTCAAGTATTCCAATGGACTTTTTAGTGAAACCCAATAGATAGCTTTATTTTCTCTTTGTTTACTCAAATATTGAATGCTTATGTCTTATAAATTTAGTAGGAAAGTATTCTTATGACTTGCTTATGACACCCCATAGAATATATTATGTTTAGTACCTTGGACACTGTAGCTTATTCACTTAAATCTCTGATAAATTGTGTGTCTTGTATGCACAGTCTGGTTAGCACAGTTAGTAAGGTGTTGGATTTGCACTATCAAATTAAGACTGTCATTGGTTCGAATCCCATGTTATCATCTTTTTATTTTACTAGTGTGATTTGTGGCTCTATAATATGTATGCCTATGTCTTTTAACAACAATAGTCAAGTTTTCCAATGGACTTTTTAGTGAAACCCAATAGATAGCTTTATTTTCTCTTTGTTTACTCAAATATTGAATGCTTATGTCTTATAAATTTAGTAGGAAAGTATTCTAATGACTTGCTTATGACACCCCATAGAATATATTATGTTTAGTACCTTGGACACTGTAGCTTATTCACTTAAATCTCTGATAAATTG
This sequence comes from Pseudophryne corroboree, assembly GCF_028390025.1. Taxonomy (NCBI): domain Eukaryota; kingdom Metazoa; phylum Chordata; class Amphibia; order Anura; family Myobatrachidae; genus Pseudophryne; species Pseudophryne corroboree. The sequence continues at coordinate 130,782,743 of NC_086446.1, forward strand.
TGTGCCTGGTATGCACAGTCTGGTTAGCACGGTTAGTAAGGTGTTGATTTTGCACTATCAAATTAAGACTGTCATTGGTTCGAATCCCATGTTATCATCTTTTTATTTTACTAGTGTGATTTGTTGCTCTATAATATGAATGCCTATGTCTTTTAACAACAATAGTCAAGTCTTCCAATGGACTTTTTAGTGAAACCCAATAGATAGCTTTATTTTCTCTTTGTTTACTCAAATATTGAATGCTTATGTCTTATAAATTTAGTAGGAAAGTATTCTTATGACTTGCTTATGACACCCCATAGAATATATTATGTTTAGTACCTTGGACACTGTAGCTTATTCACTTACATCTCAGATAAATTGTGTGTCTGGTATGCACAGTCTGGTTAGCACGGTTAGTAAGGTGTTGATTTTGCACTATCAAATTAAGACTGTCATTGGTTCGAATCCCATGTTATCTTGTTTCTATTTTACTAGTGTGGTTTGTGGCTCTATAATATGAATGCCTATGTCTTTTAACAACAATAGTCAAGTCTTCCAATGGACTTTTTAGTGAAACCCAATAGATAGCTTTATTTTCTCTTTGTTTACTCAAATATTGAATGCTTATGTCTTATAAATTTAGTAGGAAAGTATTCTTATGACTTGCTTATGACACCCCATAGAATATATTATGTTTAGTACCTTGGACACTGTAGCTTATTCACTTAAATCTCTGATAAATTGTGTGTCTTGTATGCACAGTCTGGTTAGCACAGTTAGTAAGGTGTTGGGTTTGCACTATCAAATTAAGACTGTCATTGGTTCGAATCCCATGTTATCATCTTTTTATTTTACTAGTGTGATTTGTGGCTCTATAATATGTATGCCTATGTCTTTTAACAACAATAGTCAAGTCTTCCAATGGACTTTTTAGTGAAACCCAATAGATAGCTTTATTTTCTCTTTGTTTACTCAAATATTGAATGCTTATGTCTTTTAAATTTAGTAGGAAAGTATTCTAATGACTTGCTTATGACACCCCATAGAATATATTATGTTTAGTACCTTGGACACTGTAGCTTATTCACTTAAATCTCTGATAAATTGTGTGTCTGGTATGCACAGTCTGGTTAGCACGGTTAGTAAGGTGTTGATTTTGCACTATCAAATTAAGACTGTCATTGGTTCGAATCCCATGTTATCATCTTTTTATTTTACTAGTGTGATTTGTGGCTCTATAATATGAATGCCTATGTCTTTTAACAACAATAGTCAAGTCTTCCAATGGACTTTTTAGTGAAACCCAATAGATAGCTTTATTTTCTCTTTGTTTACTCAAATATTGAATGCTTATGTCTTATAAATTTAGTAGGAAAGTATTCTAATGACTTGCTTATGACACCCCATAGAATATATTATGTTTAGTACATTGGACACTGTAGCTTATTCACTTAAATCTCTGATAAATTGTGTGTCTTGTATGCACAGTCTGGTTAGCACGGTTAGTAAGGTGTTGATTTTGCACTATCAAATTAAGACTGTCATTGGTTCGAATCCCATGTTATCTTGTTTCTATTTTACTAGTGTGGTTTGTGGCTCTATAATATGAATGCCTATGTCTTTTAACAACAATAGTCAAGTCTTCCAATGGACTTTTTAGTGAAACCCAATAGATAGCTTTATTCTCTCTTTGTTTACTCAAATATTGAATGCTTATGTCTTATAAATTTAGTAGGAAAGTATTCTTATGACTTGCTTATGACACCCCATAGAATATATTATGTTTAGTACCTTGGACACTGTAGCTTATTCACTTAAATCTCAGATAAATTGTGTGTCTGGTATGCACAGTCTGGTTAGCACGGTTAGTAAGGTGTTGATTTTGCACTATCAAATTAAGACTGTCATTGGTTCGAATCCCATGTTATCATGTTTCTATTTTACTAGTGTGGTTTGTGGCTCTATAATATGAATGCCTATGTCTTTTAACAACAATAGTCAAGTCTTCCAATGGACTTTTTAGTGAAACCCAATAGATAGCTTTATTTTCTCTTTGTTCACTCAAATATTGAATGCTTATGTCTTATAAATTTAGTAGGAAAGTATTCTAATGACTTGCTTATGACACCCCATAGAATTTATCATGTTTAGTACCTTGGACACTGTAGCTTATTCACTTAAATCTCTGATAAATTGTGTGTCTGCTATGCACAGTCTGGTTAGCACAGTTAGTAAGGTGTTGGGTTTGCACTATCAAATTAAGACTGTCATTGGTTCGAATCCCATGTTATCATCTTTTTATTTTACTAGTGTGATTTGTGGCTCTATAATATGAATGCCTATGTCTTTTAACAACAATAGTCAAGTCTTCCAATGGACTTTTTAGTGAAACCCAATAGATAGCTTTATTTTCTCTTTGTTTACTCAAATATTGAATGCTTATGTCTTATAAATTTAGTAGGAAAGTATTCTAATGACTTGCTTATGACACCCCATAGAATATATTATGTTTAGTACCTTGGACACTGTAGCTTATTCACTTAAATCTCTGATAAATTGTGTGGCTGGTATGCACAGTCTGGTTAGCACGGTTAGTAAGGTGTTGATTTTGCACTATCAAATTAAGACTGTCATTGGTTCGAATCCCATGTTATCTTGTTTCTATTTTACTAGTGTGGTTTGTGGCTCTATAATATGAATGCCTATGTCTTTTAACAACAATAGTCAAGTCTTCCAATGGACTTTTTAGTGAAACCCAATAGATAGCTTTATTTTCTCTTTGTTTACTCAAATATTGAATGCTTATGTCTTATAAATTTAGTAGGAAAGTATTCTTATGACTTGCTTATGACACCCCATAGAATATATTATGTTTAGTACCTTGGACACTGTAGCTTATTCACTTAAATCTCTGATAAATTGTGTGTCTTGTATGCACAGTCTGGTTAGCACAGTTAGTAAGGTGTTGGATTTGCACTATCAAATTAAGACTGTCATTGGTTCGAATCCCATGTTATCATCTTTTTATTTTACTAGTGTGATTTGTGGCTCTATAATATGTATGCCTATGTCTTTTAACAACAATAGTCAAGTTTTCCAATGGACTTTTTAGTGAAACCCAATAGATAGCTTTATTTTCTCTTTGTTTACTCAAATATTGAATGCTTATGTCTTATAAATTTAGTAGGAAAGTATTCTAATGACTTGCTTATGACACCCCATAGAATATATTATGTTTAGTACCTTGGACACTGTAGCTTATTCACTTAAATCTCTGATAAATTGTGTGCCTGGTATGCACAGTCTGGTTAGCACGGTTAGTAAGGTGTTGATTTTGCACTATCAAATTAAGACTGTCATTGGTTCGAATCCCATGTTATCATCTTTTTATTTTACTAGTGTGATTTGTGGCTCTATAATATGAATGCCTATGTCTTTTAACAACAATAGTCAAGTCTTCCAATGGACTTTTTAGTGAAACCCAATAGATAGCTTTATTTTCTCTTTGTTTACTCAAATATTGAATGCTTATGTCTTATAAATTTAGTAGGAAAGTATTCTAATGACTTGCTTATGACACCCCATAGAATATATTATGTTTAGTACATTGGACACTGTAGCTTATTCACTTAAATCTCTGATAAATTGTGTGTATTGTATGCACAGTCTGGTTAGCACAGTTAGTAAGGTGTTGGGTTTGCACTATCAAATTAAGACTGTCATTGGTTCGAATCCCATGTTATCATCTTTTTATTTTACTAGTGTGATTTGTGGCTCTATAATATGTATGCCTATGTCTTTTAACAACAATAGTCAAGTCTTCCAATGGACTTTTTAGTGAAACCCAATAGATAGCTTTATTTTCTCTTTGTTTACTCAAATATTGAATGCTTATGTCTTATAAATTTAGTAGGAAAGTATTCTAATGACTTGCTTATGACACCCCATAGAATATATTATGTTTAGTACCTTGGACACTGTAGCTTATTCACTTAAATCTCTGATAAATTGTGTGTCTGGTATGCACAGTCTGGTTAGCACGGTTAGTAAGGTGTTGATTTTGCACTATCAAATTAAGACTGTCATTGGTTCGAATCCCATGTTATCATCTTTTTATTTTACTAGTGTGATTTGTGGCTCTATAATATGAATGCCTATGTCTTTTAACAACAATAGTCAAGTCTTCCAATGGACTTTTTAGTGAAACCCAATAGATAGCTTTATTTTCTCTTTGTTTACTCAAATATTGAATGCTTATGTCTTATAAATTTAGTAGGAAAGTATTCTAATGACTTGCTTATGACACCCCATAGAATATATTATGTTTAGTACATTGGACACTGTAGCTTATTCACTTAAATCTCTGATAAATTGTGTGTCTTGTATGCACAGTCTGGTTAGCACGGTTAGTAAGGTGTTGATTTTGCACTATCACATTAAGACTGTCATTGGTTCGAATCCCATGTTATCTTGTTTCTATTTTACTAGTGTGGTTTGTGGCTCTATAATATGAATGCCTATGTCTTTTAACAACAATAGTCAAGTCTTCCAATGGACTTTTTAGTGAAACCCAATAGATAGCTTTATTTTCTCTTTGTTTACTCAAATATTGAATGCTTATGTCTTATAAATTTAGTAGGAAAGTATTCTTATGACTTGCTTATGACACCCCATAGAATATATTATGTTTAGTACCTTGGACACTGTAGCTTATTCACTTAAATCTCTGATAAATTGTGTGTCTTGTATGCACAGTCTGGTTAGCACAGTTAGTAAGGTGTTGGGTTTGCACTATCAAATTAAGACTGTCATTGGTTCGAATCCCATGTTATCATCTTTTTATTTTACTAGTGTGATTTGTGGCTCTATAATATGTATGCCTATGTCTTTTAACAACAATAGTCAAGTCTTCCAATGGACTTTTTAGTGAAACCCAATAGATAGCTTTATTTTCTCTTTGTTTACTCAAATATTGAATGCTTATGTCTTATAAATTTAGTAGGAAAGTATTCTAATGACTTGCTTATGACACCCCATAGAATATATTATGTTTAGTACCTTGGACACTGTAGCTTATTCACTTAAATCTCTGATAAATTGTGTGTCTGGTATGCACAGTCTGGTTAGCACGGTTAGTAAGGTGTTGATTTTGCACTATCAAATTAAGACTGTCATTGGTTCGAATCCCATGTTATCATCTTTTTATTTTACTAGTGTGATTTGTGGCTCTATAATATGAATGCCTATGTCTTTTAACAACAATAGTCAAGTCTTCCAATGGACTTTTTAGTGAAACCCAATAGATAGCTTTATTTTCTCTTTGTTTACTCAAATATTGAATGCTTATGTCTTATAAATTTAGTAGGAAAGTATTCTAATGACTTGCTTATGACACCCCATAGAATATATTATGTTTAGTACATTGGACACTGTAGCTTATTCACTTAAATCTCTGATAAATTGTGTGTCTTGTATGCACAGTCTGGTTAGCACGGTTAGTAAGGTGTTGATTTTGCACTATCAAATTAAGACTGTCATTGGTTCGAATCCCATGTTATCTTGTTTCTATTTTACTAGTGTGGTTTGTGGCTCTATAATATGAATGCCTATGTCTTTTAACAACAATAGTCAAGTCTTCCAATGGACTTTTTAGTGAAACCCAATAGATAGCTTTATTTTCTCTTTGTTTACTCAAATATTGAATGCTTATGTCTTATAAATTTAGTAGGAAAGTATTCTTATGACTTGCTTATGACACCCCATAGAATATATTATGTTTAGTACCTTGGACACTGTAGCTTATTCACTTAAATCTCTGATAAATTGTGTGTCTGGTATGCACAGTCTGGTTAGCACGGTTAGTGAGGTGTTGATTTTGCACTATCAAATTAAGACTGTCATTGGTTCGAATCCCATGTTATCATCTTTTTATTTTACTAGTGTGATTTGTGGCTCTATAATATGAATGCCTATGTCTTTTAACAACAATAGTCAAGTCTTCCAATGGACTTTTTAGTGAAACCCAATAGATAGCTTTATTTTCTCTTTGTTTACTCAAATATTGAATGCTTATGTCTTATAAATTTAGTAGGAAAGTATTCTAATGACTTGCTTATGACACCCCATAGAATATATTATATTTAGTACCTTGGACACTATAGCTTATTCACTTAAATCTCTGAGAAATTGTGTGTCTGGTATGCACAGTCTGGTTAGCACGGTTAGTAAGGTGTTGATTTTGCACTATCAAATTAAGACTGTCATTGGTTCGAATCCCATGTTATCTTGTTTCTATTTTACTAGTGTGGTTTGTGGCTCTATAATATGAATGCCTATGTCTTTTAACAACAATAGTCAAGTCTTCCAATGGACTTTTTAGTGAAACCCAATAGATAGCTTTATTTTCTCTTTGTTCACTCAAATATTGAATGCTTATGTCTTATAAATTTAGTAGGAAAGTATTCTAATGACTTGCTTATGACACCCCATAGAATTTATCATGTTTAGTACCTTGGACACTGTAGCTTATTCACTTAAATCTCTGATAAATTGTGTGTCTGCTATGCACAGTCTGGTTAGCACAGTTAGTAAGGTGTTGGGTTTGCACTATCAAATTAAGACTGTCATTGGTTCGAATCCCATGTTATCATCTTTTTATTTTACTAGTGTGATTTGTGGCTCTATAATATGAATGCCTATGTCTTTTAACAACAATAGTCAAGTCTTCCAATGGACTTTTTAGTGAAACCCAATAGATAGCTTTATTTTCTCTTTGTTTACTCAAATATTGAATGCTTATGTCTTATAAATTTAGTAGGAAAGTATTCTAATGACTTGCTTATGACACCCCATAGAATATATTATGTTTAGTACCTTGGACACTGTAGCTTATTCACTTAAATCTCTGATAAATTGTGTGTCTGGTATGCACAGTCTGGTTAGCACGGTTAGTAAGGTGTTGATTTTGCACTATCAAATTAAGACTGTCATTGGTTCGAATCCCATGTTATCTTGTTTCTATTTTACTAGTGTGGTTTGTGGCTCTATAATATGAATGCCTATGTCTTTTAACAACAATAGTCAAGTCTTCCAATGGACTTTTTAGTGAAACCCAATAGATAGCTTTATTTTCTCTTTGTTTACTCAAATATTGAATGCTTATGTCTTATAAATTTAGTAGGAAAGTATTCTTATGACTTGCTTATGACACCCCATAGAATATATTATGTTTAGTACCTTGGACACTGTAGCTTATTCACTTAAATCTCTGATAAATTGGGCATCTGGTATGCACAGTCTGGTTAGCACAGTTAGTAAGGTGTTGGGTTTGCACTATCAAATTAAGACTGTCATTGGTTCGAATCCCATGTTATCATGTTTCTATTTTACTAGTGTGGTTTGTGGCTCTATAATATGAATGTCTATGTCTTTTAACAACAATAGTCAAGTCTTCCAATGGACTTTTTAGTGAAACCCAATAGATAGCTTTATTTTCTCTTTGTTTACTCAAATATTGAATGCTTATGTCTTATAAATTTAGTAGGAAAGTATTCTAATGACTTGCTTATGACACCCCATAGAATATATTATGTTTAGTACCTTGGACACTGTAGCTTATTCACTTAAATCTCTGATAAATTGTGTGTCTTGTATGTACAGTCTGGTTAGCACAGTTAGTAAGGTGTTGGATTTGCACTATCAAATTAAGACTGTCATTGGTTCGAATCCCATGTTATCATCTTTTTATTTTACTAGTGTGATTTGTGGCTCTATAATATGTATGCC